>NC_137974.1:76774773-77089505 GCF_963924665.1 Micromys minutus
GTGGTGCTGCCCACGTTCACGGTGAATCTTCCCGTATCAACGGACTTGATGTAGAGAGTCCCTCAGGTATACTCAGAGGTCTATCTTTCTCATCCATGATTTTAGATCCTGTTAAACTGGTTATCAGTATCAATCATTACTATATAGTGATGACCTATTACTATATAGTATAATGACCATTAATGTGTAATAAGACCTATACTACTTGGGTATAGGTCTTAACAGAATTATTTTAGTTCATCAGCTCTGGCTCACCCACAATCTCCCTGTTAGTGCCCCTTCCATGTTTTCAACTCTCTGGAAATTGTCTTGGAGATGCTGCAGGCAGGAATTCCATGGTGTCAGCCATGGGATAAGGTTCCCAGGACATCCCCTTGTTCCCAGATCGGGGTCTTCTACAGCAAAGGTGGATATAAGCTCCCCGTTGTTTACAAATCAAGTTTTCTGGCTCCCCCTTCCTCCTGGCTTTCTGTTTCTTTCCTTCTTTCTGTCTTTATGACATACAGTCTTTAGTCCTGACCAGAGTGTGCAGGTGTCACTCTTAGCCCTGAATGAATGTCACACAGAGGCCGGCTTGAGATTCTCTTAGGCTGAAGGGTTGAGGTGGGAGAGGGCTTTTTGCTAACACACGGAGCCAGTCACGCTGTTACTAAATATTCCATTGAGGCTCATGACACCAAACCTCATCTTTACTGCAATAGCTCTGACCTAGAGGGTCAGCTTCATGCCCTCCTTCCTGAGCCATGTGGCCTAAACATTGAGGATCATGACTTCACCCCAGCCATGGCCTAGCTCAGTTTTCCCTTGGGAGTGGTGATTGTGTCCTTGTGGGAAATGACATAGGTTCCTACTTAAGCACTCAGAACTTGCTGGTCTACCATGGAGTCGGCATGCGAAAGAGTCATAGATTCTGCTCTCTGAGAGATAAGTTTTCTGGGAAGAGGAACGCATCAACATCCTTAACACGGGCCAGTTTGAGGGCTGTGGTGATACCTGAGTTCGGAAAAAGTGCTTGTCAGGAGAAAAAAAAAAGAAAAAACCAACCTCCCCCCCCAAAAAAACCCTGGTTTGGTTTTATCACAGTTTATCAGGGTTTATTTAGCTAAGATTTAAAGGGCATCATCAAGTCAGGGCAGGAATCTGGAGGCAGGAGCTGATGATGCAGAGGCCATGGAGGAGTGTTGCCTATTGTCTTGCTCAGTTTACTGTCTTATAGAACCCAGGACTACCTGCCTACAGTGGTACTGCCCAGAGTGATCTGGGCTCTCTCACATAAACCATTAATCAAGAAAGTGCTCCACAGATATACAATTTTTCAATTGAGATTTCTACTCTCTAGATGATTCTACGTTGCCTTTAAAAAAAAAAGCTAACCAACACAACTGCACAACTGACCTCTTGTCAATCTGACATATGCACAAACATATCACTATTAAACCACAACCTTTTCTTTCTTGTTTATCCCCCCCAAGAGCTCATGTTGAGATCAAGATAGAAAGTATAACTTTAAAAGTCCGATAGTCTTTGAAGAATTCAAGTACTCAAAAGTCTCTTTAAGATATCCTAAGTCTTTTAACTCGGAGTTCCTGTGAAATAAAAATTAAATGCCTTCTTCCTCTGGATCCAGGGCATAAAAACAACCACACTTAAGCAAAACCAAATCCCGAAAGTGTGGCTCCAAACCCTGTAGCCCAGTGTCTGAGATCTTGGTTTTCCTCGTGATCTTCAGAAGATCCCCATGATCCCCAAAGACCTTAGACAGTTACATTCTTCCAGCTCTGCCAACAGCAACACACACGGCTTGTCTTGTAGGCTCTATAACATACCCATCACCGTCCTTGGGGGTGACCCCACTGTCCTGGCACTCCAATATCCTAGGACCTCCTCTCCCACTGAAGCCATACCATCTGTCACCAATGGCTTTTCCTGGCCTGTCACTGTTCCAAGACTTATTTGTTCCCCATGACACTTCTATATCACTAGAGCCAGCACCATTCAGGAGATTCTTACACATTGCCAAGTTCAACCTGAGATGCCGTCTTGATTCCCTCTAGACTACAGCATCTGTGTGCTGACCCTGAGGGAAGACTTCCTAGAACATCTTGGCTTAATGCTTGGTGCTGATGTCTCATTAATCACAAACTGATTTCTTAGCCCCTAGTAACCAGCATCTCTGTCCCAGTGGAGGTTTCATTTCCACGGTGTTTGTTGGTTCTGCTTTTACGTTTTCCAGACAGGATTTCTTTGTATAACTCCAGCTGTCCTGAAAGTCACTCAGGGATTTCCTCACTCACAGAGATGCATCTGCCTCTGCTTCCCGATTACTGGGACTAAAGGGGAGTGTCCCCACCCCCCAGCTTCCACAGATTCTTTACCCAAAATATTACATAAACATTCCTCACAGAATTTTTGCTTTAGGTCCCCTTGGAAACTTTATAACTCAGCCCTCCTTCATCTTCCCCCTCCATGTCTTCCAACAGCACAGAATAGCTCTTTAAGCACTCTACACTCAATGGCTTTTTCTATCCTGAAGTTCCAAACTCCTTCCATAATCCTCCTAATAAACAACACGGTCAGGTCCATTACAGCAATAGCCCAGTCTCTGGTACCAATTTCTATTTGAGTTTGATAAATGTTACAAGCAACGGAAAGTTGGATAAAGGGGGTTTATTTCAACTTACACTTGCAGGTAAGTATTCATCACTGAAGGGAGCTGGGGTAGGACACCAGAGGCAGGAACTGAGGCAGAGACCATGAGGAACGATGCATGCTCTCTGTGGCTTTCTCATACAATCCAAGGACACCCACCCACAGCTCCCATCCCCAACAGTGGGCTGGGTCCTCCCAGGACAATCATTAACTAAGACAATGCCTCATAAATGTGCCCAGAAACCAGTCTGGAGGAGGCACTTTCTCAGTTGAGGTTTCCTCTTCCCAGGTGACCCCATGTTATATCAAGTTGAGGAAAAAAAAAAATAACCAGCACACTGAGAGAATGTGAAGACCAGAGTTTGATTCCCTAGAATCCCCATGTCTTAGTCAGGGTTTCTATTCCTGCACAAAACATCATGACCAAGGAGCAAGTTGAGGAGGAAAGGGTTTATTCAGCTCACACTTCCATATCACTGTTTATCACCAAAGGAAGTCAGGACTGGAACTCAAGCAGGTCAGGAAGCAGGAGCTGATGCAGAGGCCATGGAGGGATGTTGCTTACTGGCTTGCTTCCCCTGGCTTGCTCAACTTGCTTTCTTGTAGAACCCATGTCTACTAACCCAGGGATGGCACCACCCACAATGGGCTGGGACCTTCCCCTTTGAACACTAGTTGAGAAAATGCCTGATAGCTGGATCTCATGGAGACATTTCCTCCTTTTCTCTGTGTTAACTCCAGCTTGTGTCAAGTTCACACACACACACACACACACACACACACACACACAAAAAAAAAAAAAAAAAAAAAAACCAGCCAGTATACTACATAGAAAAATCCAGATGTGATAGTGCGTGCTCATATGTCGGTGCTGACATGCAGATCTCAAGGACCCCCTAGGTAGACAGTATAGCCTACTTGCTGAGCTCATGACCAGGGAGAGGTACTGTTTCGAATAACAATGTGGATGACATCTGAATAATGTCAGTCAAATTTGTCCTCTGGACTCCATACATGTATGTACACACATGCATCTGTATATATAAACATGTGTTCATGTATACATGCATGAAGTCTGTTTGAAACCTATCACCCCCTACAACAGAAGGATTTGTTATCTCAAGAGTGGGAAGCGAGAAGGCTCTGGGTATATATGCCTTCCACCAGGTACATAAAATGTACTATTGGCGAAGTGTGCACAGTGCTCAGGTATCATAGGAGTGTGCAGGTAAGGGGTGTGTGCCTTGCAGTGGTGTGCATCTGCATGCATCTGTGTGGGGGTAGATCATCTCCTCCATGAGTGCCTACATGATCCTTCAGAGTGCTTTTCTGCTGACTTTGGGGTCCAAGCAGGCTTGGCTCCTGTTCATTCAGGGTCTAGCTTGGACATACATCCTACTACAGGCTGGATTGACAGCAGGGCTAACCATGTGACCAGAGCCTTGGCTTCTTATTGTTTCTCAGAGATACTCAGTGTGCTTATATTCTCTGGTCCTCGTGAACGGTATCTGATATAAAGAAGCACTGAGATCCTCAAGGGCTACTAGCAGGCCTCCAGCCAAAGTGCATGAAGGGGCTTGCAAAGCCACCATCTTCAGAAAGAATCACATCAGAATAAACAAATTTCTCCCCCTCCTCCCAACACAGCCTTCCCCATTCTTTGTTCTGCCTTGACAAATTTTCTGAGGACCTCTGAGTTTCTGCTGCTATCAAGTGTTTATGCCTTACTGAAGACAGCGTTAGTATGGCTGAGATGGCTCAGTCAGTCAAATGCTTGCCGTACAATGTGAGGGCCTATGTTCAAATCCCCAGCACCCATGTAAATCACTGGGTTTGACAGCATGTGCCTGTTATCCCAGAACTGGGGAGACAGAGACAGAGACAGGAAGAGCTCTGGCCCTCACCAGCAAGCTGGACCAGCTCTAACCAGTCAGTTCCGGGCTTAGCAAGATGCTTACTGTCTCGGATAAGGTAGAGAGTGATCGAGGGAGGTTTCTACTGTTGACCTCTGACTTCTGCACAGACATGCATATACACACATAAATACAGAAGCTGTTTGTTTGTAGAGTGGTGTGGGTCTCACTATGTAGTCCTGGCTGGCATGAAAATTGCATGTAGACCAGGCTGGCCTGAGACTCACAGAAATCCACCTGCCTCTGCCTCCCACGTGCTGGGATTAATGGAGTGTGCTGCCACACCACTGGTAATTTCAGGACTGAGCCTAACATTGAGCATTAGCTTGGCTCACACACACACACACACACACACACACGTACAAACACACACATACAAACACACATATACATATATTCACACAAACACACATACACACATACATACACATACAAACACACAAACATGCACACACATACACAGATACATACAAACACACACATATAAACACGCACACACATATACAACACATACAAACACACACATACAGACACACACATAAACACACACAAACACATACTTATACATACATACACATACACACAAACACACACACACACATTCTACAGGTTACATGTCCCAAAACAGATCACATATTAAAAAAGCCCAGGATCTCCAAATACAGGGAAAGGCAGGTCTATGTCACAATGAAGGACCAGAGCTTTTGAGCCCTGGCCCATCCCAGCTCTTTGGTTTATTTCCGTTCTTGGGAATGACTCTCTCTCCTCTAATAAACAGTCTAAATGCATACCTCTATACAAAAGTCTGCGGTCTGATTCTTTGCTCCAAAACACAGGATCCTGAGGTTTCAGTTGGTGACTCATGCCTGTAACAATGAACACAGGTGACCAGGGCTGTAAACAAACAAGGACATTCCAGGAGAAGAAGACAGTGGGGCACATTCAGGCAGGGCAAGGCTGTTTGCATGCCTGTGTTAGCCAGGCAAAGACTCAAGACTTCTTCACCCCCTAGTCTTGTACTGACTGCTCACAGGCACTCGGGTCCCCTAGGGTTGGATGCAGACTCAGGACTGCGTCTCACATCTATGCAAAGATCCACCCCAGGGCTCTTCTCATGTAACTGCCTTAACACTATTCTGCTTGGTCCAGCCCCAAAGCAGCTCTTTTTCTTCACAAATTTGCGGACATGTCTTGTTGGGAGTTAAGCCCAACATGTAAGGCTTCACCCTTCCCTGCCCCTGCCTTCTGAGACCTACTAAGGTTGTCTCAGACGTTTACTTCCTGTACACTCAGGCCCCCAGCTTCCCATGGCCCCTACGATAACCCAAGTCCTCCTCCATCTCCAGGCGTCTCCATCTCTGACTTCCCCTTACTCCAACACCATCTTTCATTTGTGCTCCTTGAGGTGCATCTAGCAGGGTTTCCTTCTGCCTGCCTCCCAACATTCTGCAGCCACAGGGCCTTTGCATTTACCTCCCTCCAGCACACAGTCTTTGCCTTTGTCACCACAGGACTGTACCCATGGAACACCAGAGCACAGAAGATCTTCTCTGAGAATAGAAATCACTTCTCCCTTCCCTTACTACTGCACTTTTTACTTAATGTGCTGCCTTGGTCAGGATTTCTATTGCTGCAACAAAGATGCCATGACCAAAAATCAAGTTGGGAAAGACCTGGAGGCAGGAGCTGATGCAGAAGCCATGGAGGGGTGCTACTTACAGATTTGCTCCCCCTGACTTACTCAGCCTGCATTCTTATAGAACCAGCTCCGGGATGGCCCCACCCACAATGGAATGGTCCCTCCCCCATCAATTACCAATCAGGAAAACGCCTTACAGCTGAATCTTATGAAGTTATTTTTCTCAGCTGAGGCTCCCTCCTTTCCGATAACTCTAGTTTGTGTGTTTAAGACTAGCCGGCACATAATCTTCCTCTGTTTTCTGCCTTTCTGTTTGATGATTCATTCCCAAGAGTCCTCTGAGGGCAGGTGTATCGGCTACTCTTCCCATCCCTGTGACAAAATACTGACAAAGGCAAGTTAAGGAAGGAAAGAGTGTTTTGCCCAACAGTTTGAGGGGAGACAGTTCATCATAGTGGGGAAAGTATGGCAGCAGGAACAGCACTCCTGATCACATCACATTCACTGTCAGAAAGCACACACACACACACACACAGAGAGAGAGAGAGAGAGAGAGAGACGGGGGGGGGGTAGGGAGGAGAGATTAATATTCATGTTTAGCTTGCTTTGGGCTTTCTAGACAGTCCAGGATGTCAATCTGTAGGCTACTGCCTCTTTCTTTCAGGATGAGGCCTTCCCACTTCTATTAGCCTCCTTTAAAGATGCCCTCAGAAACATGGCCCAAGGCTTCCTTCCCAGGGGATTCTAGATCCCGTCCGTTAATAATGATAAACATTATTAACTATCACAGCAAATAAACCAGGTCACTCCCCCAACCTGAGCTGCTTTCAGGCATGAAATGTGTGTAAATGGTTTTTAAACAAACTCTATTAATTACTAATATGACCAGGCTAGCCCTCCAATAATCACGTCAGAGTCCTATAGATTTAATCAGCTCTTGTGCAGTTACTGGGGAATTACCCTTAGTCTAATTTCTATTTGCTAGACTGACTACTTCCCATCTGTGCTCTCTAAATACTTGCTGTGTGAGTCTTCCTGGGTTATTCCTGCCCCACCAGTCTGTCCTTGGGGGCCATTTAACTTGGGCACATGCCCCGGTCCTCATGTTTAATGTAGACCTCCTGTTTCCTTCATCTTCTCTGGAGACCCCACCTGTCTCTATTCTCCCTGGTAACTGGTTATAGTCATTTTTATTTAATCAGCAGTTTTAAATTGGGGGACAAGGTTTTCACAACCAAAGCTAGTGCGTATGTCTTGGGGTAACCAGATCTTGGGGTGTGAAATTTAGCATTTGAACACATAGCAGTGACAGGCCAATTCCGAACAGATAAGGTAGGTGTTCAGGGAGTACCTCTAGTTGGTGCATGTTGTCCAGCTGGTCTGAACTTGCCACAGATGATGTGAATCTACGTCTTGAAGAAGAGACAAGGAAGGCCAAACCCTGTCCGACTGATGGTTTCCAGTGCCAACTCTGCTGATCTCTGGGGCGCCCCTCCTGGACGTGGCTCTTCGCCCCATCACATTTAAACTCTTCCCAGTGGCATTATCCTCAGTGTCTCCACGCTCAGCAGGTTTTAGCAGGTTCCCAGAGGTGACCGGCTCTCCAGTGGTCATTACCTTCAGAGAATCTCCATGGGCTATTCCTCCTGACTCTGGTGACCTGGTCCTGCTCGCCTGGTATTCATGGAGGGCTCCGGGAACACTCCCAGCCTGCAGTCTTCCTCCTGGAAATCCTTCCTCCTTTCAAAGCTTGGCAGTTTCCTGAAGGTTTTCTGTTTGGAGGAGGGCTTAGCCCTGCTCTCCTCTGCCACCTGGAATCTCTACTACTTTTTACTCCTGCTAACCATCCCATCACAGGATGCTCTAAGTTCCTGGGACACTCACCCACCATGTGGCATCTCTTTCTAAAAATTCAGTTCCCAAATGTCCATGATGTGCCTCCCATTTGTAACAGGAGCACAGGCAGGCTGGCCTCTGACCAGGGAAGCTGAAGGTCATCACCTCCCTTCCAGGCTACCTGAAGTGCCTAGGAGGGATGCAGGCAGTCCTGTGCTTTATATCCTAAGGAACCATCAAGGGACAAGGAGTCTGGGGTTTGCTGGCAGAGGCTGTGGGAGACCAGAGTCCAGGAGCACAACCTTAACCTCAGCCTCAGCCTCCTCAGATGGTAGGTTCTCACTGAGGTACCTGCTCTTCCTCTTCCTGCTTGCTCCAAGTCAGCATCCTGCCTGTGGTTCTGTGATCACGTCTATATTCTCCCATACATGTCTTTCTTGCCATACCAGCCAAGGGACGTTTCTGGGCTTTGTATCCCAGACCCTCACTGGTGGCATAGACCCATTTACATGTGTGCCCAGGAAATCTGAACACATGGAGTACAGAGCATGAACTCAGGGTTCTGAACAGATCTGTCTGTTTCCATCTTTTCTGTTTATTGGCATCTGTTGTGATGTTTCTCATTCAGGCATGAATCCCACCTTCCCTCTGGACTGCAATTAATTGTACCACACAGCAGATATGGTGTTGGTATCGTATTTAAACATGGTGGATTCGGATAACTCCAAACCCTATTGCAGAAATCCTTCAAGAAAAAAAAAAAAAAAAAAAGAGCCCACACTAAAATCCAGTCCCCATGAAGAGGTGTCAAGCATAAATAAACCTTAGATGTCATCTCCTCCAGGACTACTGAGAGGTAAAGTCATAGGAAGGGTCCTTGAGACACAGAAAGGATTTGGTGACTGAACTCTTTAGGATGGTAATCCTACATGCTTACCCCTCAGCTATGGTTGGCTGGCCCAGCCCCTGCTCCCAGGACCAGGTTTCTATGTGTTGTTTCAGTGGTTTGAGGGCAGAGGGTACCACTCACAACTTGTTAATAAGCAAGGTTCTTAATATGCAAATTATCAGGCTGCACCCGGGGATAACTGTTTACAAATTTTGGATGGCACTGGAGGTGGGGTCCTGGTATGCCCTCCAGATGGTTATGTGGTCCAGGGGCCGTCCTATAGTCAGACAACAGCACAGCAAGTGGCCAGGCATGAATACTTGTAGTGGACCCCACCCTCTTCTGGGAAGGCTTAGCATTAGCTTTTCCAAGTAGCCAGAATTCATGGGCAGCACCAGGGAGGCTTGGTGGGTGCTCTGCAGCCATTTCTTCCTGATGGAAGCATTTGGTTCTGCAAAGAACATGGATGCTGACAGTTACCATGAAACGCACAAGAGGCGCCTCCCAAAGGTTCTATTCAACTCAAGCAACTCCTGGAGGAGAGGAGAAAGCCATTCGAGCTCCTCAGGGGACTCAATTCATGCACTGCAGCATTCATACCCCACGCAGGGGTAGGTTCTTTAGGGATGCAGCCGCCTGAGCCACCCATCCTCCTGAAAGTACCCCCTCACAGAACTCCAACAAACATGGCTCACCAAGATGGAATTGCAATGAAATCCTTTCTTTGGTCCCTGGTTGCCTCTCTCTGGAGTAAATACAAACAGAGTCCCCATGGAAACATGCAACAGTGGCATACTTCCTCTTTAATCAGTAGCTTAGGCTTCCTCCCATGTGAAAAACACAGATTCAGGGGCAGTGTCCAAGACTGGATACGTAGAGGCCACCCGGCCAAGAGTCCAGTTCTGAACTCTTTTCTCCCATGACCAGGTGACTCAAGGATATGCTTCTAGCAAGTTGGATAGCACAGAGGGTGACAATGCTGTCCTTCCATATAATGTCCAGGCAATTCTCTGAAATAATTGGCCCCACTGGGTTCTAGGCATTTATCTTGCAGCCTGGCCTAGGCTGGCTGCCCCAGGGGCCTGAAAGAAAGCAGAGAATAGTCATTTGAACACAGGAGAAATATGCAACACTCCAACTGTCACCTGGGTTATTTGATAGTGATCAATGGAGCTAGGACTTCAGTGAGGGATGGAGGCTTGGGCAGGGATGCCCCGAGCCAGTGTGGATAGATGCTCGGCTTTCATGGAGTGCTGGATCCTATCGAGTGCGATAAAATGCACACAAACTCTTGCCTTCGTACTTCTGCAGGAAATTAGAATATTCTGTTTTACAACCACTTTTTTAAAAAAGGTGTGTGTGTGTGTGTGTGTGTGTGTGTGTGTGTGTGTGTGCGCGTGTGTGTGCGCACGCGAGCGAAGATCAGCGGGCGTCACAACTGTGTTTATATAAAGATGAATATAACCCGGGTTGACCTCACTGTTACTGTATTGGACATTTTCTTTTTGTGTCATGAAATTAAAACTAGGGGCCAGGGAGATGTCTTGGTTGTTAAAAGAACGTGATGTTCAAGCACGAGGGGTTGAGTTTGAATCCCAGCTCCCACATAAAAAGCCTGGGTGTGGCCACATCTGCCCACAACTCCTTTCCTGAGTCAGAGGAACCTGGCGGAGACAGGACGGTAAGGCTGGACCTGACAGCTCGCCAGCCATTCCAACAGGAGAGCCAACTCCATATTCAGTGAGAGACTGTCTCCTAGAGGAAAGTCGGGGAGCAAAAGCCAAGTCCTGGAACATCCTCCTGTGGTATGTGTATGCTTGTGCATAAACACACAAATGGAACTAGAAAACTGATGGCTCATCAAGGAAAAAAAAAGTGACTCTAGAGACCCTCTGTGTCCTTGTCACCCGCTTCCGTGTCACCGCGACAGCTTCCAGGACACCCCTCACCTTTCCTCCAGTCACACCTATCTCTCAGAGAACATGTGGGAAGGTCAGGAAGGGGGAGCGAGAAGTGAGCTCTGGGTCAAGACTTAGGTCTAGGGATTTGAGTCCACACTCCCCCAGTACCCGTTTTGCGAGAACAGGCTTCTGTTTCCTCGACTGCTAAAATCCCGCATCAACATCTTGAAAGTCCTCAAAGCTTGACTAAGCTCTGAGGTGGAAAGGGAGGTGGCTGCTTCCAATAGGACCAGCCAGCCTCTAGTCATAGGACTGTGTGCCAGGCGGATCTGGGGGATCAAAGGGTGGAGGTGAGCGTGCCAGTAGGAGGCAGGTAGAGCGCTGTGGATCTACTTGTCCTTTTCTTACTTAGACTACGCTCAGATTCCTAGTGGGCGGGCGGCACCGGCGTTTGGACAAGTCCCTGCGGACTCGCACGTGCCCGGCGTGGCCGGGTTGCGGAGGCGGGGCTCCTCGGCAGTCCAGGACAGACCATGGGGCGGGGCGCGGGGTGGCGTCCGGAGCTCGGCTCGGCAGTGCGGTCAGGAGCAGCGGGTGGCCGTAGTGCCCGGGTGGCACCATGCTCGGTGTGGTGCAATTCCTTCGCAGCTTCTTTAAGGTGAGAGACGTCGTCCCGGGGACCCAAAGCCCGGCTTGCTTGCAGAGTTTTTTTGTTTTTTTTGTTTTTGTTTGTTTGTTTTTTGCTGGGGGCGCAGAGGGGACAGCGCGCACAACGCTGCGCCCTGGACTGTCTGTGGGTGGCTGCGAGGTACTCAAGAATGATCCGCGCCGCAGTTGCAGCTTCTGGATGGATGTGCTGGGTCTGGAGGCGGGGGGCCTGCCGGCGTGTAGCCTTGGGGACTGCAGGGACGGAGGGGGAAAGAGGCTCACAGGGGAGGAGAGGCACCGGGGAGGCGGACTTGACCGAGGCTGGAGAGACTGGCGAGAGCCGGGCACTCCGGGGTTTCTCACAGCCTTGGCTGAGTAGCTGGGTAGCTGCAGTTAGTTACCCAGGAAGTGGTTGCTATTGTTGTTACCTGGATGTATCAGAGGGAGAATCTGGGTTGGGGAACCTACTTGAACAAGCGCCTAAGACTCCGTACTGGAATCGGAAGTTAGTAGAAGTGCGGAGTCCCGGACTGGGGTACCAGATCGATCATGGAGATTCCACTGTACTGGGATGCTACCACGTCTCTTGCTTACACAGGGACCTTAGGGTGGGCAGCCATCTGCAGGGCACTGGCACAGGGGTAGCTGGCTGCAGGTTGCAAAGCCCCATCTCTCCAAGTGAGCAGTATGAGAGGTTGCCTGTGTTCCCTGACTTCAGGACCAAGGCTTTAAGAATCCGGAAGTGTCAGCTCCCCCCCCCCCCCCCCCCGCAGGAGGAAGCCCAGGGACCAGTTGCAAGTGATGGCAGTGGGTGAGGCAGTCTTCTGGCTGGAGAGCTCTGAGGGAGGAAGCAGGTAACCCAGACCTGCGAGAAGAAATCCTTCCTGACCTCAGCCTTTGCCTCTGCCACCTGGAAGGGCAGTCTGCTTACTTGTAACCACTGAAGTGGTCACAGCACAATCACAGAGGAAGAGGATGAGGGATGGGGGGGGGGAGGGGGCTTTCTAGAGCTCGGCATTGAGGCGGCGGGGGGGGGGGGGGGGGCGAGCATGCGGGCTCGCTGTTTTGTGCTGTTCAGACTCTTGGAATGATGACCTTACCACAGAAGCCCAGGCTATAGGTCGATCTTGGAATAATCATTTAATCTCTTTGGGATTTGTTTTCCTGTTTGGGAAATGTGGGTAATTCGTTTTTCTCCTTCCGGGTGAGGGTCTTATGCAACAGTTGGGTGGTGTTTTTGTGACTGTAGGTAACAGTAAGCGACAGGTGGCATAGGCCACAAGTCAGCTAGACTGAATCTCCTGGATTTGCTAGCCTCGGCTCACAGAACAGGCAGTGTGGCCTACATGGAGCACGGAGGAGGCTGCTGGCAATTGTGGGGCTGCCTGCTTGTTTGCTCACCGGGACTGGGGACAGGATGCCCTCACATTCCCCTCCTACTCGCTGTCCTGTCCCCAGACCCTCTTGAATGTGCCTTGTAGGCTCTCCCCTGGGAGGAGCTGGAGGCCACCGAATCCATTTCTGGTTGCACAGGTATAGCTTACAGAGGCTTATGTGAATGCAGATTACACTTTTGCTGCCACAGACACTGGTGGTGGGTGAGGGGACAGTCACCGCTGGCTCTAGTGGGCTTCTGAAAGGATTACCTGTTTACAGGCTACATCAGTGTCTCAAGTTGGATTGTTAACAGAGCCATAGCTAATGTCTCTAGAGACCCAGGAGGAATGGTGCCTCAGATGCCCAAAGCCTAGATACACACATACACATGTACGCTGGCATTCTTGTACATACATGAATGCATACATACGATGTACTTATTTATACAATACATATATACATGTGTATATTTGTGTGTGTACATGTATATGGGTCATAATAGACATCTGGTGGACTATTGCTTGTGCACATACATGCACACCTGCATGCTCCTATGGTCATGCACATACACAAACATACTGGCACGCTTGTTCATGTACATTCACGTGGGCATGCTCCTATGTACACGTACACAACAGAATGCATACATATGATTGTGTCTTCCAGGCATGTCTGTGTACAGGTGTGCATACATGGGTACATGTAAGCAGGCGCCATAAAAAAGGACCAGCTTTTTACTAGTGCAGAGATGATAGTGTGTTTCAGTATGGAGACTGTGTGTGATGATAGAATCCCCACATAGGTCAGCTTAGGGTATCGTTTTAATTTATGTGTGTACACCACGGTAGGACATATGCATGCCATGGTACATGTATGGAGACCAGAGGATAACCTTGTGGACTTAGTTCTCTTTTTCCACATTTACAAAGGGTCCAAGGATTGAACTTAGGCTGTCAGCCATCTTACCGGCCACCTGCTGACTTCTCCATTGCTTCATGGCCAAGGCCGCTGCACAAAGCTGACAGGCAGGCTAACTGGGCAGGCAACAGACACTGCTCTTCTCAGCTCGTAGTGTGCTTCAGCCCCCAAGGATGAAACACTGTCTGGGAGTGGTTAGTGCTCCCGAGGTTCCCAGCTAACCTTTCTTGCTACATACATGTGTGCATCATGAATCAGGGAACAGGGTGGAGTTTCTGTCAGCTGTTGACTATGTCTTTGTCAACCAACACTCAGGACAGGAAAGTCACCATAGGACAAGATCGGGACCAGAGTGGTTGCTCTGAGGTGGACTGGAGATGTGGCCCTATGTTGTGACCTGGCATGCCTCTACAGCAGTTAAGCTCTTACTCCTGGCGGTGAAGTTTCCACCAGGAATTATCTCAGAACTGGTGTTTAGTACATCCTAAAAGGTCTATGTAGTTCTGTGTGTAGACACTCGGAAAACTGACAGTGTGCCTCTGATGGGAATTCAGGGATGCACCAGTCTACTTCTGTCATGGTAACAAGACACTTGAGAGGATTAACTTATAAAGAGAGGTTTGGGGGTTCCTGTGAATAGATGGTTTGTCCTGTTGATTTGGGCTTATGGTAAGATAGCATGGGATAGAGGAGACATAGTGGATCAAAATGGGGGGAGGGGAGGTGGGGGAGGGTGAGGTTCTGACCTAAAACCTTTCCCTAAGCCACATCTCTTAAAGGCTTGGTCAACCTCCCTCAATCACCAATCTAAGGACCATCCTTTTGTACATGAGACTTTAGTGACTGTCCCATTCCAACCCCTCCCCCTTTAATGAATGAGCTTACTTTAGTGACTGTCCCATTCCAACCCCTCTCCCTTTAATGAATGAGCTTACTTTAGTGGACTGTCCCATTCCAACCCCTCCCCCTTTAATGAATGAGCTTTGAGTCTTCGGAGTCAGATCAAAGACTTGTATAAGGGCAGTGGAGTTTACTCCACAAATATTTATTGATCACCTACTGTGTGCCAGTTCTAATGGTTGAGACTTGTCTACCAGACCTAGTTTATCCTTTGTTTTATATTTTTATTGTGTGTGTGTGGGAGGGGGTGGGGGAGTGCATGTTCACTTATATTTGTAGGCCAGAAGTAGACATCTGGTAACTTCCTTAATTGATCTCCATTTTATTTTTGGGGGTAGGGCATGGTCTCTCTTCTGGAGCTCACTGATCTGACTAAATTGGGTGGGGTCCTCCTGTTTCCCTTGTAGCCTGAGAAGTGTTGATATTACAAGCATGCCCTACTACGCTTCACTTTTTGTGTAGGTACTGGGGGTCCAGATTTATGGCCTCATGTTCCCAGCTTCAGACACAGTTTTCGGGGTTTTGCTTTGTTTTGTTTCAGTTATTGATATGCACGTGTATGGGTACATGCATCCCACTAGTAAGAGGACAACTTGTAGGAGTTAGCTGAGGCGAAGGGCTCACTTGACAGAGAAGGGGAGTCTCTTCTTACACCTTTCTGAGCATGGTGAGGTTCTACAGCACAAGCCTGAAGCCATCTCTCTCTGATGGCAGGAACCCAGAGAGAGGGGTAGGGAGCAGAATCTGTAGCCACCTGTACCCACTTTCATGCAAATTGGCTTCGCTGGGAAGGTACAGACACGTGGATCACATAAAGCCATCACCGAAAAGCCTACCCCAGCGTGGGTAACCACTCACTAAAGCTGCTTTCCCTTAGTTCCCTATGCAGTTACCAAACCAGATGGGGAGTATCCCCAACCCCAGCCGTGTTTAAGGCTTTTGGAACCTCTGGTAGGGCCTGGCGGATCCTGTCACCTTTTGAATCTGATGAGCCACCCTCTTGTTTCTGTTCCGAGGAAATGTCAGTTTAGAGGAAGTTGGCAGGAGACACCATCGACCTGACCCAGCGTATCCCTGTAGCAAGGACACAAGGCTCTCACTAACGTGCGACCACCAAGTCCAGTTGTGTGTGGGGGTAGATAGGGATAGATTATGGACCGTGGTAGGCAGCCCTCATGGGGGACAAGTCGATACCCCATCAGAACACAAAGATATACCTTCATACACTATGCACTCTTATAACTGGGGGCTTACTCTACGGACAGGGGCTGTGATCAGAATGGAGTCCTACAGAAGTGGTGGAACAGGAGTCAATCCCTTTCCAACGGTGCAGGCTTTTAGTGAGGGCCCTGGATATCCCAGGCCTAGGTGTCTGTGTAGAGCACAGTTAGAGATAGTCAGAGGGCTTCTGTCCCTGTGCAGGTGAATGTTGTACTTCAGGCCCTGTCTGTGGTCTGCCAGTACATGTGGCACCCAGCTATAGGATATACCCAGCTGGTGACCTACAGGATGGTGGGCAGGGAAGACAGATATGAACTATCGGGGGGGGGGGGGGGGACTGACCTGGGCCAGAGTCCTGACTGTTCTTGTCTTGTACCTAGAAAAGGAAAGATGTTCTTGGCCAGGGGATGGGATGACTTCTTCCTGCTCTGGAGGCCTTGGGGCTGGGAGGATGTGACCTGAGAAGCAGGTCCTGCCTTTGTAGCCGGTAATTGGCATTGCATACCTGCAAGCTGCTGTCAGGTCGGGGCTCCCTACCAACTCTGGTTTGCTCAGCTTGTTCTCAGACAGTGTGCTCTCTTCTGGGTGAGAGGGGTGAGCCTCTGGGAAGTGCTGTGGGTGAGAAGGTACCCTCAGCTGGTGCTTCCTGCAGAGCCGGTGGAAGGGCAGGGCGGCTTCTGTTTTTTCCATCAGACCATGGCCACCCTGTTGGGGGTGCTGCAGATATGTTGTCAGTGTTGGGGTAGGCTGTGAGATGCTTTCTCTGAGCCAAAGGAATGAAGAGGGGGCTAGTTGGGATTTTCCAGGGAGGGAAGCAGACAAACACCAAACAGGCGAGAGATTAGATTGATGCCTTTTGGGTGTCACACAAGTAAGCTGGGTGATGTCACTAGGGGACTACAGACCTTTGACTGCTAGCATCACCTGGTCTTCTGGGTGGTTTCCTTAGAATCTTTTGGGTCTCTGGAATTCAGTAATTAAGGTATCTATGCTTAGATTTGGAGGCAGAGAGCCTCTGTCCAAATTCAATGCTTAGACCAGACTCTTAGCCCTTTTAAGCGGCTGCTTCCCTTTCCAAGGGTGTCCAACCTTTGACAATGTGATATGAAACCATCATCCTCACATGTGCTGGGTCACACATAGCCTGCAGGCTACAGCTTAAACATACCTGGAGAGGCCACCACACCTGCTTCACTTTGAACGGTACAGGGCATGTGCCAAGCATATCAACCTTATCGATCCAACCACCAATAATATTTTCTAGAAAGACTTATTTATTTATTTTATGTATGTGCATACACTGTTGCTGTCTTCAGACACACCAGAAGAAGGCATAGGATCCTATTACAGATGTGGCGAGCCACCATGTGGTTGCTGGGATTTGAACTCAGGACCTCTGGAAGAGCAGTCAGTGCTCTTAACCCCTGAGCCATCTCTCCTGCCCACTAATGCTATTTTTATCACAAGGAAAACAAATCCTTCCAAGTCTTACAATTTACATTCCCAGGGATACAGTCTACATAGAGCATGCTGGCAGAGCTGAGCAGGCTGGCCCCTCTGAAGGGCACTGGTAGCGATTCCTGCAGTGAGCATCATCATCTTTGCAACCACAGGTGCAGCGGAGTAATGGCCAATCTTGGGAAGCCAGGAGAGGAGACACAAATCCTTGCCATAGGGAATCCAGTAGGACCAAACTATTCATATTCATGGGAAGCCTTATCCTGGGGCACTGAGCTGCCTTTAGAAGTTCCAAGAATTCTGTATGGGTGAGACATGGTGATTCAACATAAGACCAAGAGGCGAGAGGGAAGAGCATGCCCAGGACGAAGAGAGTATGCTTAAAGGCAGATGTCAGCAAGGATCTATGGGAGCATCAGAGACTAGGGTGAAAGATACAGCATGGGAATTAGGCAATGGAAGTGATATCTGAAAGGAGGGCGGAGCCCCGGCATCTCCTGTAGTTTGGAGAGTGCTGGGTTGTACAGGTGACATATAGAATATGCTGTGACTTGAGGCTTGTGGGTACTTTTAAGGCCATAGTGTCTTGGAGCTGGGATCTCAGAAGATGGGTATAAATAGTTATAGCCTGGAAGGGGAGGAATTCTCAGCAGCTAGGGCAATATCAAAAGGCCTAAGCTTAAAGCAGGCTGCTGACCCTGGAGGTCCTGCGCCTGCCAAGGACAACCTGAGAAGCTATTTAGGTTCCGGGGAACCCTTGGAGTGCCCTGTACCTATCCCAAGTCCCACCCTGAGATGGACTAGAGGGGACACTGTGCAGTAGTCTGCAGTGTGAGATTACTATGCAGGGCCTGAACATCCCATGCTGCAGGTGGAGCATAGGACAGGACTAAAAAAGATAGTCTCTCCTGCTGCCTGGAGGTAGACGCATCACCCTGGATGAATTATACCACTTAGCCTGGCCTCATCCTTCTCTCTGGAATGTGCCACCTGCTCCACGGGTGTCACACTGACCTCATGAGCTTTCCCCCCACAACTGTCAATCATGTCCCACATGCCAAGACTGGTCTTGAACTTGATTTTCTCAGGGTCTAGAAGAAACATGTGTGTGTGTGTGTGTTTGTGTGTGTGTGTGTGTGTGTGTGTGTCTGCTAACCCTGAGTGAGCTGCACGTGGGTAGTTAGCACTTCCGGGAGTAGGCACTTCTGCTCTAGCCCTTGGCTCTCCCAGGGGATCTATCTTCTACATGCCAGGGACTTGGTGAGAGAACAGGGCACAATAGTGCACCCTTCTGTTAAGGGGAGTCCTCACGAGCTCGTTCACCATTCCGGGACTGTACCACATAGGCTGGGATAGTTTTCAAAGACTTATATACGAAAAGGTATCAAACTTTGCTGAAAGAAATTTACCAAGATGCAAATAAATGGGAAGACATTTTGTTCATAGATTAGGACATTTAATATTGTTAAGATGTCAGTGTTGCTGGGAGTGCTCCAAGGCTGACATCATCACTGCCTAGAGTGCTCCAAGGCTGACATCATCACTGACTAGAGTGCTCCAAGGCTGACATCATCATTGACTAGAGTGCTCCACAAACTCACCTTAAAACGCTCTACTAATCGACTCAGAACAGTCTGACTCAAACACCGACATTATCACTGCCTAGGGTGCTCCACTGGCCAGCTGTAGTGCCCCAGGATTGATGTAAGCACTTCCCAGAGTGCTCCAGGGGACTCAATTCAATTTCCTTAATCCCAATAGAACTTTGTCTAAGGTAGAAAAGAAAATTCTAAAATTGACCTGCAGCCTCAGTGACACCAAATAGCTCAAATCAACTTAACAAAGCCCAAGGTCTGAGAATAAAACAGGAAATGTTTGTTACTTGGGTTACACAATGGGTTCTGGATACGACACAAAAGCAGGAATGGCAAAACAAACAAGGGAGTTGCTATGGAGTTGACTCGAAATTAAAAAGGACCCAGTCCACAAAACACTCTGAGAAGGCTGAAAAGACAATCCCCTGAGTGGAAGAAAAATCTTTTCATATAATCTGTCTGACAGGGATATGTACCCAGAATATAAGCAACATGGCTCAGTTTAAAAGTCGGCTGAGATTTAAGTAGCCACGTGTACAGTGACATCATACATGTGACGGGTAAGCGCACAGAGAGATTTCCTCTCTGTCATCACTTACTGGGAAATGTAAATAAGAATTATGGTGAGATGGCCTTCTATGTTCTCTGTCATTAGCACAGCGAAGACACCGAGAGTCCTTGGAACCTTGTAGAGAAGCTGTGAGCCTTGCAGGGTCCTGGCGGGTTTTGAGAGATAGTTCCAGCACTGTGGAAAATTCTTCACCAGCTATGTATGAAGTTGCCACTTGAGCAAGCAGAATTACTAAAGTAGAGTTAGCAAAGAGAAATTGAATCACAGGACTTGGTCCTGGATCCTCAAAGCTACTTCAGCAAGGGGCATCCTAGACTGGGAAGAGCTCAAGTGTCTGGATGTATGTGTGTGTGTGTGTGTGTGTGTGTGTGTGTGTGTGTGTGTGTGTGTGCGTGTGTGCGTGTGTGTTCAGGTTGGGCATCCCAGTTTCACCAGCACACGCTCTCTCACTAAACTTACTGCTAGACTTATCAGACAGAAAACCCACTGTGTTGGGGTCCAGACTTCAACACACTAATCCCTGTTTTTCTGTCTGTCGTCACACTGGGATGGTACGGCTACCTGCGGCCATGCCAGGCTTTTCATGTGGGTGGTAGAGGTTTGAATTTAGGTCCTCATCTGTCCACAGCAAGTACTTTTACCCACCCAGCCATCTCCCAGGCCCCCTGGGGAGTCTTTGAGCAGCTGATGAACAGAAGAAGTACCTCCACACAATGGAATCCTGTTTAGTAACAGAATGAGTTGACACATGTATCAACCCGATGAGACTCAAAATAACTGGGTGTTACTGTCAGGAGCCAGTAACAACATGTTATTCCTTCTATGGGAACTTTCCAGAACACACAGACACAAAGGCAGACTAGCAGCTGCTAGGCCTAGGAGTAACTACAGAGGGAAGGTAGGCGCCCCTGCTAATAAGTTGTAATTTCTCTCAGGGAGAGTGGAAGTGTTCCAAAGCAGACTAAGATGATGTCTGCACAAGCCTGCTAACACATTTAATACACTTAATTCCCGGAAACGGGTGATTTGTTCAATATGTGAATTACAGATCAATAAATCATAACTCCTAAAGAGCTATGAGGACCGGGGGGTGGTTGGTGGTGGCGGCTCCATTGTAAAGCACTTGCCACATGAGCTTAGGGACCTGAGCTAAATGCCCAGCACTGACAGCAAACCAAGAAGCAAAAAAACCAAAAAAAAAAAAAAAAAAAAACAAAAAAAACAAACAAACAAAAACAAAACAAAACAAAACAAAAAAAAAACCTGCCAGGATAGATGGAGAGTTATACCCACAGTTACAAGGGAGGCAGAGCAGAGACAGACAGCTCTCTGTGGCTCCTTGGCCAGCCCCAGCTACTGAATTAGCAAGCTCTGGGTGAAGGTAGAAGACCCTGTTTCAAAACACAAAGTGAGAGGTGGCTTAGTGCGCAGTGCTTCTGATAATGAATTTATGGGTTATTCAGGCATTGCTTACCTATAGGGCTCTCTCTCAGTCCCCATCGCTTCATCTGTACCTCTGCCTGTCCTTCCTTCCTTCCTTCCTTCCTTCCTTCCTTCCTTCCTTCCTTCCTTCCTTCCTTCCTTCCTTCTTCATCCCCTTCCTCCCTCAAGCAATCCTCTTTTCTATTATACATTGTTTGTTTTTCTCCCTTGTGGGTAGTGGGATCAGGGGACTTGAGGCGCTTGGCAATTAGGGTTTCCACAAGAGATTTGTCTTTTGAATAATCTTGGTTTTTGTTGCTCAAACATTCCTCTAATGCCAGGCTATTATAAAGATTACGGTAGTCTCATGTAACTAGAAGCCTCACCAAGCCTGAAAGGTGGGCTGGCTCTGCTGCAGGCTTGGCTGAGGAATCCTCTACCCTGTGAGAGCACTTAGGGGTTGAACTGCATCTGTGTCTGAGGGCGACAGACCAGGAGGATGGCAAGGCTGGTTCTTGAGCTTCAAACAGTGGTTAATCCTAAACAGTCAGGCATGTGTGAACTTAGCAATAGTGGCACAGTCCTGACAAACCCCACAGTCGCTAGAGTCACAGGGTGGCCTGTCTCAAAGTCCCACTGCTTGCAGGATCAACACAGGGACTTTGATGCCACTCCTCAGTAACACAGCAGTGCCAACCTGGCCCGCTCCGTTTTTTTCATTGTTCTCATGGGCATTAGTTTTGTGCAATTTGGTCTTGAAGCTTAGGGTTGGTTGATTCTTTAACATATTGAGTTATCTTGGGGTTGGTTCATTAACTTATCAGAGCCTGCTAAGGCTTGGCTCATATTGAAGCTGCCTTGTGTGTGGCTCCTTATCTTGCAAGCATACATTATTCCAAGTCACACAAGTTTTGCACAATGGTTTCCCTTACTTTCCTAACATCCCTTCAAACTCAGCTAGCATATGCTGACTTCCTGAAGTCTTGAGTGACAAGATTCTTTGGTGACAGTGGTTTCAATGAGTCGATGGGCAGCCCCTAATCCAAAGAATGAATTAATCTAGCTATCTCTTTAGCTTGCCTTAAGGTGATGCTGCCTTCCTGGGAGACTGAGGGATGTCCCTTAGCCAGATAGTTGAACAAGCCCAACTGGAATGTTAAGTGCCTACGAGATGAGAGATTGTATTCTATTGAGTAGGACCTTTTCTCTTAGCACACTTTCACTAATGCTCATTACCATAATAGGTTCCCTCTTGAAGGGTAACCTTAGAGTTGCTTAGAAGCCAGATCAGAGCCCACAGAACAGCTTTGACATCTCTAGCCTCTGGGAAGGAGGAGCCTGCCAAGAGACCTACTGATGTTCTTGGCTTTCAGTCAAAAGACAAACCTGGGTCTTTTCCTACTAGACCAGTGGTTCCCAACCTGTGGGTTACGACCTCATTGGCAACTCTTTATGTCCAATAAATATTTACATTATGATTCCTAACTGTAAGCAAAACTACTTATGAGATAAAGATGGTAAAGGTGGAAGATGAGAGCTAGAAAAGATTCTAAAACAACAACAACAACAACAACAACAACAAAAACCACGACAGGGTAAGCTAGTCCTTCATAATCTCTGCTTTACTTAAGATCTGGCAGATGTTGTGGGGCAGAAGGCAGAAGATAGATGCTCTGACATCATAAGGAATACTGGGGACTCTCCAGACATTCAGCTGTCTCTGCCAATTGTTTAAATTTTTGGAAGCTACATTCTTACACACACACACACACACACACACACACACACACACACACACACACACAGACATATATATATATATTTCTGCATATATATGTGCAGAAATGTAGCATATATACACATATATATTATATATAATTCTATAATCTTCTTAAATATGACGGGGTGAAAACTAGATAGTCATAAGTTATTCTGGATTTAAAAGGATGGTTGTCAGATGGTAATATGAGTTAAAATCAAACATGATTGATGCACAGAACTGTACTATTTAAGTTAAGATATTGATAAAATACTTTATCTTGTTTGCCAAGTATAATTGACTTGATGTTACAAGTATAATTATGAGGTAACAATGGAAATAATCTTATGATTGGGTGTCACCACGTCACAAGGAACTGTATTAATGGGGTGCAGCATTAGGGAGGGTGAGAACCACTGCCCTAGACTGTCTACACAATTTAAAACTGTTTCATCATCCTCCATCCCAAAGAGGTAACTCTAACTGCATTGTGGCTTTGGGGTGATGACCAATCTGTCCTTTTTCAGATGAATGGGGAATCCCAGATATGGCAATCAGGGGACCCCTCCACTGGGTTTCTTTAAAAGACTGTCTTAGTCATTGTCCTATTGCTGTGAAAGAGACACCATGGCTTGTAACGCGCCCACGCTTCCCACCGATAGGAACAGGCGTGCAACAAACAAACAGATTCTTCTGCGGACAACCTTTATTGTACAGCACTTTGAGCAGGGGGCTTCTTGAGCAGGAAACTTCTCTCTGAGCCGGGGACTCCCTACCGGGTTCTACTGTCTAGGCGACCTCTCACGCGCAGTCCCCCACGTGTGATCTTTCTGTCCAGTCTCTGTCCACGCGGGATCTCCCGCAATCTCTCCTATCGGGTCTCTCTCCACGTGGTACCTCTCCGTCATCCCTCCACGTGGGGCCTCCCGCAATCTCTCCACTATCTTCCTTTTCTCCTCACGTGGGGGAGAAATGCACTGCTATATATGCCTAGGAGACTCGTGTCGCTACCTGATTGGTGAGCCCTCCAGTAACTCAATAGTATGCCCCGAGAGTGGGCTATGATGTATGTGGCACATGCGCATTAAGTCTCTTGGCTGGGAAACAGCTCTGTTTGCTGAGTTCTCAGCGGGAAGCCGGCGCCATGTTTGGGTGTGGCACAAACGGCTCCCTACAATGGCTGTGGCAACTCTTAACTTGTATAAAGGAGGACATTTCATTAGTGGCCTGCCTACAGCTTCAAAGGCTTAGTCCATTGTCCTCATCGCAGGGAGACTGGTGGGAGGCAGTTGTGGTGCTGGAGAAGCAGCTAAGAGCTCCATCCTGATCTGTAGGCTGAGAAAGAGACTAGGCATGGCATGGCCTTTTGAAATCTCAAAGCCTGTCTCCAGTGATACACTTCCTCCAACAGGGCCAAGCCTACTCCAACAAGACCACACCCCCTAATCCTTCTCAAATAGTGCCACTCCCTGATGACTAAGCATTCAATTATATGAGCCTATAGGGGCCATTCTTATTCAAACCATCACAACCCCCCAAAATTATTAGTACTTCTATTTGCATAATCTGTGTAAGAACAGGTTGAGGGCCTTGCTTAACTATAGCTTCACTTGGAAGCTTTGAAGAAAATCCGTCTGTGTTGACATTATTCTTTGTTGACTGGAAAACCCATAGAGTTCTGTGGGTGGTGTCTTCAAACCTCCCCTACAAGAGAAAAAGTGAGTCACCACAGTTAGCAAGAGATGCCTCACAGTCTCCCGGAACCTAGTTGGCCTTGTTGAGTGTCATAGTTAGGGTTTCTATTGTTGTGAAGAAACACTGTGACCATTGAAACTTTTATAAAAGAAAGTATTTACTTGGGCCTGGCTTACAGTTCAGAAGGTTAGTTCATTGTTATCACACTAGGAAGCATAGCAGCACGCAGGCAGACATGGTGCTAGAGAAGTAACTGAGAGTTCTACACTCAGACCAGCAGACAGAGGAAAGAGTGATAACATGGGGCCTTGCTTGAGCATCTGAAACCTCAAAGCCCACTGCCAGTGACACACTTCCTCCAACAAGACCACACCCACTCCCAGTGACACACTTCCTCCAACAAGGCCATACCTACTCCAACAGGGGCATACCTACTAATAGTGCCACTCCTTATGGGGGCCATTTTCATTCAAACCACCACAGCGGGCAAGAGGCAAACCATTCTCCCATTTTCTTTTAGCTCCTCTGACTATGTCGGTATAGGGGCCTCCAAGTACACTTATGTAACATGCAGAAGATCAACTTCTGCTGCTTTTAACTGATGTAAAATAGTTAGATAAGTTTCAGCAAAAATTCCAAACACTTAAAGAAACTCTGATTAGATATACATTTTGGTTCTTTTAGTCAGAACTTGTAATTGTTAGAAATAACGGAACAGTAACTCCACTGATTTAAGCAGAAGCTCAGTAATTGTGAATTAAACTTTGACCTTAGACATTTTGACTTCATATACATGAAGTCTCATTTTTTGTGTGACTTGCCCAGACCTTTGTAGCTTGTTTAAATGATTCAGCTTTCTTTTTCATTTTGAAAAAAAATCAGCCTTTTTAATCTTCTCCCTTTAAAATTTTTTTTTCACTCTTAGCCAGGTGTGGAGGTGGTGCACACTTTTAATCCTAGCATTTGGAATGTAGAAGAAGGCTGATCTCTATGAGTTCAAAGCCAGCCGGGTTACAAAGTATGTTCCAGGATAGCCACAGCCATGGCTACATAGTAAAACTCTGTCTCTAAACCTAATAACTAACTAAATAAATAAATAAAAATAGATAAGTAAATAAATAAAAGTCCATTCTTACATCTTTCTTACTATGGGACGTGGAAACATTAATAAATAAATTTACCATCTGTTGTGAGATCTATTTTTATTCTGGAGGTCTCAAGCATAAGGTCTCAATAATAAAACAAAATCTGATTTCACCCAGGTTCGCCCTGAGGACCTGGCGAGTTATTGGGCTTACTCACAGAGCTTAGGGGAGGCATTACCGACACAGGTATGGATGCCCCCAAAACAAATACATTGGGCAGACTCTAGCCAGTATGGTTGATAGCTTCCTCACAGCTGTGTGTGGGAAGCCCTTCTCCGTAGCCTTGCACAGCCTTATACTCTGGTTTCTGAGGCTACATGCAGTTAAGACAGCATCGCATGCAGCTGGCTGCAAGAATGACTGGATACCCAGGTGAGACTGCAGGGACCCTTCTTAACCCCTCCTCTATGACGGAGCATCAACAACCAGTAAACCTAGCTGTGAGGATCTTTTGTAAGCAGCCACAGCTGGTCTTACAACGATTGCAGTTGTTTGGCTTAGAAAACAGTGCTGTTCAGTGTCATCTTAATGAAACAAAGCTGAATCCAAATTACACACATAGGGTGATGGCAGTGCATTAATGTCGCCTGTACATATACCATTAAACTATGACGCTCTGTAGGTTTTCAGGTAACCAGTAAGCGGCTGTTACTGGGGAAGGAATCTGTGGAGGACGTGGTTGTGGCACATTCATGCTTAAGTACTTAGCTTCTGGGTCCATCATGGACATTGTGTTTACACATTCATTTCTGGTTGCATATTGCTATCACGATGCGTGGGGTTTTGTTTTTAGTTTATTTGTTGATTGTGTATCTCATTACCCTGCAGACTCAACTATTAGGAACATTTTCTAGTTTTCCTGGAATTTTCCACGCATACAAAATTATGACCTCTGAACCAAGTCGTGTTTCATGATTTCGCATTCCTATCCGTTTTTATTTCCTTTCTTTGCCATATTGCGTTAGCTGGAATATCCAATATGATGTTGAATAGGAACAGGAAGAGTGGGCATTGTTAACACTGCCCCAGTCTTAGGAGTAAAGCTTGGAGTTTCTCACCATAAAGTGTGACTTACCTGTGGTTTGTCTCTAGGTGTCTTGTTGGTGGTGGTGGTTTGTTTGTTTTTTCATTAAGTTTAGGGTAAATTCCTAGGTTCTAACTGTTCTACTTTGAAGTGATGGTTTGATTTGTTAATATTTCTCTGAGGACTTTTACATCCGTGTACAAGGAGGGTAATGGTCTTTGGCTTTTTGTTTTGATCACATCTTTTCTGATTTTGTAATGCCGACCTCATAGGATGTTAGGTAGTGTTTCCTCTGCTTCTGTTTTCTATTAGACACTAAAGAATTGGGTATCATTTGGTTCTCATATGTTTGCTAGACTTCATGGGTAAAGCTGTCGACATGGTGCTGTTTTGCAATACTCATTTGTATGTGATATTTACCTCTGAGTGGGTTGGTAGAGAGATATGTTATCTGTATGAGTATTAAGTAGGAATTCAGCTACTTCATCTAAGCAATCAAATTTATGGGTACAGTCATATTCATAATGCACCTTTGTTATTTATCCTTTTTATAGCTCTGATAACAGTAATTATGGCTCCTCATTTTTGAAAGTATTTATTTTGCTGTATGAATGTACATATGTGTGTTGGCATTCACATGCCACAGAGTGACTACAGCGGTCATAAGACAACTTTTGGGAGTTGATTCTCTTTTACCACGTGGGTCCCTGGAATCAAGCTCAATTCGTCAGCCTTGAGGACAAGTGTCTTCTCCAGCTGAACCATCTCATGGGCCCTGGCCCTTTGTCATATACACTTCTTTCAAAATATTTTCTAATTCCACTTGTGACCTCTGTTGAGGCAAAAGGATCACAGGAAAGAGAACCATCCATTCTTTCGTAGTGCTATATGTTACTCTGCTTCCTCTAGCTCTTTTCTTTAACGAGTTCTCAGGTTCATAGCTGCGTTCAGTGGAGAGGCAGGCTGAGCTATGAGTGTTCCATTTCTACCTGGAGACAGACCTTTCGTGTGGATTTTCCCCCCTATACTGGAGGTTGAATGTAGACTCTTACAGATGTCAGGTATATTAGTTGGGTGTCTCTGGAGGATCAGAACTGACATCATGCGTCTATATTAATTAAAATGGGATTTATCAGAATGGCTTACAGTCTAGGCTTGAGCTAGTCCAACAATGGCTGTCTCCTGGTGGAAAGGCCAAGAATCTAATAGTTGTTCAATCCACAAGGCTGGGTGTCTCAGCTGGTCTTCAGGACTCATTGGCATCCCAAAGAAGAAGGTTTTAATGCCAGCAGAGTAACGCCTCAGCAGCAGGATGAACTTGCCCATGAGAGTGAGGGCAAACAGGCAGAAAGCAAAAGCTTTCTTCCCGCATGTTGTCATGTGTAGCCCAGACGTAGGGTGGCTCTTCTGACCTCAAACGATCCAAACTTACAGCAGACCTAGCCACTTCAAATGACCCAGAGTAAGCCCTCAAAGCTATGTCCAAGCGCTTGAATGTTAGTTCATTCCAGATGTGGTCAACTTGACAATTAAGATTAGCCATGTGTTCTTTTCCATAGCTGTGACCAAGAGTCTCGGAGAATAAATAAAGAAGAGGAAGGGGTTCACTTTAGCTGATGGTTCAAGTACCTCATGACAAGGCTGGAGAGGCAAAGCTCTATAGGTCATGGCTCTCAGGAAGAACAGTGAAGACAGGGAGGGACCAGCCAGATGTGCCCTTCAAAGGCACATCTCCAGGACCTACTTCCTTCAACAAGACCCGACTTTGTAAAGTTTCTACTGTCTCTCAGTAGTTTTCTAGTATATTTAATTTGGCATCTCACCAAACCATTGGTTAAGACAGTTCACACAATCTTATCTAAAAATAACACACACACACACACACACACACACACATACACACACATACACACACATACACACAGAGACACAGACACACACACAGTGTATGTGAATCACTAATCCTCTGGGGTGATGTAAACAAAGGTCTACTCATCCTAGATAGGGCACTAAATGAGAGACCAAGTTAATGAGACCACTGGAGTCCAACTTAATGACCCAGTGAACTTATTGGGGTTTCTCTCAGGAGCATGAATGAAGCGTTAGTTATAGGAGGGGAGGGTGACTCAAAGGCAGCTGCATCACTGAACGACCACCCTTGAGTCAGGTTATCTCAGGAAAACAATTTACAACATAAATCCAATGAAGATGTGTGAGAAAACTGCCAGGTGTGGAGCTTGGGAAGGTCTGTCTGTCTGTCAACAGGGAAGGCTAGGGAGCAAAGGCTGCAGGTCTGCAGAGCAGAGAAGCTATGAGGTTCCAGTGGAAAAGCACTGCTCGCTGGGTGGCAGCCGGCACGTGGATGGACAAGAGGGCTTTGTGTTTGGCCTCCGCAGGCAGGTAGTGCCCTCCTTGATCAGGTGAGGAAACATCATGAGATAAAGAAGGAATCCTCAAAGGCACTTGGTCCCTACTCTGGGGAGGAGATGGGTTTTGGCTGTTTGGTCCTGCCTGACATATGAAGGTGTCTTGTTTTTGTTGCTGTGGCTTACTTGGTTTTATGGTTCCCCGTCACACTTCATTATCCAAGGAAGCCAGGGCAGGAACACAAACAGGAGGGGAAGAGGCAGGAACTCTGGGGGAAAGCTGCCTGTTGGCTTGTTCCTTCTGGCTCCTGCTCAGCTAATTGTGATACTCAGCCCAGACCTACCTACCCAGCGATGCTGTTCTTAGTGAGCTGGGCTTTTCTTAAATCTGACAATATGACAGTGCTCGGTAGACATAACCACAGGGCAATCTGATGGAGGCACTTGTAATCCCTCTTCCCAAATGACTCTTTACTATATAGAAACAGAATGACAGTCGAGTTAGCATACCCAGAACAATAACCTTTGTGTATTTGTATGTGTGTGTGCATTATGTGTCTGTGTGGGCATGTATGTGTGTGTTGTTGTGCATGTGTGTAAAGTGTATGTATGTGTGTATGTGTGAGTGCATGTGTGAGGTATGTGTATGCATGCCTGTCTGTGCATCCATGCATGTGTGTGTGTGCCTGTGTGTGTGCAAGTGTATAGGTATGTGCATGTGTGGTGTGCGTGTATGTGCATGTGTGGTGTGTGTGTGTGCATGTATGATGTGTGTGCATGTGTGTATGTATGCATGCATGTGTGTGGTGTGTGTGTGTGCATGCATTTGTATGGTGTGTGTGCATCATATGTGTATATCCATGCATGTGCATGTGGGCCTATGTGTGCATGCATGTGTGTATATTGTATATGCATGTGCACAAGTGTGTGTGTGTGCATGTGTGTGCTTTCATGTGTGTGTGTGTGCTCTTTGAGAAGAAAATGCATCCACAAATGTGTGCACATATTTGTATAGGTCAGGGTCCAATATGGAGTGTCTTTTCTTGGGCATTGTCAAATTTATTTTTTTATTTTTCTTTTATTTTTAACATTTTTTTTTCATTTTTTTTGAAACAGACCTGTCATTAACCCAGTGCTTACCAAATAAGCTAGGCTGAGTGGCCAGCAGGCTTCAGGGATTTTCAGATTCCCTGTTTCAGATTCCCCAGTGCAGGGATTACAAATCGTGTGCTGCCACACCTGGCTTTGTGTGTGGATGTGTGCTCTGGGCATCAAAGTCAAGTCCTGCACTTCTCACAAGCAAGCACCAACTGATCCATGCCCCGGGCTCCGACAGCAGCTTTTACATCCTAGCAAAGAGAGCAGGGAAGGAAGTTAGGGGGTAGGCAAGCCCAGGGAATGTGTTCCCTGTCATGTAGAATGTGTTCCCTGCTCTGTATTTGCAGTTCTAGGCTGGGGAATGACAGGGCCTTACTGACTCAAACCCTATAGGAAAAGGGTACAATATGTCTTGTGTGTGCGTTTGCTCATTAACCTAGGGGATCAGAGACCCAGTGGGGAGTGGTACTGCTTTTTGGCATCCTCAGTGAGTGTGCTCATAAACCTGAAGGACGTTCCCACACAGAAACCTAGTCTGGTTAAGCAGGGCCCATTTGGCTTTCGGGTTGCCTAGCAGCAGCTGGGAAGCTATTATCCCTTTCTGGGAATGGCCCGCTGAAGAGGAATTCAGGGGTATGTGAACACCCCTGTGCCCCTGAGAAGAATGTCATCCACTGCTGTTATTCTGTGTCGGGAGGCTGCTCCTTCCATAATTATCGAGGCTTCTCCCTCTCGTGTGTGGCGTTTTCTCCCCAGCTCAGTGGCGGTAAACACTATTCTTCCTCTTTGATGCGCTGAGACTTAGCACCGGAGAGTGGAGTAGGGTCTCAGGAAGCGCTGAGTGGGCAAGAAGAAGGGGCGGGGACTTCAGAAGGAAGGTGGGCGGGGCCAAGTGGAGCAGAAAAGACTGGCAGAGATGGAGTCCAGTCAGCTGAAGAGGAGCATGTCCTGGACCCCAGATTCAGGATGCTCTTCAGACCAGGAAGAGGTTCTGCGGCCTTGTTTCTTAGGTCAGCCAAAGATAGTGTGTGCCTGTGAATGTGGTGGTCAGAGGTCAACCTTAGCTATTGGGCCTCAGATACCTTCAGAGCTCGCCAAGTGGGCTAGACTGGCTGGCCGGTGAGTTTCAGGCACTGGCTTTCTGTCGCCCCTCAGTGCTGGAATTACGGGTACACTGGAACCAATACACAGCTTTTTGTTCGTTTGGTTGGTTGGATTTTTGGTCATGTAGATTTAGGAACTATAATGGTTTAAATATCCTTGACCCAGGGAGTGACACTATTTGGAGGTGTGGCCTTTTTGCAGTAGGTGTGTCACTGGGGGTGTGGGCTTTAAGACCTTCAGACTAGCTGCCTGGAGGTCAGTCTTCTAGCAGCCTTCAGATGAAGATGTAGAACTCTCAGCTCCTCCTGCACCATGCCTGCCTGGATGCTGCCATGCTCCCACCTTGATGATAATGGAACCTCTGAACCTGTAAGCCAGCCCCAATTAATTGTTGTCCTTATAAGAGTTGCCTTGGTCATGGTGTCTGTTCACAGCAGTAAAACCCTAAGACAGAAGTTGGTACCAGAGACTGGGGTGTTGCTGTGACAGGTCTGATCATGCTTTTGTTTGGAAGAGTGTGGATTTGGGGACTTTGGATTTGGAAAGCTGTGGACTGCTGTAAGTGGGGCTTAATGGGCCATGTAGTAGTAAATACAGAAGACTTTGTTACTGAAAGTGATTGCAATTGTGTGGACCTGGCCAATGAGGTTTCAGTGAAGAACTTCAATGTATGACCTAGGGGCTGTGTTTGTGGTATTTTGGTGATGAATGTGGCTACTTTTTACCCTTGTCTGAAGAGTCTGCCTGAGGCTAAGGTAAAGAGATTTATATTAATTGTATTGACAAAGGAAGTCTCAGAAAAGCCCAGCCGAGACTTTGTTCTCTGGTTAGTCTCATGAAGACTGTTTTGAACAAGCACAGCAAGCTGAGAAAGGAAAAAAACATAAAATATTGTTCAAGTATTAAAGGGGCAACAGCGAGTGAAATGGAACTGAGTCCTATGTTCTAAGAGATAAAAGATTAAGGAATTTGGGAGCAAGATCCTAGCCAGCTAAGTTTAGATCTGGGCCTGGTGGTACTCACCTTTCATTCCAGCATATAAAGCCAAGTAGGTCTCTGAGTTCAAGGCCAGCCTGGGACAAAGCAGGTTCTAGGTGAAGAAAAGCTTAAATCCAAGCATGGTGGTACACCCCTTTAATCCCAGCAGAGACATGCAGATCTCTGAGTTGAAGGTCAATATACAGTGCAAATTCCAGGAAAGTCAAGCTTAGGCAGAAAGGGAGTCGGAAAACAGAAAGCTGGTAGTAGAATAAAGGGGGTGGGGGACATGTTCCAGCCGCAGCAAGCATCAGAACCCGGCAGCTTCCACCATGTGGTTCTAGTTTTAAAGTGAAAAATAGAAGGGACAACGGGGACAGTTGATGCTGGTCAGCTGGAGCTAAGAAATTAGTGGTGATTAAGAAGAGACCAGCATTTTTGAGGTAAATCTTCTAGGAAGTGTTTTCTCAGGGAACAAAGAGGCTGTGTTTCAGACATAGCCAAGGTTGTACCTCATGCTGCAGCTGTACTTGGTAATGTGTAAGAGCCACCCGGCTGGTTCTAGCATGGAGGGGTCATGAAGAGCAGCTGAGACGTGGCAGTGTGTGGACATGGAAAGGCCATTGGTGAAGGTTCGAGTCAGTTGTCGTTGATGGCCCAGGACTGAAGGGCTCATGCAAAGGATTTGAGGCTTGGTCCCGTGAACAGAGCCTATGAGAGGTTATCAGTGAAGCCTAGTTGCAGCAGAAGACTCCAGTATATTGGAGATGCCAGTACCATGGGATGATCACCAAAAACAGCAACAGCAGTGGAGTAGGTCAATCTGAGCTTGGAGCTTAGAGTGCTACAGAGGGCAGAGCTGGGGAAGTGAAGCCAGCCCTTTGGAGGAGTCCAGCAGAAATGTGTGGATCCCAGACATTGCAACAAGAAGCTGGAACATTGAAGTTGCCTTGGAGACCCCAAGATTTTTGAGATGCCAGATCCATAGGATATCTCCTGAGGAAAGCTGCTAATGGAGTGAAACCAGCCCAGGAAGTTTGTTGCAGTCAACAAAGATGAAAAAGGAGTTGGAGATCTGAAGACTGTTTTGACATTAGAAATGGAGATGCAGAGTTTGGAGTTTGCCCAGCTGGTTTCCTGTCTTGATTTGGGAATTACAGTTAAGCCATTGGATGGATCTCAGAAGAGACTTTGAACTTTTAACATTGTTGAGATTGCTATAGATTATGAGAACTTTGGAAGTTGGATTAAATGTACTTTTAAATTACATTATGGCTAGATATGGCCCCCATAGACTCATGTGTTTGAACAAGTCTATGGGGATCAGGGAGTTGAATGTCATGGTTTGAATATGCTTGGCCCAGGGAATGGCACTATTTAAAAGTATGGCCTTTTTGGAGGTGTGTCACTGTGGGTATGGGCTTTAAGACCCACATCCTAGTTGCCTGGAAGCCAGTCTTCTCCTATCAGCCTTCAGATCAATAGCCTCTGAACCTATAAGCCAGCCCTAATTACATGTTGTCCTTATAAGAGTTGCCTTGGTCATGGTATCTGCTCACAGCTGTAAATCCCTAACTAAGACAGGGACTAAACTCAAATTCCCATGCTTGTACATCACAGGCTTCACTCATCCACTAAATCATCTCCAAGCCTACAAGAGACTTTTCTAAACCTCAGTGTCTTATATGTGGGGGAAACAAAAGGAAAACCTCATCCATGAATAAAAGCTTCAATAAGTACACACATGCGAGCACACACACACATACACACACACACACACTTTGTGGCATTTTGCAATGTTTCCTGACACTTGTCTGTTTATATGTTATAGTCCCTAAATCCTGACAGACTCATGTCAGCATCCTAGGACACTGAGCCCAACTCTCCCAGATCCTGGAAAAAGATTCTTGGAGCCCTGTGAATAAAATTTATCACATCTGCCACTGGGGCAAATGAAACGGAATCACCTTGTTTCTGACTACAAGGCTCATTCTTCTCCCCATTTACTTCAAAAAAAAAAAAAAAAAAAAAAAAAAGAGCCCAGCCATGGGAGCTGCCCACCTGGCTGGAAATCCTATCAGACATTGCTAATCCCACCAGTAGTGTTAGCTCTGTGAGCATCTAAGCCTGTCTTTAGCTTCAACTTTGATGTAAGCAAGCAATGGAAGGACCTGGCACCATGTGACATCTTCAGGGAAGGTTAGGTGGTACAGGGCTTTGATTTTTGGAGGACCAGTGGGTACCTGTTTCAGTCAGTTTACCTTGCTAGTAAAGAGAGCTAGCCCTTTCTCTGCTGGTTAACATAACTCCATGGCTCGCTTGGTAAAGTTCTTGCCCAACCAGGATGAGAGAGAGGGAGCTTGATTCCCAGCTCACAGTTAAGAGAAGCGAGACTTAGAAGTTAGGCATGGTTGTGTATGCCTCTGGTTCCAGGGCTGAGGTAAGGGAAATGTGAGGATAACTGTTTGCTTGGCAACCAGTGTAGACAAACTGGCAAGTTCCAAGTTCAGTAAGAGACTGGTTTTCAAAAGGTAAAATGGACCGATCTTCCAGAGGTCCTGAGTTCAAATCCCAGCAACCTCATGGTGGCTCACAACCATCTGTAATGGGATCCAATTCCCACTTCTGGTGTGTCTGAAGACAGCTACAGTGTACTCACATATAATAAATAAATAAATCTTTTAAAAAAGGTAAAATGTGGCTGGGTGGATGGTTCAGCGGGTAAGAGCTTTCCTGAGCAAGCATGAGGTCCTGAGTTCAAATCCTGGACTCCGTTAAGTGTGTCTGTAACTCTGCTGTTGATGGTGAAATACAGAGAATGAAGGGGTTGCCATCCTCACCAGGAACCAGCTACATCCAGGTTCCGTGAGAGACTCTGATGGAAAAGGATGGAGAGTCAGGAGCAGGGTATCTGATGTTCTCTGCTTCTGCGCTCCCAAGCGTGGGCACATGTATATACTCACTACACATGCAGAATAAAGCGAAAGATCCCCGACTCTTCAAATCTGTAAGATTGCAGACACAGCGGGTTTCTCAGTGAGTTCCTGTGGGTGCAACCAACGCTTCCATTGTCATCCTTTGTACAAACAGAGTAAAAGTGGCCACTTTTTAACTTAGTTTCAAAGGGTAGGACTACCTGGGACATGAATGTAATTTTAATTAGTCTTCCGTATTTCAATCCACCCCTTGTGATCAGTGAACCCCACGTGACTGGACAAGAGTCAGCTGTAGTGTGGCTGGGGTTGGGGTTGGTGTGGTAGCTGCTGGTTGACAGCCAGAGGTAGGTCTTTTGGCAATAAATGAAAACTGTTGCCAGATCCCTGGCGCCCTCTGGTGGCGGTAGCCTGTTTCTGGCGCTTTCCCTGAGGGGTGGGAGTCTAGAGAAAGTGGCCGTGGAAATGAATACATGCTCCAGCTGCTTGGAAGATACTGTCTGCCTCTGTCCTGCCTTCCTGGCACCTCTCAACCGGAAGCACAGTTTCATTCCAATTGTTCTCCTTTTACGAATCAGCAAGTGCGTTACTGTTTGGGGGCAGGAAATTGCCTGCCTCTTCGAGATCCACAAGGTTCGAGTCGCTGTATTTCTGTGTCTGCCTCATTCTTGCTTGGGCAGACCAGCCTTGAGGCAGCAGTGCAAACAGTCTGTCCTCTGGCTTTCTCCTCAAGTTGGGAGGAAAGGCAAGGAGCCCTAATGGGCGCAGGTTAGCACACGTGATCTGGTGTCTGTCTAGGTCTTCTCCCACGGACCTGCGCATCGCTTGCTCTGTCCACGAGGTTTAGATAAGTCTCTTAATTCCCCGTTGCCCTCTCTTTCTTACGTGGCAAATAACAATTTCCTTAAAGGATGACATTTAGAGAGCTCACTCCGGTTGGCTGACGTGTGGGAATGTGACTGTTTTTATTATTAAGCTAAACCGTTTGAGGGGCAGAGGCGCAGACAGGGGCTGGGGAGGTGGCTCAGCTGCTAACGTGCCTGTGGTAACAAGCATGAAGATCTGAGTTCAGATCCCTAGCATCCTTAAAACGCCAGGAGTGGCTGCGTGTGCCTGTTACCTGGGCGCGGGAGGGAGGGGGATGGTAGGCAGACGCGTCCTAAAGACCAATGGATCCATGAAACTCATTGGCCAGCCACCCCTAGCTGAATCCATGAGTTTCGAGTTCAGTGACTTAATAAGTTTTTTGATTCTTTATTCCTTGAATCGCTGGTTAAAAAAAACCTGCTCGATGTTTCCTTGGCAGGAAATGGTATTTTTTATTATTTGTTTTTGTGGTTCTAGGAATTGAACCCAGAACACATGCCAAGCTGGCGCGATTTCTTGCTTCCACGGAGCAACTGGAATTTTGAGAAGGGGTTTTGATATGTAACCCAGATTAGCCTCAAATTCCTCCAACCTCAGCCTCACAAATGCTCCCTAGATTTTAATTTTGGATGAATTCTTGCGGTGGTTAAGCCACCTTGATGAACTTCTTAAAAGTCTAAAGGTGTGTAGTGTTTTTTTTTTTTTTTTTACCATCATCAATTGAAAGACTGTTTTTCCTTAACCCAGGTTTTTCTGGTACCAACAATTTGTAAATTTTTATGGCTTAACTTTGGTCATCATGTGGTTCTACTGCTCTACGGAGTGTCCTTACACCATGCGACGCTGCTCCAATTACTGTAGTCCTCCTTGGAAACCCTAAGCCTGGCAGTGTGGCACACTAAATTCACGCTTCCTTTCCGAGACTGTTTTAGCTAGTCTAAAGACATTTGTACTTCCATATATAACTTTAGAGTCTCCTTGAAATTTCTACAAAGCCCGTTGGAATTCTGATTGGCATCTTTCTGATCTACACGTCACTTCAGAGGACCGGACATCTTTTAATATTATTGTTATACAAAGTGGTCTTAGTCCAGAGGGCACCCACTGAGATGGTCCGGTTCCATATCCCATAATAATTAACTGGACCAGGGGCCCGTGGATCGTGATAAAAATAGAAAGGACACTCCTGAGGGTAGAATTGGGAGTGTGAGCTGGGACACATGGTTACAAGCACTTGTTGCTATTGAAGACCTGGGTTCAGGTCTCCGGACCCAGACATATTCTCAAGAGCTCCACATGCCATGAGCTCATTTCTTATAGGTTAGTAGGCAGTACCTGCTCTCTAAGAGTGATGGCTCAGAATTTATTCAACCTGCTCTCCCCTAACCCACAAAGGTTTCCAGTGTTTTTGCCAACTAACTTCTTTCATATGTTAATCTAGTTGCTTCTTTCTCTAAACCCCCTTCTTCTACCACAGTATGGACTCCTATTTTGTTAAGTTACAATGGATACAGCTCAACTGAGCTTGCCCATTTTTTTCTCTTAAACCCTCTTATTTGTGTTTTTCTGATGCCTCCTCATTCCCTGTGTCACTTAAGTGCGGGTTTTTTTTTTTTTTTTTTTTGCATCTCTCTTGCTTGGCCTTTCCAGTTTTCGAGTATGTCTGTTACTACAGTGAGCTTTGTAAGAGCTACAATAAATAGCCAAGAATATAATATTACCAGTTTCCCCCTGAATGACTGTTTCTGCTTTGGTGATGCTTGTCCTCACTGTAACTGGTTTCCCACCTTCGGCTGAGCCATCCTGACATCGTGGACTCTGTGGTGTTGGGCAAGACCAGAAGGTTCACACACGGGAGGGTTCCCTGGACTGGATCCGAAAGGAGCCTGTGTCTCTTTGCTCTGCTCAGCTACAGGACCGCCAGCCCTCAGCAGGAGCAACGCTGCGCTGAGTTGTGTTCACGGGAAGAAGAGAAAGTTCTCTTTCAAGATTCTCCCGTGTCTTCTACAATGAGTTTTAGTGGCTAAAACACAAAACCAGGAGGTGGAGATACGGCGCAGTGTACTTGATGCTCTTGAAGAGGACCCGGGTTCAGATCTCAGTACCCAGATGTCACCTGAAAACTATCTGCAACTTTAGTTCCAGGGGATCCCGTGCTCTTACCTGTTCTATGTGGAACACACACACACAGATGAAATAAAGTAAATAAATCCTTTTCCTTATGAGAGAGAGTGAATAACAACCTACCTAGTCCCTCTCTCTTACATGATGGCCGCCTGTGTTGTTCCCCCAGGCCTAGGATTTTCCTTCTGTTGTTTAGATACACTTGACATTCCAGTGTTAATCTCTTGAAAAAGACTCCTAACTTATATGAAGACTCTCTTTTCTGGTATTGCAGGCACAGGTCGCTGCCCCAAAGGAAGGGTTCATCGGCACACGGGGCGACCTTCATTTGCCATATTGTTAAATGAATTCTTATCGGAATCTCTTCTCCGATCCACAGGTTGCTCTAAGGTGTTTCTTGATGTCTAAGTATACGGGGCTGGGCTGGGCTGATGGTTCAGTGGGCAGGATGCGTTCAGCGCAAGCATGAGGACCTGCAGTCAGAGCTCCTGAACCTTTGCACAAGTCAGGGTTGGTGGCACATGTGTGTAATCCCAGTGCTGGCAGGCAGAAGCAAGTCTGCAGACTTTGGGGCCAGTGAGTCTAACCAATACACTGATTCTGCATAAAAAAAAATAGAGAGGGTTAGAGAAAGACACCCAGTGACAACTTCTGGCATCTAAAAAAATGTAAATGTGAACCTCTAGCCTCTAGAAAAGTTTGTATAAATGCTCATGTACATACCCACCTGTTCACACACACACACACACACACACACACACAAACGGGGTGGTCCCTTTCATTTATTGATTATATTGGATAAGAGAGAGAGAGAAAGAGAGAGAGAGCATAGTCTATGTGGTGTCAGTCTTCTGGAGTTTGCAAACCATGGCATATTTTTCTCTTTTGTTTAAAAGTTAGAAATTAGTTCCACTATCCCTTTAGTGTTGGCCTACAACTTGTATGTGTGACACTTTTCCTGGAAAGACATGACTCACATACATACATACATACATATACATACATACACACACACACATAATACATATATACACATACATACATGCACATACACACAATCATATACACATAATACACACATGCATACATACATTTACACATACATACTTACATACATACATACATGCACAAAAACATACATGTATGCTCACCCCAGATAGGGAACTAACCACAGGCCAGAGTAATAGTTGTACTAAAGCCCAACATGAAGAACCAATGAGTCTGTTGAGGGAGGTGAGACTCAGATTCAGCTGAGACAGTGAAAAGTCAGCACAGATGACTCACTAGAGCTGCAGCCTCAGGGCTTCCCAAAGGCCTTGCAGGCTGCTGGGCGGGTGGAGGAGGCTCTCCTAGGGGCTCACTGAAAACCTCCCAAAGGCCTTGCAGGCTGCTGGGCAGGTGGAGGAGGCTCTCCTAGGGGCTCACTGAAAACCTCAGTCCCTGGCAGTTGCTTACTGCTTCTAGAAGAGGGGTAAGGACCCAGTTTATCTTGTTAGTTTGGGGATCTTTTTGAGACTTTCACGTAGTTCACTTCCTGAATGCCATGAGCCTATCGCCCTCTTTTCTGGATAGAATGTTTTAACTTTCTCAGCTTTCAGGAGCCTCACTACATAGTGGAAAGGGTTCGACAAAAGGATGTCATTGTACAGCAAACATATACAATGTGTATATTTTTCTTATCAAATTATAAGAGGAGTCATCATGTCCTTCATGGATGATGACCCCAGAATTTTCACACCACACCGCTGCTGCTGGTGTGTGTGTGTGTGTGTGTGTGTGTGTGTGCACGCATGTATGAATGTATATAGATTGTGTGATATGTGATGCATGTGTGCAGTGCACATGTGTATATACATATGTATGAATGTATTATGTATGTATGTATGTATGTATGCATACATATGCTTGTGTGGTTACACAGGGGTCAGAGACCAACATCGTTGTCCTGATCTATCATTTTCTTCTCCATCCCCTTGAGACAGAATCTCTCACTGAAGTTGGAGTTAGGCTAGCTATCAGCAAGCCTCAGAGAGTCTCAGCCTCCACTCCAAAGCACTGGGGTTTCAGGCACACACTTGGCCACCTGCAGCTTTTTAACCTGGCGATTGACATTCAACTCAGGTCCTTGTGCCTGCCAGAAATCACCCTTTCACAATGGCCATCTTCTCAGCTCCTAAGTTCTATTTTTCAATTTTTTCGTGAGTTAGGACTATACACTATAGTTCATGCTAATTCTTGTTGATTCAGCCTTTAGTTTGCTGACGTTTCCTTCTTTCTCTTTCATCTATGGTTACTGTCCTTCCATCTGAGATGCATCTTTTCATGTTCCTCAGTAAAAATCTACCATGGGTGAATTTCATCAGCGTTTTTGCTTTGTACAATTCTTAATAATTAGTATCAAAAGGTGTTCTCACCGTAAATACATCATTCATTCTTGTTTGGAAGCCATTTTATTTATGCAATATTAAGATATTATTGTCCTATGCAAATCATCAGAACATGGACAGAATGCAGCTAAATTCTTTGCCAAATTATCACACAAATGGCTTCTATCTCACTTCCTAATAGAATTCTCATAAGCCAGACCTTCACTATCCACGCTACCAGACATCTTCCAGACAACTAGTAGAATGGCCGTAAGATCTGCTTACAGCATCCAACAGATGACTTCAGTCCAAAGTTTCACATTCATCTACATTTCTTAAACCAAACCAAACCAAACCAAAACAAAACAAAACAAAAAGTTGCATTCTTAGCTGCAATCAAACAAACAAAACACCCTACTCCTGGTACCAATCTGTAGTGACTTCTATGTTGCCGCCATAAAATATCACTGAAAAGCAACTTGAGGAAGGAGTTACTTTTGCTTAAGGCTCCAAAGGGACAAAGTCCATATGGCAAGGGAGCCATTGTGGGAGCAGAGGGGGTGGGGATAAAGAGGGAGGCAATTACATACTTCCTTCAACAAAGCTCCACTAAGGGTTTCATAGTCTCCCCAAATACCCGAATCATGGGGACTATGTCTTGTTCATTCAAGCTACAGCAAGCATCATCTGGTCTTGTAGCTACTTTCTTTCAGCGTTGTCAACATTTTCCTCTTTTCTCCCTATGCTGCTGCTGCTTTGAGTCTAACTCTTCCCAAGAACTCTTCCCCCAACTCCGCCCCATAACGCTTTTAACGGGGTTGGGGGGGTCATCTCTTTAAAAGAGTTTTTGAGATTTATTGTTTATTATTTTTAAATTATGTGCAGGTGGCCACGCTTGTGTGTGAGTGTGTGCACATGAGTTCAGGTGCCCATCGGATTGTGTTCATTGAGGAGGGAACGAACACCCAGCCTACAGTGGGCAGTGTAGTTCTCTGGATTTGAGTCCTGTGCTATATAAGAAGAAGCAAGTAATCTGAGTGGTTGTGGCACGTGGGTTCACACATCCCTTTGCTCTCTGCCCTTGACTGTGGATGGGACCAGATGTTTCCATCCCCGATGCTTGAGCTTCCCTGCAAGTTTGGACTGTGACCTGGGCTGTGAGCCAGGAAAACTCTTTCTTCCCTAAGTCGCTTTCCTGGGTTATCTGATCACAGCAACTGAACTAGAAACCAAGACACCAGGTTTCTGCAGGGAGATAAACTACACTATTCAGAGCTCCCCTGAAGGTTTCTACAAGAAGATGACTCTACTGTTTGGAGCTTCCCTGAGCCCCCAGCACACAAAATAAGGGAGTTTCAGAGAAGCCACTGCGATTTCCTGTAACCTCTTTGGACATGTCCTTGTAAGTACAGCCAAGGACAACACTCAGGGCTTATTTGATGAATGTAACTTGGTGTTCTGGGTGCAGAGCTGACACAAAAGGTTCTCGAAGGAATGAACGGATAAGCAGCTAAAACTGTGATACAACAGGAAAGAAACATTTGGATACTTGTTTCTGAGTGCATATTGATATTTATCTATGAAATGTATGTGGGTGTGAGCACATACACACATGCATGCCATAGGTAGATGTTGGTATCTTCCCCGATTTCTCTCTATCTTCTTCTTCTTTTTTTTTTTTTTTTTTTTGAGACAGTAAGTGAATCTAGAACTTAACAACTGCCCATGAACCCCATGGCTATTACTAATCTTCACCTCTCGGTGCTGAGATGTCATGTACGGACCATTCCACCTGACTTTCCATCTCACCTCATGGTGCTGGGGGAGGTGATCCCTGACACTGTAGTCTGCCCAGTCAGTGCTAGCTGGGATGACAGTGAAGCCTGGACAGACAGCCCAAACCTAGAAGTCTGAGTCTGAGGTGCCATACAGGGAGGGTTTCTGATTTATAGATAGTGCTTTCCCATTGTGCACAAATATCCTTGGCCTCTCTTTTCTTCTAGGGACACCAAGCCAATTTCATTGGGCCCCACCTAATGCGTTCATATAACCTTTATTACTTCACTAAAGGCCCCACCTTTGAATACATGTTCATAGAGTTAGGGTTTCAACATGGAAATCATGGGTGGACACGGTGCACTTCAAAAAGTAGTCTTACCAGCTGTGATGCACAAAAGCACGTGACTTTGTCCAATACAACTTTACCCATGAAAAGATGTCACGCTGGATTTAACTCAGGAACTGTCAACTGCTTGTCTAGCTATCTAAAGATGTTCGACTTGTGCCGATAGATTTCTCTGGGATAATTTTCCTCACTGCTTTCTGATTAACTGATGTGAAGTCTGCTCTATGAACAGAGGAAAGAGCTGTGGTTGCTTCTGCACACGGTGGTCCCTGAGGTGAAGAGTCTCAGATGGAGCTGTGGAGTTAGTTCATGCATGGGACGGCCCCTGAACTGAAAGCAGATGTGTGTTACATTGTCTGGCTTAACCCAAGCTTCATATCGTTAGACAAGAGGAGGGATGGTGAGGCTGCTCGGCAGTAAAGGCTCTTGCCACCAAGGCTGACAACTTGTTAAGCCTCAGAACCCTCACGGCTGGAAGGAGAGAACTGTTTAGCAAGCTGTCCTCTGATTTCTATTCACTTGCTGTCTACACCCCCCACCAAAGTACCCACATCAGACATTCCTAACAAAATAAACTTTCCAAGTGTCTTTTAAAATAAAGCAAAGGGGGAAAGATCTAACCATTGCTGAGTGTGTACCCCTTGCAGGCCCTCTTACATCTACATGTTGGTTAATTTGTTTGTTTATTATGGTTTTTCTGGGACAAGGTTCCTCTGTGTAATCCTGACTGACTGTCCTGGAAATTGCTCTGTAGACCAGGCTGGCCTCGAACATAGAGATACACCTGCCTATGCTTCCTGGGTGCTGGGATAAAAGGCGTGCACCACCACACCCGGTTTTACCTACTAGGTGACTGTAACTCCGGTGACTGTATCTCGACTTACCTTTTCTTCCCAGTTTACAAGGCAGGCTCAGGCCAGCTGCACACTTACCACGGACACACAGCTGGCTGGTTCCTTTCTAACATTAGAAGTATCTTAGTCACTGTTCTATTGCTGTGAAGAGACATCAGGACCAAGGCAACTCCTATAAAAGAAAGCATTTAATTGGGGTAGCTTGGAGTCTGTTCTCATCACGGCAGTGAAGAGACCAACGAGATGTTGGAAAGGTAGCTGAGGGCACTGCATCCGGATCCATGGGCAGCAGCAAGTGAGAGACTTCAGGCCTGGAATGGGCTTTGTTAAAACCTCAGAGCTCACCCCCAGTGATACACTTCCTCCACCAAGGCCACACCTCCTAATCCTTTTCAAATGATGCCACACCTTAATGACCAAGCAGCATTCTCATTCAAACCACCACAGCTCCTTCTTGGTTTTCCTAAAACACCAAATTGCCGCTACTTAAAGACAAGAGGTTAAGAAAGGACACACAGCAAATGAACCGATAAACCCAAGGCCGCCAGATGCAACAGGCTTATTTCAGCTGTGTCTGTGCTTAGCCGTAAGTGACCAGTGGTCCCCTGTGCTGTCAGCACACATGCCTGGAGATACGTACAGATGCAGGAAGAAGAAAGGCTCGTATCCATGTATGCTGAAATTAGTATTTAAAAATGCTACAAATCAGAAAGCGGGCTTCATTTGTAGAGTAGTCGTATTTTCTTGGTATTTTCTCCCCGGTCCACAGGCTCAAAGATGCCATTATTATGACTCTCCACTTGATGTCTTAGCTAGGCTAGGACCATGTGGGCCTTCTGAAGTCTGTTACAGAAATGGTGGGAGGTATAGGTAGAGCCGACATTGTGAGACATGCCGGTGGTGTGCTGTGCCCCGTGTGTTTACACACATCATCCCAAATCCTTACTTTAGGGGATGGGTAGCATGCACGTGTGAGTCTGAGATGAAGGGCTGTGTCCTTTCAAATGTCAGGAAGCTGACAATGGAGATGTGATTTGACCCTGCATCTGCCTTACACTCCTAGTGCTGAGCTCAGGGCTGGGAACACACTTAACACAAGACAGCGACTGTGTCTTCAGACAAAAGAAGGAGCATGGCTTTAGGTTGTGTGTGTGTGCGTGGACAGAACATTGATCCAGCTGCTAAGCTGGTGGTCAAGGAGAGGGGGGGAACAGTGTGAAGTGTCCTGGTTGGACATCGAATTACAGATCATAAATTGGGCCCATCGGTCTCCATGAGACTAAGACAGTGGGCGGCACAGGAAGGTGACAGGCAAAACAAGACACTCTAGGCTGGAGCTACACCCTCCTCAGTAGTAGGAGGTTCCCCAGGAAGAGCCTCAATTCCCCAAAACACTACTGAAAGCTGCACCTTTGTTGTAACTGCCCATTAGCAGCTCCAGTTCTATCAGCAGATGTGAAGGCAGCACAGATGTGCTGGGCAGACCTTGGGCCATCTGCTCTTACGCCCATGCGTGGGATATTCTTCTCACAGTTGTGACAGGACACTCGACAGGACAACTTAAGGCTTAGGTGGACTGATAGCTGAGGTGGCTGGGGCAGCGCAGGCATCGGGAGACAGCTGGTCACATCACATCTACAATCAGGAGGCAGAAGGAGATGATTTCTGCTGCTCAGCTCATTCCTCCATTTTGTACGGGGCAAGCCTCCAGCCCGTGGGGTAGTCTCGCTCACACCGAAGCCGGGTCACCCCCCTTTAATTAACTTAATCTAGAAACTCCTGCAAAGCATGCTCAGAGGTCTCCTAGGTTATTCTAGATCTCGTTAAGTCTACTGCTTCATTTAATCTTCTCAGAAAAATGCCCTCACGGCATACCTAGAAACAGCCTCACCATCTCCCTTTCTAAGAACCAGCTACGCTGACACAGACCTAACCAGCAGTTAAAACTCCCTGTTAATGGTTTTCTTTGACACCGCCCCCCACTCATTAGACTTGAAGGAGAACAGTGTCATGGCTGCCCGCCGTGATACCTGGGAACCTCACTCCTAATGTTATTCCCGGGAGTAGAATATACTAGGTGATAAGAGAATCTTGCAGGTCTAATTGAAGTTCCTAATCACTGGGCCTTGAGATAAAACTTGAGCTTCATTTGCTGGATGGGGCAGACTAATCGCATGCTCAAAGGCAACCAGATGTGACACGTGAGAGGTTGCAAGTGTGACAAAGCTCTGGCCACCTTATCTGGCTCAAGTAGCAATGGCTGTGTGCAAAACTGCGGCTGTGGTGGACTCCATATTTGATCTGTTTGTTTGTAGCAGGGTGGGGTTTTCCTGGAGTACTGTGGCACACTGTACCAAGAGAGCCAGACGCTGGGGTTACAGTGGTTACAGCCCACCAGTCCTGTTACCCAAGGTGTTTTCTATATCTTGAGGCCCGACAAATCATTTCCTTAATTACATTGACAGAGTTTTGCTTCCTTTTCATTTTTGCCAAGTAACAATCATATTCGTGGGGTGTAATGGTTAATATTGTGCTGGGGTCCTGTGATGACATTTAGGTACTGAGGTATGTGCTGATAGGCAGACCAGAGTCTGATGACAGCTAGGCTTTAACTTTCTCTGCTGTGCTGGGGCCAAAGGCTGACGGCTTTTGGTAATTAATTTCTGCTAATAGCAGCAGGGTAATTAGAAAAGAAACTTGGTTACTTAGGCTCTTTTCTGTTTGACTCACTGGCTAGGCAAGAGGCTTGGAGTTCCTTAACTCTTTATGAGCCAGAGAAGAAAGGAAGGAAGGAAGAAAGGAATGAAGGAAGGAAAGGAAGGAAAGAAAGGAAGGAAAGGAAGGAAGGAAAGGAAGGAAGGAAGGAAGGCATGCACACATATACACATGCATACTGGATGAAGCAGAAAAGAGTTACACTCCACCTTATTGTGTTCTTAGTTTTTATACCTTCTTGGGATAATTGATCACATGGCTTTTAAAGCATTTTTACATTTCATAAGTTTATAGCAAGTTTAAGGCAATAGTTCGTGACATAAGTCAATAAGGCTTAAGGAGTTCACAGCAGATTTGTTTGCATTTTTTCCATTAATACTAGTACCTGACTAGATATTTATTAATGTATTTTATGGCTCCACAAGTTCATTATAAGTTTAAAGCAATAGTTTTTACGTCACAAGTTGGCACGCCTTTGTCTGCTTTGTGTCTTATTTTGAAGTCTTGTATAGATAGACTAGCCCATCGTTTGTTTTCTGTCCTTGCACCTATGATAAATAGCCCATTCCCAGTTCATGACCTTTGGTTACCAGACAGTGGACTCATTCCTAACCTAGAAGGAATGTTTTCCTTGATCATAAACTTGTTCTAAGCCTGTTTTCTTTTCCTGGTGCAATAAGCTTGTGACATTTGAAGGTTTAGTGAGCTCTCTCTGCAGCTTTTACTCTATAGGGGGCTTGAGATTATTTATCAATTTAGGGGTTCTATAAAATCATTATCAGGAATTATGAAATCATCCATTTCTCTACACAGCATTACTACATGAAAGTACATCTTCATATGGATTCTGGAGGAGATCTCCCCAATAAGGTGGGCTGATGCCCGGGTATCATTAGGCTATGTAAAAGTGGCAGGAAAGGCTCTGAGGACCCTGCATTTCAAAGCTCACCATCACACTTATGCAAAATGGTGGGCTATCTCCAGAAACCTCACTTGTTTGCTGACTTCGTCAGGGTATCTATTCCTGCACAAACATCATGACCAAGAAGAAAGTTGGGGAGGAAAGGGTTTATTCAGCTTACACTTCCACATTGCTGTTCATCACCAGAGGAAGTCAGGACTGGAACCCAAGCAGGTCAGGAAGCAGGAGCTGATGCAGAGGCCATGGAGGGATGTCACTGACTGGCTTGCTTCCCCTGGCTTGCTCAGCCTGCTTTCTTATAGAACCTAGGTCTACCAGCCCAGGGATGGCTCCACCCACAATGGGCTGGGCCCTTCCGCTTGATCACTGGTTGAGAAAATTCCTCATCTTACAGCTGGAGCTCATGGAGGCATTTCCCCAACTGAGGCTTCTTTCTCTGTGATAACTCCAGCTTGTGTCAAATTGACACAGAACCAGGCGGTACACTTGCCATAGTCTTTCCTAGATGGCTTCTGACAATATCGAGTGTCAGTTTGACAGGATCCAGAATGACTAAAGAGAGAGGCATTAAAAGGGGATGCCTAAGAAGGTGTTTCTAGATTAACTGAAGGTAGAAGGCCCACCCTAACTGTGGTCGGCACCAGTCCACAGACTGAGACCTCAGACTGAATAAGAAAAGGAGAAAGAGAGTTGAGCACCAACATTCCTCTCCACTCCTCTCTCCCCCTTCCCCTACCCCTCCCTGTCCTAGTCCTCCTCCCCTTCTCCTTCTCTCAGTCTTCACCCTTCTCTCCCTCTCTCTCCTGATTTCAGGTGATTAGTTAAAGTGGCCCCAGAATCCACCTGGAACCTTCTGCCCTGCAGTGTAACGGTTTATGCCACCACACCTGGGATTTATACAGTGGGTCCTGGGGTCATCATCTTGCATGACAGGCACTTTAACAACTGATGCATTTCCTCTGCCCCTTATTTATACTCCTCATGGAGTATAAATATATATATATATTTGGAGTATATCTATCTATATACCATATCTATATCTATATCTATATCTTTATATCTATCTCTATCTCTATCTATATCTATATCTATATCTATATCATCATCTATATCATCATCTATATCTATCTATCTATATGGAATATATGTGGTGTAGTTAAAGTAGTTTTGGTTTTTGACATAATCCATATAAGCAATGCACTTCTAGCTTGATGAATTGCTTTAGTTAAGAACTGAGGCAGGAAAAGGACCATTTTTTGCCTGGAACAGATCAGCACATCTTGCCGTGTAGGAGAGGAACTCACATCATTATCTGGCACCAGAAATAGTTTTAGAATTCTGGCATGACAGCCGTTGAGAACTGCAGCATATGAAACTGTAGTTGCCATCCTTGGGACACTGGGGATCTGTGGGTGTGTTTATTTATTGATCTGACAAGTGTCTCTGAGTCTATTTTGGACAGCAATGTGTAATATATGCATGTTTCAATTTGAAAAACTGTAACATTTGTCTCTTATACGCATACATATGTAAAGATTTTTCTTTAGCATTTTTTATGAGCCAGATATGAAGAGAATATTTTAAAAGTATATTCAGGATCTTCATAAAAATGTCATGTTTATAAATTTTTTCATTTTAGATTTCTGTTGTTGTAATAACATTAACCAAAAGCAACTTGGAGAGGAAAGGATCATAGTCCTTTATTGATGGAAGTCAGGGCAGAAACTAAAGGCGGGAACTTGTAAGCAGGAGCTGATGCAGAGGCCATGAGGGATGTTGCTTACTAGCTTGCTCCTCATGGCTTGCTCGACCTGCTTTCTTATAGCACCCAAGACCACTCGCTCAGGGATTGCCTCACTCATAGTGAGATGAACCTTCCCACATCAATAATTAATCAAAAAATGCACTTTCTCACAAGCCATTCTGAGGGAGGCATTTTTTCCATTGAGGGTCCCCCTTCCCAGATGACTCTAGCTTGTGTCAACTAGACATAGAATTAATGAGTAGCCACTGCACATTTCCATTAAAAATTTTTCCTTGGAGACATTTTAAATGACTTCTGATTTTACATAAGATGGAACAACTTGTGTTCCTCCAAAAATCTGTCTCCTTTACAGCAACAAACTATAGGTATAACACAGCACACAGTCAGGAAACACCCTGAGGGGAAAGAAGGTGGCAGCTGCTTGGGGACCTCAGGAATTAAGTCACTCATCCCTTGGTTTCCTCCTGGGATCCCACATCTTAGAGAAGTTCTAACCATAGCCCACAGAACAGTCCACAAAGCAGCCCACAAAGAAATGGTCCACAAAAGAGTCCACAAGGCAGTCCACAAAATGTCCACAAAACAGTCCACAAAAATAGTCCACAAAATAGTCCACAAAGCAGCCCACAAGATAGTTCACAAAGTTGCCCACAAAAATATTCCACAAAAAAAAAAAACAGTCCACCAACTCCACAAAAATGATCCACAAAATCAGTCCACAAAGCAGCCCACTAAAACAGTCCACAAAAGCAGTCCCAAAATAGCCCATAAAATCAATCCATGACGGCTCAGGAAAGCCTATTGCCTCCTGGCTGCCAGTCAAATAGCAACTACAACCATGTGTCCCTCCTTCCATGATCTTAGCAGGACCAACAGGCTGGCTGGCAGGCGACCCACTCTGAGGAAACAAACAGTGCCCTGTACACTTCTCTAAGGACATTTCCCTGTGGGCGTGTCAGAGTCCTACCCCTGCACAGGTGGGTGGAAGCTCTGACTTCTCTGCGTGGGGAGTGTCAGCAGGGACAGTCTCAGTAAGGGTTAAGGAGAAGAGACAGTGTGAGGCTTAACACCCACTGTGAGTCACTACTGTGCCCTGACCCTCCCTCTTCCTTCATTCACACACAGTGACTGAGAGGTAGAAGGAAACGAGAAGGGAGTGGTGGGTACTCTGGACTCTTGTCTGTGACCAAGGCCCAGGTGAGGGCTGAGCCTCCACCTCTCTGTACAGGTGGGATGAACCAGGGCTCCATTTTTCCTAGGACCTACCCGGGAGCTGACCATAGAAACTGGTGGGCCCTAGGAGTACAGCTAGACTGGGGAGTGCCTGCTAAAACCCAGATTAAGTAGGACCCCAAATGCCCTGGAATGCACGCTCCCACCAGGATGAATCAAATGTTGATCGGCTTCTAGGAGCCAGGAGAGCAGGAAGCGTGGCTCACAGGGGTAGAGTGCCTGCTTGGCATGCACAAGGCCCTGAGTTCAGTCCCCAGAACCATCGCAAAGGAGCCACTGGGAAATGCTGCCACAAGTTCTTCCTGAAACGGATAGAATAGGGAAACATAAGCAATAGAAAAAACCAGAAATTCTTTTATTTACTTCATTCATCATCACTTTCTCTTCCTTTGCTCTTACTAAATGAGATGTGTTTATTATTACTATATTGAGATGGGTAATTATAATATTGCTTTTGTATTTTTTTTTTGTTTATTTTAATTATTTCCCAGTTCAAAAAGTTTACACTTACCGTTTGACCTGAGAGTTTGCTCTACGGAAATGAATTCTCCACATGTCCCGATTTGTAAAAATGAAAGATTGCAAACAACTTAAACTTTTGTTTTTTAAAAGTTGGTCTGAACACGATGCTGTCAGGGGAACGGTCATCTGAAGGAAAAGGCAGGACTGGCCGTGTGACTATGGGATTGTCCCTGTGAATTGTTAAAAGATGAACCCAAGGAGAGCAGAATGGACCAAGTGTGTCTTTAAAAAACAAAAAGATTATAAATCCATGTGTGCAGAGGATTCATATCTCCAGGAGGCTGTGCCCATCCCCCCTCCGTTTCCAGCAAAAGTGGTAGCAGTGGCGGATTTCTCTTTTTCTAGTAAAAATGAACCAAAATCTTTAAAATATATGTTAGAGCAAAATCCTTGCAGACGATGTCTGAGGTAGTGTGGGGAAAGGTGTGGGGTAGAGTACGTGCTTTTGAAGGCATGTCCACAGAATAAACTCAGCCTGAGCTAAAGAGACAGGCGAGCATTAGAGTTTTAGATGCTGCAGAAATCCCAGTGGGGGTGGGGGTGGGGGTGGGCCTCTTAAGTCCTCAGTCTTAAAGGAGAAGAGAGAGAATGGAGTGCTCAAAAATATTCAAACAATAATATTGAAGATATCTTAAATTTGACCTGAGTTATGCATGCATTAGCTAAACCCCAAATAATAGAAACAAGAAGAATTTCATGCCAAGACAGAGTAATGTTAGACTAGACTATGGCTGAGCTTTACAAACTAAAGAGGAGAAAAATCCTGACATCCAAGGAAAATGATTTTAAATAAATTATATCTCTATCTGTATGTATGTATGTATATATACCTTGATCAGATCTCCCCCACCCTTTCCATCTCTGCTCCTTTTTCTCCTAACAAATCTTCCTCACCAACTGAATGATTGCAACTTCTCACCTAAGACCACAGAGGCGAGAGCAAAAGTAGGTACTTCTCAATTGCTGAAAGAGAAAACAGTCTATATCATACGGAAATCTTCAGGACTGACAGGAACTGCACTGCCAGATGCAGATTCTCTATGCAGTGAAAGTATCCCCTGAGAGCAAAGACACTGAGGACAGCAGAGAACACATGTGTGGAGATGCCCTGGCACTAGCATTTTAACATGCTGGCCATGCCTAGGCTGGTAGCCTAGACCACTGACTCATGGCTGGTGGGTGTGGTGGCTGAGGGTTGCTGTGAACCACCTGTAAGTGGGATGACATCCCTACAGCTCTGGACGACAAATGGAATGAGTCAGAATGAACGGCTCATCAACAACATCGGACTCTTCTACTGGCTACTGTTGTGTGTGTGTGTGTGTGTGTGTGTTTGTGTGTGTGTGTGTGTGTGTGTGTGTATGTGGTATATGTGGGTACATACATGCTATAACATGCATGCCGTGGTTCTCTCATTCCCACCTAGTTTAGTGAAGGGTCTCTTGTATGTACCAATGGAGGTCAGGGGTCAACCTTGGATGCTGTTCTCCAGGAGGCACCAATTTTGTTTGTTGAAAAAGGACCACAGTTTGCCAAGACCTTGCCAAGAAGGCTAGGCAAGCTGGCCAGGGAGTCCGGAGATCCTCCTGCCTCCCCACCGCTGGGATTTCAAGTAGTTGACATCATGCCCCTGCTTTCGTACATGGGCTCTGGGGAATGAACTCAGGTCTTTCTCTACAAAGGACAGAGCTAACTCCCCCATCACCTCCGCCCTCTAAGTCAAACAATGCAGTTTGGCATGTTTGGCTGCCTCCTGATTCTCAGGAGCTGGACCACATTCCTCCATACGGGCTTGAGCTGGTGCGCACATGCGCCATGCGCCCCAAGGTCTACTGTTGTCATTGGAGGCGTGGGAAGAGAGGCGGAGAAAAGGAAGGCAGAGTCATCGCTGCACCTTCCAGGAGAGCTTCGAGAGCAGCCCCCTCCCTTTCCTCCCTACCAGCCTTTGATGAGGTCACTTTCATTTTTAAAAAATTCAGCCATTCTGCTAGATGTGTTGTGGTGAGGTTTTAATTTGAATTCACCTAATGACAAACGAAGTTGACTGTCTTTCCATGGGCTTATTCCCGTTTGGAAAAATGGTAATTCACACTTTTGGCCCACTTTCTAACTGAGTTACTTACTTTTGCTATTGAGTTCTGAGTGCCCTTTGTATGTTGTAGCTCTAGAACTCCGTCACACAGACATTTGTACAGTTTTCTCCCAGTCTTTAGCTTGTCCTTCCATTTTCCCTGCACCATCTTCCTCAGAACAAGTGTAAATTTCACCCAGTCCGTATTCCCTCTTACAGGGATCTCTTCTGTTCTATTGTATCTAATCGTTTTTTAAAGCGATCACACTCTTGGGACTGTGAGAGGCTCGATAGGAAAAAGTACTTGCTATACAAGCATGGGGACTTCAGTTCAAATCCCAGTGCCTACCTAAAAAGCGGGGCATGACTGCACACACCTGTGGCTCCATCACTACGAGGCAGAGACCAACAGCTCACTGGGGCAGGCTGAGGCAGAGTACTGGGAAAGCCAAGACAGGAGGATCAAGAGTTCCAGGGGTAGCCTGGACTGAGTGGCAGGAACCTAACCCCCCCACACACACCCCACAAGGCTGTTCAACCAACCTGTCAATATCTTATTGTAATACTAATGAATTTCTGCAAACATAGTTGCTTAAGACATTGGTTCATCATTGTTCGGCTCTGGAGGTCAGAAAGGCCAACAAGTGTCTCTCTGGGTACTATAGGCAGGGCTGTTCCCGTCTGGCTGCTCTGGGGTTGAAACATCTGCTGCTAGGAATGTTCCCACCCATGTTTTTTTGGCTCATGGCCCTTCTGTGAACACCCAGCCTCTGTTCCCACTGCCACACCTGCCTGGGCTCCTGCCTGTTTTCCCTCATAATGACCCACAGAGACATTCCAGGTTAGCCTCCTCCCCCAGGTCTTTACTGGCTTCTGCAAAGGCCTTCGTGCCATGAGAGATAAGGTCACGGTGTCATCGAACCAGTAAATGTGTCCCCATCTGGCTTACGCATGGATGAGACTCAGACTGTGGTTATTTTATTTGACTTTGACAATTACTTGGGGGGAGGTCTCCCCTAAGCTACTCTTATAACCTGGCCTGGGTACTTCCCCAGTGGTGTACCCTAAATACTTGCTGTTTCTCCTGGCCATGTGCTTCTGGTCCATCACCCCCCCACCCCACCCCCGCCTCTCTCTCCCTCTTTCCTCTGCAACCCCCAACCAGGTAACTCAAAACCCGCCCACCCCTAATCCCTCCAGCCATTTTTTTTTAATCAATAGTTTGAAATGGAATGGGAGACTGCTTGTAGCTTCTTAAGAAATTAGATGTGGGCCAAGTAAATGGCTCGGTGTATAAATGTGCCTGCCACCGAGCCTTATCCCAGGAACTCACATATGCACTGTGACAAGACTGTGCACCTCCTGCAACACACACACACACACACACACACACACAAAACAGATAAGCAAGATACAATATTAAAAAGGTAAAGAGGTCAAACATATACGTGCAACACAGAACACCATCCCAACACGCCTCGGTATTTATGCAAGAGAAATACAAACCTATGGCCATAAAAAGACTGGTGCCTGAACCTTCAGCAGGTGAGCGCTGTCAGGACAAGTGAAGTCCTACTAGAGAGTAAGTCCCAGGAGAGTTGACAGGGCTGAACCGGCCCCTGGTTCACTAAGGTAAGACTGAATTGTGTGCTTGGATAACGACAGGGCTGAACGAGGAAACAGACAAGTCCTCAGTCAGCAGGCTTCATAGCAGAGGGAAAACTAATAAGGTCACCGGGGATTTAAACACTGCCAACGGGCCTCCTCTAATGAGTGCTTAGTAGGCACTTGAGTGAGCAGGCAGCATCTCAGACCATAGTGTAACTTAATAAAAGCCAGAAACAAACAAACAAAGAAGACTATTAAAGTATTTTTCTGATAGGAAACCATATGGGAATTAGGAAACAAGTTACAGTTGTTGAGTTCGTTAAAATCTCTCATGTTAAACCTGGATTGTAGGGATTGGGGGTACGCTGTAGGGTGTAAGAGTGCTTGCTGCTCGAGCCTGAGGTTGTGAGTTTGAATCCCAAGCACCTGTATCATGCCTGTATGTGCAGCTGAAATTGCATTTAGGGGCACATTGTGCCCACAAATCCTAACTTTTTTTTAAAAAAAGAGAAAGTGACAGATAAGGAAGTGTGGAGAATAAGTGTCAACTCTATTTGGAGGCGCTGAGCAGAGACGTGAGATTCCAGGCTGGTGAGAGGAGGTGTGTTCCCAGAGAAAGAGGAGCTGCAAAGCTGAGGAGGGAGATAGGGAGGGCTGGAGCCTGACTCTGACAATCACTCACTGTTTCCGTGACAGCCTGTTCTCAGCTCAGCCCTGCAAAAACTCATGAGAGGCCAGTGTCTGTCAGGGGAGAAAAGCCAAACTCCTGCCCTAGCTTCTGAGGCCTCAGAGAGTACACTGCCCAAGAGAAGTGAGCCACCATGTGCTTGTTGGGATTTGAACTCAAGACCTCTGGAAGAGCAGTCAGTGCTCTTAACCACTGAGTCATCTTTCTAGCCCTGTGATTTTATTTCTGTTTATGTACTAATAACTTATGCTAACAATTACCAGGTTGTTTATGTATACTATATAAGAGGATATAAATTGCAGCAGATGAAGTATGCATTAGTGTGTGTGTGTCTGTGCACATGTGCACACATGTGTATGTGTGTGTGGTATGTATGTATATGGTGTGGTGGCGTGTGTGATATGTATGTGTGGGATATGTATGCATGTATGTGTGTGTGTGTATATGTGTGCATGCACACATGTGTAGAGGCCAGATGAGGATGCCTAATGTCCTATTCTATTACTTTCTGCTCTACTCCCTTGAGACATAGTCTCTCATTGAACCTTGGTCTCATTTAGGTGAGTCCTAGGTATGGATTCTAATGGTCATCTCTAACCGCAGGTGATATTATCTTTAATATATGTTCAGGATCTGGAGAGATAGCTTATTTGGTAAAGCGTTGTTGTCCAAGCATGACGGTCTGAGTTTGAGTCCAATACCTTGTAAAGAGTCAGGCATGGTTGCATAAATTTATAATCCCAGGAACAGCAAGGCCAAAAGAGGCACACACGGAATGGCCAGACTACCTCTAGCAGTGAGCTTAAGGCTGATCAGAGAGCTTTTGTTGAAAAATGGTAGAAGGTGCTGAAGGAAAGGCATCCGAGGGTGACCTCTGACATCTACATGTACACACACATGCACACACACATGCACACACACACAAACATGCACGCACTTTCATTCTGAGGTTGATTTTTACCCATGCATATGGTGGGCCAACTGAATTAATTGCTTCCCCCAAACCAACAAATTAAAACAAAACACTTCTGGTTTTTCAGTATTCATTCCCTTTAAGGAATACTAAACACAGTATCCCAGTACTTTGCACAGATTCTATATATGTTTTAATATGGATATTATAATAATCTTAGATAGTTTTCTCCCTCGGGGCTTTATATTCCTTGGGATTCAGCCAAGTCTCCTTCTTAAACACCTGGAAGGTAAGATAGGGTTCACCAGCCTTGGCTGCAGCCTCTCCCTTGGGGGTGACATAGATTCTCCCCAGCTCTCTCAGCAAGCACCCTACCCATAAAGTCACTTCTATATCACTCCCCCACCCCAAATAACATCACTCTTAATGTCCCCTTTCCTACCCCAGCTCCTCCCTGCCTTGCCACACATCAGGAGGTGTGTGCTGCACGTTTCCTGATTTTCTATCTCAGTTAAGAATGCACATCATCAGTTTTGTTCTTTGTTAGTTTTCTTCTCCCACTTATGGAGAATTAAAAGCAATTTTACTTTAAGAAATCTCATTCATCAGCTGGGAGACCGGGCAGATGGCTCAGTTCTTGTAGCACCTGCTTGGGGCTGTGAGGACCTGAACTCAGGTCCCCAGAACCTAGAAAATATCATCTTGAGTGAGATAACCCAATCGCAAAAGAACACACATGGTATGCACGTACTGATAAGTGGGTATTAGCCCAAAAGCTGGGAATACCTAAGATACAATCCACAGACCACATGAAACAAGAAGGAAGACCAAAGGGTAGATGCTTCAGTCCTTCTTAGAAGGGGGACCAAAATACTCACGGGAGGAAATACGGAGACAACGTGCGAGCAGAGACTGAAGGAAAGGCCATCCAGAGACTGCCCTATCTGGGGATCCTTCCCATATATAGTCACCAAACCCAGACAGTATTGCAGACACCAGGAAGTGCATGCTGACAGGAGCCTGATATAGCTGTCTCCTGAGAGGCTCTACCAGAGCCTGACAAATACAGAGGCAGATGCTCACAGCCAACCACTGGACTGAGAATGGGGTCTCCAAAGGAGGAGTTAGAAAAAAGACTTAAGGAGCTGAAGGGGTTTCAAACTTCATAGGAAGAACAACAATATCAACCAACCAGACCTCCAGAGCTCCCAGAGACTAAAACACCAACCAAAGAGTACCATGGAGGGACCCGTGGCTCCAGCCACATATGTAGCAGAGGATGGCCTTATCAGGCATTGATGGGAGGAGAGGCCGTTGGTCCTGTGAATGCTCGATGCCCCAGTATAGGGGAATGCCAGAGTGGGGAGGTGGGAGGGAGTGGGTGGGTGGAGGAGCACCCTCATAGAGTCAGGGCCGGGGGATAGGATGGGGGATTCTGGAGGGGAAACTGGGAAAGGGGATAGCATTTGAAATGTAAGTAAAAAAAATATACAGTAATGATGATGATGATGATGATGATGATGATGATGATGATATAAAAACCTGGTTGTAGTGTTCTCCTGTAACCCCAGCAATAATGCCATGGGCCATGGAAATGGGTGGACCACCAAGTTCACTATTCACTGACAAAATTCTAGGCTAAATACCCAAGCAAAGTATGGATGACACCTGAAGAATGATCTCCTAAGGCTGGCCTCAGAACTCCATAGCTGTATCATGCACATGTATACACACACACACACACACACACACACACACACACACACACACACATCTCATGTTTTAAGTAAGTTTTGTGTTAGACTGCGTTCAAAGCTATCATGGCCATTTGTAGCCTGGACGCAGCAGGTTGGATAGGTTTCACGCAGTGGGAAGAAGCCAGACCCCAAAAGACAGACTGCTGAGTCTGCTCATGGTAGACCCCAGGGCAGACACACCAGGACTAATAGAAATCAGATCCCTGGCCCTGGGAAGGACCAGGACGAGGAGAACATTGGCCAGAAGGGACAGGAACCTTTAAGGGGAAATGGAAATAGTTTTTCAGGTGGGTACCTTTTTCATAACTCAGATCTATACCCTTTAAATGGATGTATGGGAAGTCCTGGCTGTGACCGTGGATTAAGCAATGTATAATCGGGGCACGCTGCACCTGTTCTATCTCAGCACTTACTGGAGGCAGAGGCAGATGGATCTCTATGTTAGTGAGTTCTAAGCCAGCCAGGGCTATATAATGGAACCTTGTCTTAAAAAAAAAAATAATAGCTAGAGGACTGGGAGGATGGTTCAGTTGGCAAAGCGTTTCCTTTGTAAACACGAGGGCCTGGGTTTGATTCTCCAGAATCACATGAAAGCCATGTGTGGTGGGCAAAGAGAGGCAGATTCATGGACGTTCACTGGTCAGCTGGCTGGCTTACCCTTCTTGGTGAAGTTCTAAGCTGATGAGGGACTCTGCCTCAGACAAAAAGCTAAGCAATGACACTCACGTGTGGATCCCAGATGTGATACACAGGAGCACAAAAACACAACACACTTACACAACACACAACACACACACACACACACACACACACACACACACACACACACACACACACACACGTACACACGAGAGAATTAGAGGGAGCAGGCAGGCAGGCAGGCAGGCAGGAGAGTAGAAGAGAAAATTCGGCAGTATTTCTGCCCAGTTCTTTCTTCCTGTTCTCAAATCTGCCTTGGGTGTACAGAACACCCCAGTGCCTGCAACTCTCAGGACTTCTTTTGTTTTCTTTCCTGCCTCTAGCTATGGTAGCTCAAGACAATTCTAAGTGTAAGAGCGTTTACTGTAAACTACTGGGATGCACAAGAACAGACAGAGCCGAGGGCAGACAAGTATTAATCTGTTTCTTCATGTTGGATGCCTCACACAGAAGGATGCTTCCCACTGTGACTCAGACGGCATCTTATGTGCACCTAAGCCGCTCTTGCGTACATGGCTTGTTTTGCCTTTTGATGACTTTGTTTTAACTTGCATGACATCGTCTCCCCATAGTTTGGGTTTGGCTTCGTTGCTTTTCCCTTTTTCATCTTTATGTGTATGTGTGCATATAGCTATGTGTGTGTCTGCATGGATGTGTACGTATGTGTGTGATGTGTATATATGCATTTGTATGTTCATGTATGTGAACGTGTGTATATGCATGAGTGTATGTGTATGTGTGTGAATGTGTATGCATATGTATGGAAGGATATATATGGGTATGTGTGATGTATGTTCATGTTTGTATTTGTATGTTTATGTATGTGTGTGTGCAGTGATTATTCATGTTTATGTATTTGTATTCGTATGAGTGTATATGCATATGTGTGTGGAGGGATATATATCGGTATGTATGTGTGGTATGTGTTCATGTTTGTGTATTTGTGTGTTTATGTGTGTGTCATATTTGTATTTGTAGGTGTGTGTGTGTGTGTGCGTGCTCACATGCACAGTGATAATGTCTGTGTATTGTGTATTTGTGGAGGAAGTATGTGTGTACCAGAGTACATAGAAGTCAGAGGATAACCTCAGGTGTCAGGTCCTCGGTTTCTACCTTGAGACCAAGTGTCTCTTACTTATTGCTGCCCACACCCAGTTAGCCAGTCTTTGAGCTTCTAGCTATGCTCCTGTCTCTGCCTTGCTCCTTGTCTTGGGAGTGCTGGGATTACAGATTTGAGCTCCTGCACCTGGCTTTTATCGGTCCCAGAGATCTAAGCTACAGAGGTCAGGCTTGTGTGACATGCTCTGCACAATGAGCCATGGTCTCAGCCCTCTGTGCTTGTTTTCTGTGTTAATGCAAGGTAGCTCTTTATCCTTTCCTCCCTTTCTGGGGCTACCTGGGAAGTGATAAAGGACATCTTCTTCCAATAAAGGCATGCATCATGGTATAAATGTGCTTGCTAAGGTCCTGGGAACTTTCCTCTGATTTTTAACTTTTTGTCCTTCTAGACTCCAGAGCCAGGCGTACCCTCTCCAGATGAGGGTGAGAGTGAAGACAACCAGCTCCACCCACACCCTGCAGACCCTGAGGAACAGGAGTGTCGTCAGAAAACAAACCCTGAGGACTTGGAGACACTGTCCCACAACAGCGAAAGCCGATCAGACACAAAAACAGATCCCTTCGAAAGCGCTTCTGATGCAGAGTCCCTTCCTGGTGACCTCACTGGTGGAGCTGACCTCTCTGCTGAAAGAGATGCCGGCGGGGGATGCCCTGAGGACTCAACAGTTAGACTTCCTCTAGGGAGGCGTTTGGTCCACGTTGAAGGGCCCCGTACAGAGGAACAGCTGGATCGACTCTCAGGATTGAAGGCAGGTTCTCAGCAAAGTAAACTGCACACGGTGACTTCTGCCACCACTGGAAAACAGGACAAAGCATGCCTCCGCAGCTGCGTGACTAGCTTGGTACAGGAGTCTGTACCAGCAGCCCTGTGCTTCTCACAGAGTGCCAACAGCAACAGCAGGCACTGCCTGCAAAAGGCCAGGTCTAGGGACTATCTGGATGTCCCTGGGGTCTGGCCCTGCTATCGACAACATTGTAGACTAGGTCAGAGCTGGCCACAAATCCACAGGACCCAAGCAGCAAAGATGCCTCCCATAGACCCCCAGGACAGTGACTTCCCTCTGTGGGTCAGGACAAAGAAGGAGCCTGCTTCAAGGCCCACAGAGGGCACAGACTTGTTGTGGGTTCATCCTTTCTTAGACATAGCCTGCCAACCACGACGGGGCACACGTTGTCTCTTAGACACCAAGTGTCATCACAGTGCCCCAGAAAAGCTTGATGCCAGTGCCAAGGCACCCCAAAGGTACCTCTGCCACCAGGTAAAGACTCTGGTCAGGGCCCATTCTATAGAATCGTTTCCTTTAGGTTGTTCTAAAGAGCCTTTGAAACAGAAAGGCACACATTGGCCCTCTTCGCAGAGAGGGACAGAAATAGAACCCGATCGCCCAATCATTCATAACGCTCTTTCCCCTGGACCCACCCAGCTGTCTTATTTACTTCCTACTTCTCATAGCAAGGCCCCTCCTGTGCAGGGTGAGTGTGGGCTGAGTGATTGTAGCTTTAAGAGGACATCTCCAGACACACCCTGTGTAGGTCTTCCACTGGAAAACCAGGTAGAACAGGCTTCTAGGTCATGTCCAGACCCTTCCCACCTTACTTCAGAATTACTGAAGCTCAACAGCCAAGAGGAAGTGCCCAGGCTAGCTAAATGCAAGACAGGGCACAGCCCAGAAAGCAGACCTGAGGAGCCCAAAGGTGTCCACCCTAATGATATTATCGGTAAGCAGCAGTGCCTGCTAAACGTCTCTGCCAAGGCAGGAAGCCAGCTTGAGAGCTGCCCATCAACGGGTGCCCTCAAGGAGGAGAGAAAGCCGCCTGATAGGGCCTCCCCCTTCCCACAACGCTGCTGCCAAGGCGAGGTGCCTGTATGTACCAGAAGGCTTCTGGGTTCCTGGGAAGAGTATGGTAGCGCCTGTACCCCAAAGACAGCCCTGAAATCAAGTGTAGTTGACTCTTCAGATGCTTCAGAAGAGGGAGCGGTTCTAGACCTCCAAGGCAGGGAAAATGCCTTTCAAAGTCTTACCGATTTCCCAACAGTGGAAGCATCTTCCTGCGACCCTGAAAAGGAGTGTGCGCAGGAGTCTGGGGATAACTCGGAGCCTTTCACTTCTGGCCAGCCTCAGGCTCAGGAAGCTCACGGGGCCTCCCGGCACAGTGGCAAATTCATTATGATAGCAGTAAAGCAGGAAGGTAGGCAGACCTCTACAAGGAAGGTGCACTGTCTCCTAGAGTCACAGTGTGGTGACTTTCCAGAGAAGGGGACAAGCTCCACAGCTTATGACTCTCCCAGGGCCTCAGAAATGCCAGTATGTGGCTATGAGTGTCAGTTGCCAGGGAGTCCAGGAGCAGAGCCGGGTGGTAGGGCTCCTCAGCTGCTGCTTCAGGGCATAGAGCGTGTGAGAGTTCCTGTCTCTAGGACAGCTTCAGATGACACACTGGGCTCAGAGGAATCACTAGAGGACGAGCTGCTCGGGGAAAGATCGGGCGGAGGGTCTGAGTGTGTACACACCGAGCTAAACCAGGAGTTGCCAGGCTCAGAACACAAACAAGGAGGGTGTGGCACAGAGGATGGGGAGGATGCAGAAATCTCCGGTGCATGGGTCGGCGAGGTACGGGTCCCCCTTTCAGGAGTCTCGGCTTCAAAACACACCACAACGCTGCGGTTCCAGAAACCATTAGGCGGGCTTCATCGGGGTGTGCCGGAGTCAGAGCGGCGCTCTGACTCTCTTCAGACGACCCCTTTAAGAACAGACAGGCCTCGGTCTCTGGGGATGCCTGGAGCAGACATACCCCACAGTCAGGCCTTCACCTCAGAGGGCTTGAACCTAGTTTGCTCTAGCACCGAGGAAGGGATCCCCCACAGTCCCTGCCAGGGGGAGCCACCTCTACACCATGTGCATCAGAGCGTATCTCTTGAAAGCCATTCCGGTGGGATACAAGTCGGAACATCCGGGGACCTCAGCGGTGAAGGACCTTCCCCAGATAGCTGCAACGTCAAGAGACTGAAAGCAACAGAAAGCAGGATCAGGGCAAGACTGGCCTTAGCCCATAAGACCTTTACCAATTTTTTTGAGGCCAAAGTGACAGAGAAAACGAATGCTGGCTCTGTCAAAGGCGAAAAGGAGAAGCGCAGGCGAGCCCAGGGCTCCTGGCGTGCGTTTCTGAGAAACAAGGATGCAGAAGGCTCCAAACGGCCCTCTTTAGTGAGTGGGGCTCCAGGACCAGACTTTCCCCAACTCCTCTGCCCTTTCTCACCAGCCACCAGAGGCCACTGTGAGGAGTGGACAGTTGGCACCGACAACAATGTCTTTGGGGAGTCGTGGACCCCCCTAAACTCTCCTGCAACCCCGTCCTCTAGCCGTCTGGCTTCTCCCGAACACAGGAGGAAAAGCGAACCGACCATAAAACGCACTGTTACCCAGGAAAACAGCACGCACCTTTCTTCTGGGGTCTTCCCGAAGCCCTCCCGGCTGACCTCTGCCACCAGCCTCGCAGCAGCGCAGATCGACATCACGTACAGCCTCCCCTGCAGCCCTGTCTGCCACTTGACCTCTGAGACTCAAGACATGCCCTGCAGACCCACAAGTCCCAAGCCCAGGAGTCCCATGGCTGGGGCCCAGAGGGTGGATCTCTGCCTTGCAAGCAGGACTAGCGCAGTCTCCATGGTCTCCCTCAGGAGCGACAGGGACACCAACAGATGTTCAGAAGTCCCCGAACGGCCTAAGGCATCCAAGGCCAGGGCGAGCCTCTTACTCTCTCTGCAAACACTAAGCCAGAACCACCAGAAGGAAGACAGGAGCGCGTGCCACTGTCACCAGGGCCTGGGCACAGTGCCCTTCCATAGGGACCTTCCTGGGAATGAGGTAAGGGAGCTGTTGGTAGCAACAATGTTACCTCTTAGGACAAGTGATGTTCTCTTGAGTTAGTGTTGCTGTCATATTTTAATTATTTAACTGTTTCTGTGGCAGGGGCTGCTTCAGATCAAATGGCAATCAGTTCTCTGATTCCACAAGGGTTAGCGAGTTGGATTCAAGTGGCCAGGCATGGCTGCAAGTGCCTCAAGCCACTAAGCTATCTCCCCACCCTCTGGATGTTTTATTGTTTTGATGCAGGGTCTCAGAGAGGTCAGTCTGGCCCTGAACTTACAGTGTAGCCAAGGATGGCCTTGAACTCCTGATCCTCCTGCCCACACTGCCCAAGCGTTAAGGTGACAGGCATGAACCACCGTGCCCAGTTTTGTGTGATGCCGAGCAACTGAACTACATCCCTAACAACCTTTGTATCAGATTTAAGGTAAAACTGAAAAAAAAATAGTCAAGTACTAAAAGACACCATAGGGAAATTTAAATTTACTTCACTAATCTCAAATACAAAATACAATACGACATTATTTAAAACACACACACACACACACACACACACACACACACACACACACACACACACGGAAGGACAGGGTATCTGGAGGGTAGTCAAGGGTTCTTAGAATGTCAAAAGCATGCATGTAAGTGCAGGTGACTCTAGCACCCCCACCGTCCAAGGGGAGAGTTTAAGCCACCGCCCCCACTTGCAACTCGAATGTCCCATGACAGAACTATCGCTATACAAAGAAGGCTCAAAACTCAACAGTAAGAACACAGAAAGTAGGTCAAGCTTCATTTACCTTCGCGGCTTTACAATATTGCCAATTACATAGACGGGACAGTTTTAGGATGACCCCTAAGTTTAAACGCAAGGCTGGGCTGGTGTGATGTCTCAGAGGTTAAGATCCCTTGCTGCTCTTGCGCAGGACTAATGTTCAGTTCTCATTACTCATCTCAGGAGGTTCGATCACCCACAACTGCAGCTCTGGGTGATTCAAAGCCCTCTGCTGCCCTCCAGTGGAGCTTCCATGAACATGTGAGTGCGTGCATAAATACAAATCCAATGAATCTCAGGCACAGAACACACGGGCAGGCTGGAGGCTATTCCTTAGTGTCTTTTGGGCAGTGGTGGCGCATTCCTTCAATCTGCCACTAGGGGGGCATCTCTGTGAGTTCAAGGCCAGTCTGGTCTACAGAGCAAATTCCAGGACAGGCCTTGCCTACTCAGAGAAATACTGTCTCATAAAAAACAAACAAACATCCCCCAAACAAAACAAAACAAAATTATTAGTGTCCTTACGGTTTCTTCATCTTATGACTGCCTAAGGTCAGGTACAGAATTTTCTAATTTGGGGGTTTTGTGTGTTTTAGGTTTGTTTGCTTTCATACGGGGGATGGTCAGTCTGTAACCACATGGCTTCTGTTTTTATATCATGGCCAGAGCTGTAATGACTATCAAGTGTAAGGACATGCAGTGACTGTCATAAGCAAGAAACACAAATTCCTTTCTACTCATATCTTTCCAGCCCTGTTTGAACGACTTCCAAGCCGAGTCGATGGTTAAATTTTAAAAATGTCATATTTTGAGACTGACTTTTTACTCAGTATAAGTCCTTTGAGATCTGCCTAAGATGTTTTATGTATCAATAACCCCTTTCTATACCTAAGTAATATCCTATCTTCAAACACTTATCTATTAAAAGACATTTGGACAGCTTTCAGATTTCAAGTATCACAAGTAGATCTTCTGCAAACATTTATGCCCAGCACCGTGGTGGATACACATTTTCATTTCAGGTCTAAAACCCAGTGGCATAATTGTCAGCTCACAGGACAAGTACCTGTTTGCATTTTGAGAAGTTGCCAGGTAACAGTGGTCTGTCTGGGTGTGGCTTTATTCCACTGTGCATGCAAGCCACGCTTTCTTTATCCATCCCTCTGTTAATGGACACAGAGTTTGTCCCCAATTTAGCTCCCGTGAACAGCGTTTCAATAGGCATTGATGTGCAGGTGTCTCTAGGATATGGTGACTTGGAGTCTTTCGGGTCATACTGTAGGGCGGGGCTATTTTTAGTGTCTTGAGGAGCCTCCAAACTGACTGATGATTTCTGTACTTTGAGAAAAATGTGTTGTGGTGTGAGATTTAGGAAGAAGTTCATTTCTCCACCTTCAAGTTGTCAGTTACCGCAGCACCGAATTGCTCGAAGCATTAGTTACAGGTCCTGAATAGTCCGTACAAGCTTCTACTCCTGTGTCTTCAGTCTGAGTCTGTCGTGTGCTTAGTTCCACTGTGACTGTCACAGAATAATGTCTTGAAACCTGGTGAGCTGATTGCTCACACTTTCTCTTTCTCGGAATCACTTTTGTTCTAGCTCCTTCGAGTTTCCGTACCAAGTCTAGAAGAACCTTAACTTTCACCTGCAGATGGCTTGGCTCGGACTTTGATGGATGCAGGATTAAGCGGTGTGTAAACTGGGACATGGGACGTAACTGGCGTCTTTGCTGTACTGAGTTACCGATGACACGGCGTCTTCCTGTGTCCGGATCTTCTTTGCTGTTTGAGTGCTTCATAGCTTTCAGTTCTAGAGAATTTTCATTTGATTGGCACCTAAGCGTCTCGTGCTTTTGAAGTGGTTGTGGCTGGCACTATATCTTAAGTTTTGGGTTCTAGCTATTGATTGCTGATATATAGAACTGTAGTAGATCTGTGTGCTTCAGCTTGTAGCTCACGTCATCTACCAAAGGGTCAGACTTTTTCCCCCTTCTCTTTATTTTTCTTGCTTTATTTCAGTGGCTAGAAGTGTCAATAGTGTATTAAGCACAGTGGTATGAGCGAGGTTGGTCCTTAGTTGTGGAAGAAAAGTGGCTATTTTTTTTTAAAGACCAGCTGTGTTCAATGTAGGGTTCTGTAGATACTCATAAAGTTCATAATAAAGATTCATCATAAAGAGGGACCACTCCTCCCTTCCTATTCCATTCAGAGCTTTCTTTGTACCAAACCTTAGTAGGTATTGCGCTCTGTCAGTTTTCCTCGGTCAACTGATACACTCATCTCATTTTTCTCTGACCTACTGAAATGTGTACAATTCTGAGTTTTTAAACATTGACCTTCCCTTTCAGTACCGAACACATTCCATTTAGTTGTGGTGTATAATTCTCAATACACTGTTAAATCACATTAGCTAGTGTTTAAAGGATTTGTACATGTATATCTATGACAGGCCTCCAGAGGCTCATATATCTGATCGCTTAGTTACTGGGGGTGGAATTGTTTGGGAAGGATTAGGAGGTGTGGCCTTGTTGGAGGAGATACAGATAACTTATAACACATACGTATACCACACACAAGTTAAAATAATTTTCATGGACTATAGCTTATGTCTGGATTTTATTGTTTTTTCTGTGTTTCACTTCTCTGGTCTCTTTTGAAGGCCTATGGGCTACCTAGATATTTTTTAGTTTAATTTAATATATATGTCATATATTTGCTTTTTAAGTGACAGTAACCAGGTATTATGCTGTATACATATACATAGATACCTTAGCATCTACTGGTCTCCTCGCATAGGCATTTCACCAGGTTAAGTGAAATGTAGGAACTTTACTTCATCTAAATGCCCTCAGTCTTCCTTGATGACAATCTAATTGTCTGAAATAATTTCTTCATAAACAATGGGAGCTCCATCCATGTAATAATGTTCGCTTCACAATCAAACAGCAGTTATTTGTAAATATATTTACATATATCATATACATATATGTATATGTACATATGCACACATATTTATGTAACATCATCCACCAGGAACTTATACTGTCCAGATGAAATCAACTGAGGAAATTTCTTAAAGTAGCCTGCTGGGTTCCCCATCAAGAGTCCTGGGAGGGATCAAGTGTCGCCCTGTGAGGATCCCAAGTGAAAGAATAGAGAGGAATGACAGAAGTGACATCATCAAATCCGGTGCTCCCGACATCAAGCTGCAGCTGGAGTTCAGAAAGTTAATTGGAATTAATTAGCCCCTTCCTTCTCTGTGCCAGAGTGTGGCTGGCTCTTACATTTTAAAAAGTGTGTGTGTGTGTGTGTGTGTGTGTGTGTGTGTGTGTGTGTGTGTATTAGAAGAGATTGTTGGGTCCCCTAGAGCTGAGATTAAAGGCAGTTGTGAGAGCCACCTAGTTGAGTGCTGGCAACCAAACAGTGCCTTTTCAAGAGCAGCAAGCATTACATATCTCTCCAGGTCTCTTAGTTTCATAGTTGAAGGAGGGTTTTAAGTTTCTATGTAATTTAAGATATATTTTTGTTAGTTTGTTGAGAATTTAATACAATGTATTTTCATCATATTCATCCTTCCTCCTGTAACTCCTCCTAGATCCTCCCTCACCTCTACATCCCTTCCAACTTTTCCTCTTCTTCTTTTTTCTTCTTCTTTTCTTCTTCTTCTTCTTCTTCTTCTTCTTTTCTTCTTCTTCTTCTTCTTCTTTTTCTTCTTTTCTTCTTCTTCTTCTTTTCTTCTTCTTCTTCTTCTTCTTCTTCTTCTTCTTCTTCTTCTTCTTCCTCTTCTTCTTCTTCTTCCTCTTCCTCTTTCTCTTCCTCTTCCTCCTCCTCCTCCTCCTCCTCCTCCTCCTCCTCCTCCTCCTCCTCCTCTTCTTCTTCTTCTTCTTCTTCTTCTTCTTCTTCTTCTTCTTCGTCTTCTTCTTCTCCTTCTCCTCCTCCTCCTCCTTCTCCTCCTCCTCCTCCTCCTCCCCCTCCTCCTCCTCCTCCTCCTCCTCCTCCTCTTCTTCTTCTTCTTCTTCTTCTTCTTCTTCTTCTTTTTCCTCTTCCTCTTGTTCTTGTTTTTTTTTTAAATCTTCATCTTCTTTCCTCCCCTTTCACTTCCCTCCCCCCTCCTCTTCTTTATAATCCAAAGAATTCAATTTGTGATGCTCATATACTCCTGGGTGTGGGTCCATCCACTAAAGTGTGATTAACATGCCAAGGGCCACACCTGTAAAGAAAACTCTCTTGCTCTTCCTTTTTCCCTCAGAAGTCTTCCACTAGGTCTTCAGCCTGGGGTGGGGCTCATTAGCCCCTTCTTTCTCTGTGCCAGACGGTTGGCTGGCTTGATCTTGTGCAGATCTCATTCAGGCAGCCACAGCCGCTATGAGCTCATGAGTGCAGTGGTACGGAAGATGTGGCTTGGCTCTGCTCCTCACCAACCTCTGACTCTTATATACTTCTCCCTCTTCTGTGATGGTCCATGACCCTTAGGGTGATAGAGATGCCCCACTTGTAGCTGAACATCCACTGACATTTATTCTCTGCGCTTTGATTAGCTGTGAGTTTCTGCATTAACCGCCATCCACCACACAGAGAGATCCATGATAATGTCTGGGAGCCACACTAACCTATGAATAGAGAGATAAGAGTTTAGAGGGAAGTTTGAATCTACATTACACTTATGTACACTTAGCAGAATACAATCAATAAGGGGTTAAGGATGGCTCCCCCAGCCATAGGCTCTTGGCCAGAACTGCAGTGCCAAGCACATACTTCCTCCTGTGCCGTGGATCTCGAAACCAATCAGAAACCAGTTGGTTACGCCCAGAACATGCGTGCTTCTGCTGGATCCATGAGCATATCTTGCGATGCTGGTCATTGTTGCAGCTGACAGGGTTACACGGCTGGGAAAGACTGTTGTTGATGATCCCCTGCCCCCAGCGGCCGGCACAGCACCTTCCAATCCTAGGAGAGTCAGCCAACAAGAGGAAGCTTTCTGGTCAGTACCAGCTTACCTTCTCCTTGTATACTGTGACCGACATGTGTGCTGTCTTCGGCAACAGGGTCTTAATGTCAAGTCCCATTGGGCTACAAGGAGCCATGTTGATAGCCCATATTGAGTGGGGGGTCTATGGGACACCTCCAACAACTGGAGGAAAGTTGTTCCTCACCTAATACTTGGCTTTTTATTTGGCAAGCTTTGGCTTCTGGGAGAATCGTAAACCCCTATGGAAGGGAACTATGATCATATTGGAGTTTTTGATTGAGCTTTTTTTTTTTTTTAATGGGTGAGTTTTTGTGAGCACGGGAATAAGAGAGTTTCTTCTCCCAGAGAGTTGGTTTCAAAGAACAGATGGTGAAAACATGAACCCAGATTCCAGCTATTCTGCTGCTCTTGACAGGATTTATTTTTGAAATGGTTATGGTGTTTCTGTGCCGTCCCTGAACTGAGCCCATGAGAATGGTTGGGGTGACGAGAGCTGTGCCTCAGTGTGCTCTGCTTTGGTTTTCTCTGCCTAAACAAGAGCTCCGGATGCAGAGACGGCTCAGTGGGAAAGTGCTCTCATCACAAGCATGAGGACTTGAATTCAGACCCCAGAACCCACATCAAAAAGCTAGGTTTGGTGGCGTGTATTGTGATTTCAACACTGGGGAAGTGGGCTTGCTGGCCGGCCAGCTAGTATGGCTCCGTGAGCCCAGGTTCTAATGATCAACCCTATCCCAGAAAATGAGGTGACTGACCCCTGAAATTGACCTCTGCCCTCCTCGTGCATGGGCACATGGGTATCAGCACATACACAAATATTTCTAATGGCTGTGCGAAGTCTGTTAGATACTTTAACAGATTCAGTCCTCAATCAAATAGTCTTATAATAGGTATTATAACAGAAATGAGATTTATTTTATGTCTAATGGTAATACTTTACGAAACGACTGTGAATGAAGTATCTCATTGTGATCTTCACTTTAAAAGAAATAAGTCAAGATAAAGTGTTATATTTGAAAGACTCTGGGGGAAGAGAAGCACCACCAGTTGATCTATTCTTGCTCCGGTCTCTGATGTCATCTCCTCTGCTCTCTAGAGCTACATCGGCCAGAAAAGCCCAGCAGACAAGAAGCTCACTTGTTCCCATGCTCAGAAAACCTCTTATGCAGAGCCTACTCAAAGGCTGCTTTCTGCCACTGAAGTAGTGACATGGACCCTCCCCTCCATCTCCGCAGACCAAGTCCCCAGAGAGGTCCCGGTACAGTTCAGGAGGGCCCCTCTGCACTCCTACTTCAGCTACGATGACCTATGGATCGAAAAGACTCAGAGAAGGAAGCTGGAGAAACAGATGCTACTTGGAAGACAGATGTGCGCAGGGAAGACAGACAGATGTGCACAGGGAAGACAGATGTGCGCAGGGCTAGTGCCGGAGGACCCAGTTCAGGTAAGCAGGCCTCTGACATGGTCTGGTTGCTTGCCATTTCCTGACTCTGTCCTGCACTGAAGATTGTCACCCTTGGTCACCCGAGTCTTGGAAGTTGATCACTGTGATCCTATGTGCTAGTTAACCTCATAAATGCCTGATATAACTCAGTATAGAAAGACAAAAGGTTTGAGGCTGGGCAGACAGCTCAGAGAGTAAAGTGCTTAAGGACCGAGTTTAATCCCCCAAAGTCACATTAAAAAGAAGTAAAACAGGCTTGGTGGCATGTTTGTACTTTAACTGTGTGGAAGCAGAGACAGGTGAATCCCCAGGAGCTCACTGATGGGGCAGCCCAGCCACACTGGTTATTTAGAGACCCTGTCTCACACGTGCGCACACTCTCACACAAGCACATGCACACGTATGTGCACATGCACACACCACTGGCATCCACACAAATATGCACACATGCACACACACACACACACATAGAAATTGCAAACAGAGTAAAGAAGGAAGGTTTACGTTCTTGTTGTCTCAGAGCTCTCAGTCCCTGGTGCTTTGGGTTTGTGATAGCTCAGTATATCAAGGTGGGCGTGCACAGCAGAGTAAACCCTGTTAACTCAGGACAGTTAGTCAATGGGGAAGAGGTGAAAGAGAGGATTGGGGTCCCACGTTCCCTTTGCAACGCCCCTGGTTGCATAAAACCTTCCTGGCTTCCGTGCTTTCCAAGCTGTGGGCCAAGCCCTTTAACACACAAGCATTTGAGGATCATTCTAGACCAGGCTATAGCAGTGCAAAACCTGCACAGCGCAGGCTGGCCCAGAGTCTCCAGAACACTGTTCCCGTTCCTCCTCTGTGACCTGCCCCTGTCCCGTGGTCAGCATTTGTCACTATGCATACTTGCACTCAACTGACAGCCTATTAAAAATGATTTCACATAGGCCAACGAGATGGCCCAGCAGGTGAAGGCGCTTGCCACCTGACAATGACTTGAACTCAGTCCCCAAGCCCTACATTATAGATCCTAAAACTGCTTCCTCCACACACACAAGGCAAATAAATAAAATTCAATGGCAACAGCACAGCGACTTCACGGTCTTTACAACACACCTTCTCCTGTTCTCCGTTTGCTGGTCAGTTTTTCTTTCCCTGAATAAGATAGTAGGAATGTTGCCATGTGTCTGTGAGGCACACATGCTGGTGTCTGCTTTAGGTGGTTCATGGGCTCATGGTGTTTTGCAAGCACATCTCTAGCTCAACCCGAGGCTTATCTTTTGCTTTTTGAGAGAATTCTTTTCTGAATTATCCTACAAAGGAATAGATTCCAGTAAGCTATTCTGAAGCACACTTGGTTTTGGTTGGACACCCCACACACATTCTCCTGCTACTCCCTCTCTGCTTGCACCCTTCTGCCTCAGAACCTCTCCCCTTCAGCCTCACAACCCCTCCCCCTCTGCCTCACAACCCCTCCCCTTCTGCCTCACAACCCCTCCCCTTCTGACCCACAACCCCTCCCCTTCTGCCTCACAACCCCTCCCCCTCTGCCTCACAACCTCTCTCCCTCTGCCTCACAACCCCTCCCCTTCTGCCTCACAACCCCTTCCCCTCGGCCTCACAACCCCTCCCCCTCTGCCTCACAACCCCTCCCCTTCTGCCTCACAACCCCTCCCCTTCTGCCTCACAACCCCTCCCCTTCTGCCTCACAACCCCTCCTCCTCTGCCTCACAACCCCTCCTCTTCTGCCTCACAACCCCTCCCCATCTGCCTCACAACCCCTCCCCCTCTGCCTCACAACCCCTCCCCCTCTGCCTCACAACCCCTCCCCTTCTGCCTCACAACCCCTCCTCCTCTGCCTCACAATCCCTCCTCTTCTGCCTCACAATCCCTCCCCCTCTGCCTCACAATCCCTCCCCCTCTGCCTCACAATCCCTCCCCCTCTGCCTCACAACCCCTCCCCCTCTGCCTCACAACCCCTCCCCTTCTGCCTCACAACCCCTCCCCTTCTGCCTCACAACCCCTCCTCCTCTGCCTCACAATCCCTCCCCTTTTGCCTCACAACTCCTCCCCTTCTGCCTCACAACTCCTCCCCTTCTGCCTCACAACCCCTCCCCTTCTGCTTCACAACCCCTCCTCTTCTGCCTCACAGTTCATCCCCCTCTGCCTCATAACCCCTCCCCCTCTGCCTCACAACCCCTCCCCCTCTGCCTCACAACTCCTCCCCCTCCATTTCATTTCACATTTGTCCCACTACCCCCGCCCCCATGGCCTTTCCTTTAACATCCATTTTCTCCTCTCATGGCCTTTTCTAGTGTCCAGGCCTCTGCCCACACTCACTCCCACACAGATAATCACGTACATAAATTAACAGCTACGACCCACACAGGAAAGAAAACATTTGTCTGAGTGTAGGCTACCTCGCTTACTACGTTTACAGATCCATCCATTTTCCTGAAAGTACGATCTTGTCTTCTGAGATATGTTCATTATCCTGAAGGGAAACACTGTACTCACTGAGCAGTCCGTGCCTTCTGTTCTTCCTCGGGCCCCGGGAAGCACGAATCTGCTTCACATTCCCGTGGATGTGTCCATCCTGGATACTTCCCGGAACTGTACATGTGCCCGAGTCTGGCTTCTTTCATTAGCGCAATGATCCCAGGGCTCTTCCCAGTCTTAGCGCCTATCAGGGCTTCTAGCCTTTCTGTGCTGAAAATTTCATGTGTAGACATTCGGTTTGCTTATTCATCCATCAACACACATCTGCACGGGATCCAAGTTTTAGCTACTGTCAGTGTTATTTCTAGGAACAGTATGCAGGTCTTGTTTGAACATGAGTCTTCTGTTCTTTGGGGCGTATGTTCAGCAGGAGAGTTCTTGATCAGTTTTTAGGAAAGCTGACTGATGAACACTTTGGCTACTCAGTCATCTTCCTCCTTGCCCTAGGGGCTGCAGGTTCTCCTCACCAGAACTTGTTCCCAGTTTTGTTTTGTTGTCGTTGAAAGGTAACAACAGGTGCTGGTGAAGCTGTGAAGAAAACACAACTTCCACGGTTCATTTTTGAAAAGTGTATTAAGACAGTCATCGTGCAAATAGGACTATCGTATGAGCCAGCCCCTCCCCCACCTCTTAGTACTTACCCAAAGGCTTGGAATCAGTGCCTAGAGCAGACCGTCATTCACCGCAGCAGTATTCACGGTAGCCACGATACGGAAATCAAATGTCCTTTCAGCACATGAATGGATACAGAAAACGCAGCTCATTCACACGATGAATATTGTCCCCAGAAAAAGAAACTGGTTTGTGTCCTTTGAACCAAGGATCTCGTTGGAGAACAGGATGAGACGTGACATATGTCAGACACAAAAGACAAGTATCATGTGTTCTCCCAGACATGACGTCATACTCTTCCCATACTCTGAAGTCACAGAAGCCGAGACTAGAAAAATGATGATTATCAGCAAAGTAGGGAGGGGCCAGCACCTGTTAGATGGGAAGAATACATTTTATTTTTATAGTTCTTGCTCAGTATAGTGAATACATTACTTTAAATTTTTTTTACTTGTCCTTATTTAGTGTATTCAGGCACGTGCGAATGTGTATGCTCCTGGAGGTCACATGACAACCTGCAGGACTCAGTTCTCTCTGACTCAGCAGCAAGCGCCTTCACCTGCTGAGCCATCTGCCCAGCCTCCATTCGATACAATGTAGTCACTGAGAAAATAACCCAATATTCTTCCCATTAAAAAAATGTCAAATATTTGAGGTGATAGATGAGATAATTAGCTTGATCTAATTATACTCTGTTCAAAATGGCATCACCCTGGGTGTGATGGTTTGTACTGGCATGCAGGAGGGTTACAAGTTTGAGGGCAGGCTGCGCTAACATGGAAACTCTTTCAGGAAACACAGACTGGGGAAGAAGCTAGGTGGTGGAACGCTCACCCTGTCTATGCAAGGGTTCCACCTTCAGCACTGAGAAAAGCCCCAGATACCACGTATGTCACATAGATGCATGCAAGAACAACTTCCACATACAGATTTCAAAGTATCTTAAAAGTTTGTACTGTGGTGTGTGTGTGCATGTGTGTCTTGCAGGTACACTTGTAGTTCAGAAATGGGTGTCGGGTTCGTGACACTGGAGTTACAGATGTTTGGATAGCACCTGAGGTGGGTACTGGGACTTGAACTCAGGTCCTCTGTGAGAGCATTGCCTGTGTTTAACCACTGAGCCATCTCTCCAGCTTCGCTTTAAAATCTGTTTTAGGGGAAAGCAAAAGCAAACTATGTGTGAGAAAAGAATCCAAACACACGGTCTTCAGACTTCCAAAGGGAGGTTTCCACTCCATTATGTGCTTGAAAGAGCAGGTAAAACTGAGAACGTAGATAAAAATTTAAATTTAGAACCCAGTAATAATTGAATGGGACAATAGTTATTCATAAAATTACATCTTCAGTGATGAAGTTGGTTTGCTTAAGAAGGATGTTTACAAAGGAACCCAGATAAGACAAATAGCATCTTAACTAGAAAGCTGTTGCCGGGGCTGGGAATACTGTAGCTCACCGTGGTGGGGGCTTGATATTCACAAGGTCCAGCATGCCCCAAAGCATAATCAGAAGCTCACTGGCCCCTTGCTCAAAGTAACAGCTCAGTATTTACTGATTCCATGTCTAACCTTATAGCTAGAAATGTGATGACGACTAAGCTAGAGACCAGAACACTGAGGAAGATGTCGGGGACTTTGGGGATGCTGGCCATTCTTGACTTAGATGGGGTCATCAGGATGTAGGCCCTCATACCTATAAGTACAGCTAAGGCCTAGACTTGTGCTCCGCGCATAGTACTGCTGGGGACAGTCTGATCTCTTGTGACCACCAGAGGGTGCGGTACTGCCTCTCACTGGCCAAATTCAAAAGTCAAAGGCTAACTCCACTAAAGGTACACATCCTTTTCACACCGTTTTAAAGCCGAACATCCTCAGTCAGAGCCCCTCTACAGATGGAAAGAAATGCCCCATTCAGTTATGGCTCACTCATAAATTTAGCTTTTAAATAGCTTTTTCCACAGGGCTGGGGAGATAGTTCGGTGTGCAAAGTAAACCCACGTTAAAAGCCAGGCGTGGCCACACACAATTGGAGCGGTGGAGCTGGGAAGTAGCCAGCTAGTTGAGCCAACCTGTGAGATCTAGGATGAGTAAAGCAATGTTAACTCAACAAATAAAGTACAGAGGGAGAGAGGAATGCCAACCTCTGGCCTCCACACACATGTGCACATGCATGTGCACCTGTGCAAATGTGCACATGCACACACAAACACACACACATAGACACAGACACACATCGTATACATACACAGAGACACACAGCATACACACACAGCACACACACAGCACACACACACACACACACACATACACACACGAGAAAACAGAAGGAGCCTCACGTTACAGGAATGCTAATCTCATAACTAATGAGAACTTGTTCCTGTTCCTGAACATTCTAAGTTGCTCCAGGCAGGAATGTTTCAGTGGAGGAAATGGCTGTTTACCATGTAATAAAAATACACGTACAGGATTTGGACCAAGGAAATTTGGGTTCCAGGCCACACTTTAACCACCACATGATACAGCCTCTCTCAGAGAAAAGCACAGATGCATTTAAAAGATCTGCACCTGGAATTTGACGACTGTTCTTTAGTACTTGATCACAATGGGCGACTGGAGGAAAGAGTTTAATGTGTCCTTGGATATGTCCTGTGTACATGTCAGCTGAGCTGAATGACACCATTTGATGAGATAAGGAAGATAGGAATGTCATCATGATGTCATCATGTCACGATGACTTCATCATGATGTCATCTGGCTTCACAATGGCACCCTAGAATTGTGTGACTTCCCAGCAACAGAATGTTTTTCACAGTGAAGGGATACCGTGACCAAGGCAACTCTTACTAAAAAGCATTTAACTGGGGGCTTGCTACAGTTTCAGAAAGTTAGTCTGTGATTGTCATGGCAGAAAGCATGGTCCTGGAAAACAGTAGCAGGGAGGGTTAGATACTGATCCACAGGCAGCTGGCAAAGCAAAAGGAGGAAGAGGGTGGGACTGATGTGTGGCCACCCTCAGTGACACACCTCCATCAGGGCCACATTTGGAAATTTTTCCAAACAGTTCAGTTGGGAAGCATCCAAACATATGAACCTGTAGTGTGTGTGTGTGTGTTGTGGGGGGACGGGAGGAAGGAAGTGCATTCTTATACAAACCACAACAGACATCTCTAGAGGCTGGAAATCCAAACTCAGAGTATCAGTGAGATCAGGTCTTTTAGTATAAGGGGTCTTTTCATAGCACAGTAGTGTGTGACCTTAGGATCTAGGATGCTGAATACTCTAAGTTATTGAAGGTTGACCTAATACAGTGGCTTTAAGTTCACTGTTTCACACCAATGGAGATGGAGGGATGTGGATTCTCACGGGAGTATGCTGTTTTAGGTAGGTTTTCTATTGCTTCAGTGGAAATCTCATGACAAAAAAATGGGATGGATAGGGTTAATTCAGCTTATGTTTTCAGATCATAGTCCTTCACTGGGGGAAGTCAGGACAGAAACTCCAGCAGGGCAGGAACCTGGAGGCCGCTGATGCAGAGGACATGGAGGGGTGCTGCTTACTGGCTTGCTCCCCATGGCTTGCTCAGCCTGCTTTCTTATAGAACACAGGACCCCAGTACAGGGGCTGCCCCACCCACCCTGAACTGGGCCCCCCACCTTGAGAAAATGCCTTACAGCTGGATCTCATGGAGGCATTTTCCCAACAGAGGTTCTTTCCTCTCTGATGTCTCTAGCTTGTGTCAAGTTAACACAGAACCAGCCAGTGTGTATGCTAAGTGGAAGTAGGCTCTATGCAGGACAGTCACAGAAAGTGAAGATTGAGTAGAGCTGAGTCATTAAGGGAAAGTGAAAGGAACCCCTGGGGAGGGAGATGGAAATGACCACTGAGCTTCCTTGCCTGAGGTCTTTTATATGGCCAAGGTAGAAATTTTGAGACTGGTTAATTCTCATGGGCCAAGCAAATAGAGGGCCCATATACCCAACCAGGGGGACAATTAATCATGTCCCTAGCCAGTCCACCCAGTTAGAATTGGTTGGAACCCAACTCTGTTCATCTCTGACTCTGACTTTATTAGTTATTGACCTTCACCGTCTGCTCTGCTTGGCAGAGGTCACTTTCTGTGACCTTGCTGTCTGAGTACTGATTATTGTACTGAGCATTCTTTGTTCTTCATATCTACTAAAAAAGAAGCCATTCTTGGTTATGTCATTATCTAGCTCCTTGCCTCTGGGGTGGTCTGGAATGGGAGAAACAGTCTTGTTAGTAGATATCCTGGTCTGTCGAAATTAGCTGCAGTCAAAGCAAGACTACGAAGAAAGACCATGGGGACAGAGCAACCATAGTGACAAGAGTGGGGACAGCAGCTAAGATGATCCCCACAGCCTGTCCCCTCCTCTTCTCAGCTGACTTCCTGGACCCTAAACTCCAGGGACCTGGTCCTGCATGCCCTGGAGATCACAAGTGAACCCTGCAGAGGAGAAAGAAGGTATCCTCCTCGAGAGAGCTGAGGAGATAGAGCTAAAAGCCAAATATCCAAGCCTAGGACAAAAGCCTAGAAGTTCCGACTCCCTCATGAAGAAACCCCAAGGTATCATGGCCAAAGCCATGGAGGAGGAGCAGCTGCCAGATACAAGACCAGAGAAGATCCTGGTGACTGGCGGCGCGTCCCCACCCCATAGAATCTGCCCCAAAGTCTCCACTCACCACCAGCAAGCCTGCACGGTACCCTGAGCCCTCGCTTCCCCCAAGACTGGAATGAAGGAGACGCTTTCTCGCTTCTGAGTGTGTTGTTTCTTGGGAGACTGTGCTTCATGTTTACGTCATGAGGAATTAGGAAAACTTTTTGTTTCCAGAGAAAAAGGTGTGTGGGGGATTGCTTGCCTATAGCGCCCACCATAAGTTCCTTTGCTAACTAGCTCTAACCGTTTGTCCTGGTTATGGAGAGATGCTAAGCTTAATGGACACTATTCATGAAAAAATGGATGCCTTCTGTCTTCCAGCATGTCATTGCTTTTGAAAGTATTATGGGATAAAGGGCTCTGGCTCCTCTCAGTCTTCGTGGTACTGACATATAGCCTTAGTAGGGTCATTTGGCTTCTCAGGATTCTAAAACAGAATAAAACTCATATAAGATACCTGTGACTCAAAAATCCTATCCCTGCTAGAGCGATGTTGTTCATCATCAAACTAAAAGTGAGAAGGGCCTCATGGCCAAGCGTCCATTCTGTATGTAAAACTAGAAAACACATAGGAGAAAGTATGGGGTTTGAAGGTCATACACCAAAGTAACAGAATCATATATATATATAAATACATGTCTGTGTGTCTTCATATATATACATATATATAGCCTTCATACATATACATATATATACATATATACATACATACACACACATATATAAGAATCTCATATATATATATATACATATATATATTCTTCCTGATGTATGGGGCGGGCTGAAGAAAATAGCCAAGGAATTTTCTTAGCCCCACTCTCTTTTCTGCGCTCACAGTTAGATCCTAGCTGCTACAAAGCTGGCCTGGCAGCAGTGTGGGTGGGCTTAAGGAAACAGGTTCAGCCAGGGGAAAAAAGGAGAGAAAGGGGGCTCGAGGATTTATTGTGACTGCCTGGCTGTAGCAGCAGGTTCTTGGCAGTGGAGGTTGGGGAGAGGGCTCAGGGAAGGAAGACAGAGAAGTCTTTTGGGGGCTCACTTGGTCAGCTCTTCTAGTCTGCACCAATGCATGAAGAAATGCAAGACAAGGTGCCTTTGGTTGCCAGCATCTTTAACCTAGTTATTACCGGCTGAGCCTGGATCTTACTGAATGACACTCATTAGTTAATGGCAGGGAGAGCCAGGGTAAGAACCACTCTAGAGAACAAGATGCTGGTCTCTCTCCATCCTTTTAGCTCACAGACTCCCCTTTATGCATTTATGGGTGTGTGTGCCAGGGGAAGGCGTGTGTAAGGATTCTCTCGTACTGGCTATCCACTGAGTTCTAGGCTGCCATGCAGACTGGGGAGGAAAAGATGAGGAGACAGGGAAAAGAGAGAGGGGGATCCCTGGTGTCTGACTCATTTGTAATTGTTTAACATCTTATAATATCTTGTTCCCATTGCCTCACGCTGCCGTCCTTAATCCAAAGTGTATGTGGGAAGGGGACACACTACCAAACATTGCTGTCTGGTCCCCTCTGTGTCCCGGCTCTGTTTTGCGTAGATATGCCATGTTATTCTATATTTGACTGAACATTGTCTTCCTCTCTGGTTTTGGATTGTGTACTTGTGCCCTTTGTCTGAGTTCTTTTCTCTGCAGTCAGTTTGTGTCTTCAGGATTGATGTCATTATGAGTCTGGGTTTTTAGGAAGGAGCAGGGGGAAAAACAAGTTGGCTTGTAGTCCCAATGACTCATAAGGCTAAAGCAGAAAGATTGATGGATTAAATCTAGCCTGGGCTTCAGGGTGACTTCAAGGCCAGCCTTGGCAACTTAGTGAAACTCTGTCTCAAAATACAAAGTAAAAAAGAAGGATGAGGTGGTAGAGCATTTGCCTAGCATGCAGGAGGTCCTGTGTTCAACACACACACACACACACACACACACAGATACACACACACACAGATACACACACACAGACAGAGATACACACACAGACACACACACAGACACACACAGATACACACAGAGACACACACACAGACACACACACAGATACACACAGTCAGACAGACAGACAGAGATACACACAGAGACACACACACAGATACACACACACACAAACACACACACAGATACACACATACACACACAAACACACACACACAGATACACACACAGACATACACACAGACACACAGAGATACACACATAGATACACACACATAGATACACACACATAGATACACACACATAGATACACACACACACACACACACACACACACACACACACGAGGGCGGGGAGGGAGGCATAAAAAACCCAAACTGTTAGTCTTATTCTTCAAGACTAAGAAAATGAAGAACCACGATCTATTTACCACCTGCTCCTTAACAAACATGGATCATTTCAAAACCCAAATGCATTTCATTAAATCCAGGTAATTAAGACTCCTGCTCTGGCCAAGTCTTCTACCCAGTCACTACCTCACCGCTGTGCTGACTTGAACTCCACAGCTGCAGTGGTTGTGGCCCTGCATGGCTCCAGATAAGCACCCCATTTCCTTCCCCTGAAACCTCCAGTTATATGATGTCTAAAGAACTGTTTCTTTTTCCCAGCTAGGCACAGTGGCACACAGCTTTAACCCCAGCACTTGGGAGGCACAGGCTGGTGGATCTCTGTGGGATTTCAGTCAGTCTTTTCTTCATAGAGCTTCAGGGTGGCCAGCGTTACAAGAGACCCTGACTTGAAGATACTTTTTTTTCTAGTTTTCCGTGATTATATCAAACAAACCTGAAACATTTTTGGTGGACAGGGAAAAAAAGAAAGGGCAGTTGTACCTTATATGTGTTCCTCGGGGGCTTCAGTGGGGGCAGCTAGCTTCAATTCACTGGCTCAGAACCTCATCCCTCCTCTGTTTAGCTTGGTTATTTCATACCCAACTGCAAGCCTTCCTCTGTGTTCTAGATTTGGCTACTTTAGCTCTCCCCTTGGACCCCAGTCTCTTCTCACTGCAATATATGTGAGTGGCCTGCAGTTTTACCAGGAGCTTTTTCCTCCCTCCCTACAGAGAGCAAGGTCCTACCTGTCAGTGTATTGAGCTCCTGTGAGAGTCCTCTTGCACTTTGTGGGTAGCTGAATCCTCACAGTATTACCCTGTGGCTATCTCTCTGAGCCTCTTCTCAGAGGGATCTGGATTCATCCAAGATGGCTCCTCTCTGCAGATCTAGTCTCCCCTGACAGTTTTGCTCTTGACAGCAGCAGGGTGCCCTCAGAACTTCAGCAGAGGCATCTTGAAGGGACAACAACGTATCTTATACCTGGGGAGTGGGGATGCGATTAGAATTGAAATTCAGCTTTGTGTTCATTGACTGGAAGATGCCTCTGGTTCATCCAAATAGACAAGTCTGCTTTGCAGAGGACTCGGCTTTGGTTCTTAGCACCCATGTAAGGACTCGACCATCTGTAAGTCAGTTCTAGGGCATCCAATGACCTCTTCTGGATGATTCAGGCACCTGCATGCATATAAACTTACACAAGCACATGTACATAAACATTAAATCATAAATCAATAAATCGTCAAAGTTGTTAGTTTACAGTGACCCTTGGAACTGACTGGAGTTTCCTATAATATAAATGTCACATCTGTGTGCCGATGGTTCTGTCCCACCTGGGGAGGTTTTAGCCATTGCTTCTGCGCGCGCGCGCGCGTGTGTACACACACACACGCACACACACACAGGTTCTTTTTACTTCTTATTGAAAATGAAATTATTTTACAATATAAATATATCCTGATTACGATTTCTCATTCCTTATCATCCTCTCAGATCCTCCCCACACTTCTGACTCCACGAGGTATTTCTCTGTCTTCTAAGATAACATGTAAATAATAATAATTATTATAATGATGATGATGATAAAACAAAAGGAACAAACTAAAAAAAAAAGCATAAGAAACACACACACACTCTCTCTCACACACACACATACACACACACCATAGAAACTCAAAATAATCAGAAATCATAATTAAAGACAAAGGCCCAAACATTCATTTTAGGGGGGTCTGGGCTACGTCACTTGGAATGATTTTTCAAGTTCCATTCATTTGCATAAGAATTTCATGTTTTTTTTAAAACAGTGGGTTTATATTCCATCATGTAAATGAACTATAGTTTTATTATTCAGTGATGGACATCTACACTGTTTCCAACTTCTGGTTGTTTCCAATAGGGCAGCAATGAACATGGATGAGTAAGGGTCTCTGTGGTAGGATGTGGAGCCGTTGGGTAGATGCCTGGTGTATCTGGAGCTTGGGGTAGAAATATTCCTTGCTTCCTGAGGAACAGCCACACTGATTTTCATGGTGTTAGCCATTCGTGTCTTGATAGTGTTTGACACTGTTTTTTTTTTTTTTTTTTTTTTTTTTTTTTTTTTTTTTTTTTTATTCCCTAGGACTGCTATAACCCAATGCCTGATAAAAGCAACTTAATAGAGAAGACTTTGTTTTAGCTTAGCGTTTGAGGAGGTGGTTGGATGGCAAAGAGAGTTTAAGGTCATATTATGTTCACAGCAAAGAAGCAGAGAGAGAGAGAGAGAGAGAGAGAGAGAGAGAGAGAGAGAGAGAGAGAGAGAGAGAGAGAATGTTTAGTCTCCTTTCCCCTTCTGATTCAGAATGGAGCCCCAAACCAGAGAATGGCACTGCCTACATGTAGGGTGATCCTTTCCAACTCAGTGACCCCAATCTAGAAATTCCTTCACAGATATGCCTAGAGATTTGTTTCCAAGGTGGTTCTAGATCCTGTCTGGCTGACCATCAATGTCACAAGCATTATCCTGGGGGACTCTGGTCCTGTTCTGGTAACTGACGCAGTTAAGTTCAAACCACATTTTTCTTTTTTGTTAGCCATGACTGGGTGTTCCTTATGTCAGACCAGGTTTGCAGGTGAGCTGTCACCCTGTGAACTGCATTTTATTAAATATGTCCCCCAAAGATTATATGATCAGTAAAATGATCAGTTTTTTTTCCCCAAAGAAAATGCAAGGCTATCTTGAGTGGCTTGTAGGGGTGACATCTGCAGCTGCCTCTACAGTCCTCACTCCACACAGTTGAAGGCAATCTGTCCCACCAGAGATGCAGATCTGTCCTCACACACTGCAGACTCCAGGAGTTACCTCCCCCACGGGTTTCAGTATAAACAGTTCCTCTTAGAACACTGTGCATTTTGGTGGTAGACTCTGCTCATGGAAAAGAATCTGGGCAACTGAATTAGTTAGAAATTGGCACCAATAGCTTGTGGTTTTTCTCTTCATTTGTCTTCTGCTTCTTGCTTCCTATCCCAGTGCTGGAGGAAGACAAGCGTCACCTCTCCAGAGTCTCCGCACCTCCCTAGAAGATGCCACCTGCTCTCCCAGAGTGCCCCAATGGGACTGGACCACTCGGGCTGGCCAGAGCCCAAGCCCAACACTGGTGAGCTCTGTGCCTTTCTCTTGCCATATTCCTGGATGTGCTGTCAAGGACAGGGGGAGTGTAGTGATAGCTACATCTGCTTGTCAGGGAGAAGCAACCCAAAGGGTTTGACAACGGTCTCATTCTTGCAACTATCAAGGACCACCTGGTACCCAAAGAGGAGGCAGGGTCAGCACTGGGCAGATGGTATGACTGAGTTTTCAGGGCTCCTGGGAAAGGTCTCAGGTTTGGCCTCAAGTGGAACACTGAGACAAATTGTTCCTTTGAGTAAGATATTTACCAGAAGAGTTATTAACATCAGGAAAAGTACACATGGAAGGGGCTATGGGGAGAGCTCATGCCTAGGGGGCAGAATGAGGGTCCCTTCTTAAAGATCACAGAGGAAGGGGATTCCATGCCACATGGTTGATAAGTAGTCTGCAGTAAACATTTGTAGAGAAAGCACCTACTTTGCTGTCTCAGATCTAGCCATGGGTTCTTCCCTTCCTTGAGTTATACATCAGCAGCTTCTCGGTTCTTTTCCTAGAACTACAGTAAACAGCATCACATCATACCTTCGCCTACAAAAGGGCCGAATCATGCCAGAAGAGCAGAGGGCTCCCGGTGAGCCAGGCCCAAGGTTTTCCTTAACCATATCTGAGGCAGGGGCTGGTGCAGAGAGACGCTGCCAGCCTCTTAACAGATGGACAGATTTAGAGTTTGTAGTCCTAAACAGGTACATGTTATGTATGATAAATCGAAAGAAAGCATTCAGATGACTGCTCGGGAGGCAGGTTTGTAAGGCGAGCTCAACTAGGGCATAGCCTGAAGTTTAAAACAAACAAACCAAACCACTTGAGAAAACAAAACATTTCCCTTTTCCGGGTTGTGGCTGGGGGACCCATGCCATAAGTCAAAGCCATTGAGGGTGAGGGGCATTCAAACCTAGAAGTAGCCTTTGTCGGTGGATGGCCGTGGAGGCAGGTGTGGAATCAGGGCTGGGTCTTGAGCTCAAAATCCGGTGTATGTGTACTGGTTGTTAGTCTCTAGCAAGCATCAGGCTTTCTGTCAGCCAATGAGACTCCACTGTGAGGTGGAGGCTACGAACATAACCTCACAATAAGCGGAGCTACAAGAGAGTATCTGATGCCTGATGAAATCACGACTTTCAAGGCAAAGCTATTTTCTCCTGTGATTCCCAAGTTAAGTTATGGAATTATGGGGAAACCATTGAAGACAGCTATTGAGATAGATCAGTCAGTACTCAGCATGCAAGCGTGAAGACCTGAGTTTGATCCCCAAGTCCCAAGTAAACAGCCACTTGTGGTTGCACATCCTGATAAATCCTAACACTGGGAAGAAGAGACAGTGGGATTCACTGGCCAGCCAGCCTAGCCCACTTGGTAAGCCCTAAGCCAGTGAAGAAACAAACCTGTCCATCAAAAGAGCAGATGAATTTGAGAAACCATGAAGAGAAGAAAACCCGCAAGCTCCAGGAGGACCTGGAGCTAAATATTAAATATTTATATTTAATATTTAAATATAAGTTATTTAAATATAAGTTAAAATATTATAAACATTAGAGAGCAGGCCATGAATTGTAAGTCCCATGAGGGCAGGGAATATAAAACAAGCACCATTGCACAGATAAGACCAGGGGAAAGGCAAGGTAAGGAACCGAGAACGGAAGAGATAAAGGGGCTAAATGGTGTGCAGTTTGGAAGGCAGAAAAGCAAGATTTGGAGCAAAGAAGAACTGAGTCGAGAAAGGAAAGCTCACCTGAGCTACTACTGGGACCCGAAAGCCTCCCACGTCAACGGTGAGATGACCACTCCTTGGTGACATACGCCACAGAGAGAAATGGGGCGTGTATATCGAGATTCTCACCCAGCCGAGAGGGTAGCCTGCTCTGTGAAGCAGCACCATGCCATCATCCTCATTGTGGTTACTATTTTTCAATAATTAGTTTATGTTTATGTGTATGGATTATTTGTCTGCATGTCTGTCTGAGCACAATGTGTGTACCTGGTGCTGTTAGGAGCCAGAAAAAGGTGTTGGATCCCCTGAGGCTGGAGTTAAAGACAGTTGTGAGATGCCATGTGGATGCTGAGAATCCAATCCTGGTCCTCTGAATGAGCATCCATTGTTCCTAACTGCTGAGCCATTTCTCTATTATTTTGGTGTGTGCTCAAGATAGGGACCCACATAGATGTTTAATTTTTTTTATTCTGCATGAATTTATCTGCCAATGAATTCAAACAATGGTCTAAAATAGCTGCAGATTCTAATGCTTTGCATTTGTAAGAAGGTAAGAGTTCATGTGTCAGGGCCATCTTGGAGGATGGATTATCTGAAGAGAAAGGTTACTGTTTCTCACAGTTGTCTCTCCAAAATCTTAGAGTGTGTGTGTGTGTGTGTGTGTGTGTGTGTGTGTGTGTGTGTGTGTGTTCATGTGCTTATGTATGTGGATGTGGATACCTGAGCCCTTATGTGCAATGGTCAACCTCAAGTATCATTTCTTGTCTACTGGCCGCCTTGTATTTAGGGTCTGGGTTCCCCACTGGAATCTGGAAGTTGCCACTTAAGGGTGGCTGGCCAGTAAGCCCCAGGGATCTACCAGTCAGTGCCTCCTTAGTTCTGAGTCTTCACAAGCCATGACACCCAGCTTTCTACATGTGCTGGGGATTGAACTTGGGTCCTCCAGCTTGCACACTAGCATGTTCCCGACTGTACCATCTCCTTGGCCCATAGTAGGAGGAATTGCCATCTGATCTTCCTTCCCCACCATTGGCTTCTTGGCTAACGGCAATACAACGGAATGAATGGAAGTATCTGTACTCATATCTGACGTAGCAGGAATCAAACCAAAAGTAGTCAGAAGAGACAAAGGTCATCATCCCATGTTACAAGAGGAATCAATCCATCAAGATATGGAGTTGTGAGTGTCTGTACACAGCTGTACATTGCCGGCACAAACCGGTGCAGTCAGTTTTGTAAAACGGACACCATCGCATACGAATGCACTGGCATTTGGTTCTGTTAATGGTGTTTCTGTTTGAGCATCTGAGTGACGCAACATCGTCTTTGGTGGGTAATGGTTTCGTCTGGCTCTCTGGACATGACTGTTTTGTTTTGCTTGTTGCGATTACTGTTGTTTTGTTTTTCCCTGACGACTGGTAACTGGCCGCTCTTACATGTGGCATCAGTGGTCTTGGTGTTTTTGCCTTGCGACGGTCATACCTTCCCTTTCCTTCAAATACTTTATTTGTGGTTGCAAAGTGGGTGTTTTAGGCAGTGTGATGTAGAAACACAGCACTGCTGTCCAACTGGACCGGATATTGTCAGTTCCTTGCATAATAAACTAGGTGATTACTTTAGGGACTTTTCTTTCCCTTCCCACAGCATGATGCTTCTGCCAGGCCCAGGAGATGCAGCTCTCACACGTGCCCAGTTACCAGATGACAGTGGCCGAGATTTCTCCTGCTTTTCTCACAGTCCACTGATTATTAAACTATGCTAAGTGGCAGCTGGCTGCTCTATTTCCACCCCCAGAATTGTTTCTGGGGGACTTAAATGTTATTTAAGCAATCCAATCAGGTTCTGGTTTGTTTGAAAGAATGTGTTCTCCGGTCAGGATTTGATGTGTGACTACAGGCGGATTGTCCCAGCTGTCTATCCAGTTCCCTCTAGCCGGGTTAGTTTAGGCCGACTTATTACATCCTTGGACTCCCAGCTCCCTTCACAAAACCTCTGCTGTTTTTGAAGGCACCTTTAGGCTTAAACTTCTCCGTGCTCTATTACAAATGTGATCGGTTCCTTTGGGAAGAAACAACCCTGTTATGCGTCCGGCTTTTCCCCTAAGACAGAAAAGTCTTGGAGCCAGGCATGTGGATGTGTGAGTAGAAATAGTGGTAGCCTCCCAGCGTGGGGATGGGGGAACAGCAGTACCTGGAGTCCTTGGAACTTGCCTTTCCTGGCATGGAACTCACTAGCCCTGCCAAATGTTCTCCATGGGCCAAAGCAGAAATCCTAGTGCTTACCTGCCCTCTCAGGACTCAACTGTGGGTAGTGTTAGAGCCTAAGAAATGCTGCCATCTTGCTCCTAGAGGATCTCTGGCTTTTGATGCTAGGCGGAGAGGGGTCCTTGCTGTGGGCTGAGCCTCACTGAGTTGTGAAAGGCAATGCTGGAGCAGTTTGGGTTCAGATACCACAGGCTCCACCTTCCTCACCATCAACTGATATTCTTGAATTCATTTTCTCTATTTTCATTTCCGGGCCACCACCCCAGAGGCTACCAATGTGTTTATAATGACTTCTACCCCAGTGTCATGGCGGTTACTCTTGCTGGCTGTCCCGCTGTTGGCTCTGGTCTCATCTCTTTTTACCACCTGTGAATGAGCTTCTCAGAGGAGATAAATTGGATGACAATGCTTATGTCACATTTTGCCTAAGATACTTGTCATAGCTCCAGCAGCTGTGCCTTCTGCTGCACACAGTAGGTCCGCGGTAACACCACCTATGGTGTCGAGGATATTCCAACATCTGAGAATCCTCAAAGGGGAAAATAATGGAAACGATAGTTACACAGTCCCAGTGAGGATGGGAAGCCCTGGGCAGATTCCATTGCTCCCTGTCACATTTAAGTTTAATTGTAACATACAGGTAATTATTGTGCTTACTGGGTAACATTGTAGACACTTGGTGAAGCATGCTTGATATATGCTTATAGAATGTCAGACACTGTTTCAGCTGTTGCACATTTAAGGTCAGTTACTGTTTTAACTGTGGCAAGATATTTGGCAATGAATGACTCAAGGAAGTGATTGTTTTAGGTCACTGTCAAGAGTGCTGTCCATCATGGTGGGGAAGGCATGGCGGCAGAAAGATGAGCCGGAAACTGAGAGCCATGATGACTGTTGCTCAGGTTGCTTTCTCCTGTTTAGGTAGACTGGAACCCTCGATCATGGAATGCTGTCATTCGCTTTTAGACAGGGTCTTCCCAGTCTATTAGCCTCGTCTACAAAACCTTTCACGGGCATGCCCAGAATCTTGCTTTTCATGCTGATTTTAAACCCTGCTAAGCAGACAATCATATCACACATCACCCCATCCAGCCCTACAGCCATCCTGCAGAAATCGTTAGAAAACTGCTCTGCTTGCACTTCAGAAAGCTAAGTAAGGCCAGGAAGAGACAACGTAGATTGAAATCCAGATTGGTCTCTGTTGAGCTTCTTTCTGTCCAGCAATGTCACAGAAGCTGACACACAGAAGCTGTGAGGGAGATCTGTAGGCTCAGGCAGGTTCTGACCCCTTCTGTTTCCACGTGAAGTCACTGGTTCATTGTGACCTTTTGCCTCATCAAATCACACTGACCTTTCTGTTCTGACCTTTCTGATACATGATGTCACTGTTACTTCAGACAGATATACACACACATGAACGCATTCACATGCATTAATATATACACGCTACCCATGTGCCTCATTGAAAAATTTATAGACCTACTGTGTAATGGCAAGGGAATCTCCCATCCATCTTAACACTATCAGAAATGAAACCCGTGTGCTTGACAGACTTAAGAGCTCTTCGGACTCTTGGGAATTAACTGACATAGCAACCAAAGGGGAAAATGGTTTATTTTTAACTTAAAAGTTTCAGCGATTTCAACTCAGGGCTGCTCTGATTCTGAGTGGCAGAAGCATGCAGAGGTTGACAGCAGGGTACATGAATTAGAGAGAAAGAAGGGGAAAAAACTTCCCAGACTTTCAAAGGTACACCACAGTGACCTATGTTCTCTGGCAAAGCCCTGCCTTCTAAAGGTCCATAACCTTCCAGATAGTACCACCAGATGAGGACATTAATCAAACCATCATGGTGGAGTTTGTGGGATCTCCCCACAGTGGAACAAACCTTACAAGCCCTTTTACCTTGGAATAGGAAGCCTTGCACACAGACGGCCATTAATACTGTGCTCTTAGGAAAGAAACAGGTTCTTTCCCTTGCTGGAGCTTTGGCCTCCAGGGACCTCCATCCTTCACCAAGATACAGCTGAGATTGGCCACCCGAGTGATGTTCACTAAAGTCTGAGGGAGATCTGAGATAAAACTGGACTCCCTGTAGGTGTGTGATGTCCAGTGGCGTGCACAGGCTACACTGCTCAAGTTACTGCCACTGGACATGCGGCCCTGGCACAAGAAGCCCCCAGTATACTTTTGTCTCCTCGAAGTCTTGGCCTGAAAGGGCAGAGATCTCCTTCTCCTACATTGCTGGGAATTTGTCCAGCTCCTGATGCCATATATCCCCCCACAGCTCCTCATGGGACATATAGCCCGTGGCCAGCGCTGTGCACACTGTAGGACTACTACTGGTAAGGTGTCAGGAAAGGAATAGACAGGGAATGGTCAACCAGTGGAAGCAAATTCTGGGAGGAAATAAAGAGCACCTACCTGAGGAAGAGTATGTACCACATATGATGGGTGAGGGACCAGTACCATAGACTGCAGAGAACAGAGCAAGCCAGAGCCAGTCTACGCAGAAACCCAGAGGCAGGACAACCAGCAGGTTAGCCACTGGGGCTGGAACAGCATCAGAACCGGAATGGATGGGATGGAGGTAGTACAGAAACCAGTCTAGCCAGAACATGTAGGTTTTAGGGGTCATCTGGGGTGTAGAAAGAAGCCATGGGAAAAAGCAATGCAGAACAGCCTGATGTGATCTATATTCTCAAGCGCCCTCTGGCTGCTCTGTGGGAAGCAGGTCTCTCTCTCTCTCTCTCTCTCTCTCTCTCTCTCTCTCTCTCTCTCTCTCTCTCTCTCTCTCACACACACACACACACACACACACACACAGCTGGTAGTCCTGTGTGCATGTGCAGCCGTGAAGGCAGCACGGGGGTGGGGGTGGGGGAGGGGAACATGGCTCACACTGGCAGCAGAGAACCCTTCTTGTTTATTTCCTCAGAGGACAACCTAGGAGAACTACAGACAGCAGCCCTGCCCCTCCATGCTGACAGACTGCATCAGGGGAGCAGGCAAAAGAGACAGCTGCTCTTCTCCAGGTCAGGAAATTACAAAGACGGGGTCTGAAGTATGGGAGCTGGCTATGCAGGGACCAGGAAGTGCACGAACTCTCCCTACAGCCCTAAAATGAGTAAAATAGACTAAGGGAGTGACTAAGACACCCTCCAAAGTCCATCTAGTGAAATCCGACACCAGTAATTGTTCAGAGTAGGCAATTAACATACAGCCCTGGAGGCTGTCACCTGAGTGTCTAGGGCATAGGGGCTGGGATCCACGAAGACACGGGTTCTTGGCAGTGTAGTGTGGAGCAAAGAGCACGTGCCAATTAGGCAGGAGGGTGGCTCCCAGGATGCAAGGACAAGAGCGTGCTCTCCTGCCTTGCCCAGGGTCGCTCTCATCGGAAATGCCAGTAGCACTCTGGAGCGGAACTACAAGAACAGAGCATTGTTGCTAGGAGGGTGTGAGAGGAGAGAAAAGGGAGAGAGAGGGTCAGCTTCTATTAGGACTTCACCTCACACCTCTCAACCTCCAGGCCAACTGTCCCTATCATCTTGCCTCTGATTCGGTACTTCGTTATCCCCACCCTCCAGGTATATTCCAAGAACCCACACAAGGCCCTGGAGTGTCTGGGAAAACGCAACTGACATCCTTCTCAGAAAGGAAAAATAACTCTTGACTTTTTCTCACCTGCCATCGTCCCCGGTTCTTGTTTGTCACTGAACTTTGGCTCCCGTGTGGTCAAACTATTTGGCATGAACTGTGACACTATTTTAAAGGGCCCCGTTAGTTCTCCACCACTGCAGTCAAGAGGGCCACGGTCACCGTTCACCTGTGCACGGGGGCGCGCCCAGGCGAGCGCGTCCCTAGGCCAGCGTGGGTGGCTTCGGAGGGTCCCAGGTGTCCTTTGCGGGGGGGCGGGCTTTGATTGTACTCCGGGGAGTGGGGAGGACTGTCTTAGCCCTTGAGGAGCGAGCCTCTCTCGTGCTCGCTCGCCCCCTCCGCAGTAGGGCACATTCTCCTCCCTGATGCCCGCGCGCCGGTGCCAGCCGCAGCGGTGAGGACCCAGGGCGGCCCGGGGCCCGCGTCCGCGCCCCAGGTCTGCGTGCGCGCGGGCGAGAGCGCGCCGCCCGGCCGGCGACCCGCAGCCGGGCCCACGCGCTCTGCGCCCTGCCGGGTGGCCTCCCGGCAGCGTCCAGACTGGGTCCCGCGCCCGCACTAGGGACCCCGCGGGGATCCCGCTCGGAGGAGCCCCGCGATGTCGGGGGACCCGGAGCCACGACCGTGCGGCGGGGATGCTGTCCGCGACCCCGCCGGCCTGTGGCTGGAGCTCGGAGCCGCTTGCCCCGGGGCGCCGCGCTGCCCCAGCGAGTCCAGTGGCCCTACCAGCGGCGATCTGGGCACAAGCAGCAGCAGCAGCAGCACCGGAGTGTCCCCCGGTTCCGACTCGGACAGCAGCGGCGTGGTGTGCGGCGGCCGCGCTGCGGGCATGCGCGGCGCCCCGTCGCGCTCCAGGAGCCTGGAGAGCCTGCGCTCGGCCTCCGCGGGTAAGGGCGCCACCTGCTCTCCCGCACCCCTTGGCCTCGCCGCAGCCTCCCCTCGCCCTTCGCAGCTTCCCCTCCTATCTCCTAACCCCCTCTCCTCCACGGCTTGCCCTTCTGCCACCTTTTGCTTAGAGCTGCCTGACCTGTCCTTTCTCCGAGCAGCTAATTAGCAGGGGGCTACTTGTTAGCCACATCCCTGCTGCAGCTACCCAAAGGGGTGCTTAAAGTGAGACTGGAAGTTGGTTCGTCTAGACCCCTTCTTGACTGTCTGCAGCCTCTTGTCCCCTTTCTGTGTAGTCAGTCCCCGACTCCCCCCACCCCCGGCTGGGGATTGTGTGAGTCTGAGACTCAGATGGAGGCTGGGCGCTCTGCAACAAGATAGAAGTGTCTCCAGATGAGATTCTCTGGTGTTTCCCTATACTGTGTGCCCCTAGTGCTCCCGATGTATGTGAAGGACAGAATTCTGGGTACCGCCAGGGAGGAAGAGTTTGGAGTGAGAAAGTCAGGAGCGACTTCATGGGTGGTGATTATCAATCTTTGTTGGGTTGGTTTCTTTATATTCCGGTGTTGGAGTGCGCTCAGCAGTGAGTGCTATGGTGGAAGACTGTTGCTGTTGGGAAATCAGGCAGGGAGTGCTCTGCAATTCTCAGCCTGAGAATGCTGCTGGCCCCACCCAGGCGTAGGTATGAGACTGAAGTGTGTATCAAAGAAAGACAGACAGGAGCGAGGGGACCATGCAGGAACACCCGGGCGTAGGGATGAGACTAGAGTGTGCATCGAAGACAGACACACAGGAACAAGGGGACCATGTGGGACAGCAGTAACTCCCACCCTCTTCCTGTCCGTCCCCCCCCCCCCCCCCCGCGCCCGCCCCACTCACCCGCAGGATGGAGCAAGGGCTATTTTGAAGAGGGGTAAAATAAAAGTTGCTCCAGCAGAGCGATGGAGCCGTGAGGCATACCAACCTCACTCCATAGTTAGTAGATTTAGAAAAGGAAATACTTCCAGACCTTTGTTTTCAGTATTCCAGAACTCCCGTCTGTCGTCTCTCCCTCTCTCAAAACAGACACATGACATTCAGAAAAGTCTGATACCCCGACTGTTGTCTTCAGATGCGTGGTTCAGTTTCTACTACGATGGCTCTTCTCCCTTGGTGACTCCCTCAGAAACTGCTTCTCCTCTTTTTGAACTTAAACAGAACCTTCTTGAGTACCGAGGAGATAAGACCCTCAGAGACGTTGACCAATCTGGCAAACAGCCCTTTCTCTTGTCTTTACCCCAAAGTATACCTTGTTTTTTGGAGTAGGAAGGCTTATTTTCTCTAGAACTGCAAACCCAGCCCAGGCTCTCTTTTGATGACCCCATGACTGGAATGCCCTGAGTCCCCTTCCCTTTTCTTTCTGTCCCAGGATATGTGTACCAACAAGACAGGTTCAGATAGCAGAAATGGCAGGGTGTGTTAGGCAGCCTGCAATCCAAAGACTTCCAAGTCCAGCCCAGGGTACTCGGGCAGTGTAAACAACATTATTCGGGGGTTGTTTGAGACTCAGCAGCAGATCCCCCACATGGCACTGGACCCCTGGGGTATCTGCTACAATCCAACGAGGCAAATTAACTAATCATATAAATAATTTACAGTCTCCACATACATGAGAACTTAACAGACATAGCCCTTCATATTATTCCACTTATATTTGATTAACTATTAATCCGAAACTTACTACAGGCTTAATACTATGTAAATATGGTTGACAAACAATTAGACTGTGGATCTAAGAACAGGAAATGACCCCCCTTATTTACACAGGAAGCATGCAAGAAGTGCTAATCCATGTCTCCATGTTTAAACATATGGCTTTCTTGCTTTTATTAGGATAGAAGTAATCCATTGGTCTGAGGAACCAAAAACCGTGGTGCAACTCCAAATAAAAGTAATAAATACAGTTACATCCTCAATTCTTACAATCTTTGTTCTACTTATAATGCCGATCTTTATCTCTACAACTAATCTAACTAAATATATTAATTTTCCCTTATATGCTACAACACCAATTAAGTTTTCATTTATTCTAAGCCTTCTACCTCTGCTATTATTTTTTTACTCTAATGCAGAATATATAATTACTGGCTGACATTAAATTACCATAAATTCTATCAAATTTAAATAAGCTTCAAAACTGACTATTTTCCAATCCTATCTGTAGCTTTATTTGTAACCTGATCTATTATATAATTCTCTTCATGATACATACATTCCGATCCACACATTAATCAATTTATTAAATATCTTCTAAGCAGACAAGACAGCATCCTTGGACAGCATCCAGAGGTACCGGGAGGGAAGGTCCAGTCACATCCACATCCTTCCTGGTCCACTCCCATTCTCTACCCCGTTTCCTACTGTGGTGATAGAACCCTGCCTGACTAGGGATGGGTCTAAACTTTGGAGGTCCTTGTATGTGTGCGGTGGATTGGTGTGAAATCTGATACTGCCAGTGTCTCTCATCCAGATCTAGGCAGAAGTAACCTCATCACGGAGACAGCCACAGAACTTGATGAATTCATTTTCCTCCCGCCCACAGTGTGTGCCATCCTTGCGGAGAACTGAGAAAAACAAGCCCTTTAACCACTCTATAGAATTTCATCTCAGGTGATGTGATCTAGCTGGAGAAAGACTGCTAGGAGGGAGAAATGCCCACCTACTCGGTGGGTGAAGGAAGGAGAGATTAGGGTGTTCCGAGCCCTAAACAGGATTAGAGGAAGGCAGTGACTTGTCGTGTCTGAGCTGTTTTAGGCCTGGATTGATGTGATGTGTTGTGATGTGTGTGTTGGGTGTGGAACACTTTGCAATAGTGTTTTGGCAGCTCACACATTCTCCAGGGTTATGAATTTTTAGCAGTTACAGCAAAACAGAACTTCAAGTCACAAGTCTGTGTTTCTATGTCAGGTGAGGAGGAGAAGTACAATGTCAGGATGGAGAAGACAGGCAAAAATTGTGTGTGTGTGTGTGTGTGTGTGTGTGTGTGTGTGTGTGTCTTTCATTGGGATTGCTTACAGGATTATTGGTAGAAGGATGTGGGTGCATTACTAGTGACTATAGGATAGCATTGGAGAAAATGTCTTTCATCCTTCTGGGTGCCTAGGGTCTCTCAGGCAGAAGTTCACGATTCCTCCCCATTCAGTTTTTATATGGAGGGAGGGTGGGGCGCATCATGGTTTACCTTGGGCAAGACCTGATTATCGGTGCTCTCTCAAACTAAGCAGATGAGTTCCCATCGGCCTCCCCCCACCTCCCCCACCCGCTATAATTAACATTGACCTGACCTGTTCCTTCAGTATGGCATCCATTTGGTCAGTGGATTTCGATAGTATCAAGAGCAGAGAAAAACAAAATCAATGAATTATTAATGATTTTAAGACTAAAATAAAATACCTGATGCTGTATTAGCTACTTCCTGTGCCTCTGTCACAGCATCTGTCACAGCATAATGGATGGAAGCAAACTAAAGGTTTGTTTGGGTTAGAGTGTCAGACAGCTGTTCTGGTTGGAGTCCAAGGCAGTGAAGTGTATATGAGAGCGTCCTCACACCACTGCTGGCAAAGGAGCAGGCTGCAAGCAGTAGCCAATATAACCCTCATAGCTCTACAACCCCTAGGGAACTACTTCTTCTGGCAATTTTCCACTCCCTAAAAGACTCCATACTGCTCAGAATATTTCCACAAGCCACTGACTGAATGTCTACAGCATAAGCAATGTAGGGAACATCACAGTTTCAAGCCACCATGAACCTTTTCTAGTAAGCTCCATGTCTGAGAGTAGAGGTGTCTTCCTGAGATGGACACTCCCATGAAGCTGGTATTTGTTTCATGCTGTGTCCTGTTCAGTCATACAGCTCCAAAACAAAGTCTGTGCTTGAGAATTTGAATTTATCTCTTAAGAAAGATATCTAGGGGGCCCGAGAGATGGCTCAGTGGTTAGGAGCACTGACTGCTCTTTCAGAAGCTCTGAGTTCAAATCCCAACAACCACACGGTGGCTCACAACCATCTGTAATGGAGTCTGATGCCCTCTTCTGGTGTGTCTGAAGACAGCTACAGTGTACTTATATATAATAAATAAATAAATCTTTTTAAAAAAGAAAAAAAGATAGCTGGGACGGTATTCCTAACTAATCCTTAGATTAATCATTACTGCAATTGGGATATTGCTCACAGGGTAAAATGTTCACATAACATGCATGAAGAAAACCCGACACCATACTCCAGCCTTGTAAAAACTAAGAGTGGTTGGATTAGAGACAAACCTGTGTTACATAAGACTGTGCCTCAAAAACAAAAACCAAAACAAACAAACAAACAAAAAAAACCCAAAAAACAAAAACCCTACCTACCTCATGAAACTACATTATTGCCAAGTGGTTTGGAAAACTCCCAGAAAGAGCAGAAAGAAGAGTACGGGGGCCTGGATTTGCAAGTGGGGAGCAAGCATTAGCAATGAGAACAGGTAAGAACTTGGGGGACCTTCTTGTCCCTACAAATCTAATGTATAGACATTTTCCCCTGAAATGTTTCGTTTTCCTGTGGAGACTCCCTGAGAGACATCTGAGACAGGACTCGAGATTAGAGAGTGGAATTACCACTGCCCGCTTTGCCTCCCTCCCCTCATCACCCCACATCCCTACCCCTAAACCTCTCTGCTGTCACTTAACCTTGGCTTTCTCATCCCTATCCTGGACGTGTCATTCAATGAACTCGATGCTCAGTCAGGGCTGGGCAGGTTGGGTGGCTCACTTTCTGGGCTTTGGCCTGACTTGTGTTGTGTGACTTTTTTTTTTAATCCTAAAATACATTTTTTAATTTATTTCGGATACATTTTTTAAGGTTGTAATTAAGTATTTGTGGGTACATATACATATACATATACATATACATATACATATACATATACATATACATATATATATGTAACAATAATATAGGAAAAGAGGCTATTAATTTGAGGGGATAGGAGAGAGACTAGGAAGGGCTGTAGGGAGGAAAGGGCGATGTGATACAGTTCTATTTTAATTAAAATATATTCTTTTTGTTGTTGTTGTTGTTGTTGAGCTTCACACAGTCTGAGTTGTTTCTGGGGTGTTCAGACCTTTCTCGGGTTGGTATCCCATTATCAGTGACTGCATATTATGTCTGTTCTTTTGTGACTGGGTTATCTCACTCAGGATGATATTCTCTAGATGCATCTATTTTCTTAAGAATTTCATAAAGGCATTGTTTCTGATAGCTGAGTAGTACTCCATTGTGTAGATATACCACAATTTTTGGATCCATCCTCTACTGAAGGACTACTCTCTCCAGCTTCTGGCTATTATAAATAGGGCTGCTATGAACTTTGTGGTGAATGTATCTTTGTTGTATGTTGGAGCATCTCTGGGGTAAATGCCCAGAAGTGGAATAACTGGGTCTTCAGGTAGTACTATGTCCATTTTTCTGAGGAACCTCCAGACTGATTTCCAGAGTGGTTATATTAGTTTACAACCCCACCAGCAGTGGAGGAGTGTTCCTCTTTCTCCGCATCCTCGCTAGCATCTGAGTGACTTTTTGAGGACAGAACTCATACTTCTTGTATATTTTTCTGCAAACTTCAGCGGCATGCCTGGCCCTTGCTTGCTGACACATCTGTGGTGGTACTGATCCTGGCTCGGGCCATGCTATAGACACTAGAGATGATGACAGAATCATGTCCTCAGGGAGGTCCCAGCACAGCTGGGTGTGGCAGCACACATCTGTATCCCAGCACACAGGAGGTGGAGGCTATAGAACTGAGAATTTGAGGGTAGCCTGGGCTATTTCAGTGTAGCCTGGGCTTCATCGAAACCGTATCAGAAAGGATGAGGTCACCTCTCTGCATCGCTTCCTTTTGCAGCTATTGTGGTTTGAATGAAAAGTGTCCCCCATAGGCTCCGGTATTTAAACACTTGGTCTCCACTTGGTGGTGGAGTTTGGACCAATTAAGGAACTTTCTGAACCTTGCAGGAGGTTGGATGTCACTGAGGTGGGCCTTGAGAGTGGATAGCCTTGTTTCTTTCCTGCTTACTCCCTCCGATTCCTGTGTGGTTAAGGTGTGATCCCTTGGCTTTCTGCTTTTATGCCTTCCCAACCATTGTGGGCCTGTATCCTTCAGGAACCAGAGGCCAAAGTGAACGCCTCAGGTTGGCTTCGTTAATAGTATTTTTGTCACTGCAACAGAAAAGTAGCCAAACGGTACCTTTTACAAAAGCCCCATGAGAGCGTGGTTCACCAGCTTGCTCTTGTTAGGTATGATTTGAGTGTTCCTGTGTCTTTTAAAATCCTTCCATATATAGTTTGAGTTTATCCTGTGATGTCGTTTGTGTTGAATTTGTAGGAGAATTTAGGAAAAAAACCAGAATCTGGACAACATGAGATCTTCCCATTTACAGGCCTCTGAGGGGGTGGGAAGCTGAACCAAGAACTTTACCAGATTCCAGCTGTACAACCTGTACGTGTGTGTGTGTGTGTGTGTGTGTTCCATTTGATTTTTTTTTGTTTGTCTGTTTTGTCTTGTTTTGCTGAGTTCTAGGCATTTAAACTTTATTTCTTGCTGAAAAACAGACATTCAGGCTGGCAGCCGAAGCATCGTAATGAGACAAACAGCAGCAGCAGAACTGTGTCGGGAACTGTGTATCAAAGATGCCAGGTGGCTATCAGGCCCTCCTTAGTTTTTGGTGCAGCTGGAGAGAGGAAAATCCCTCACCCGCCCATAGATTTGAACCCTTGAGACCACCGAACTTGCTTGGGAAGACTTTGGAGCTTTTAGGATGAGGAGCCTTGCTGGAAGTATGTCATTGGTGGAGGGGGTGGGGTGGGGTGAGCGTTGAGATTTTATAGCCTTACTCCATCTCCTGTTTTCTCCCGCTCTCTGTCTTTCTCCCCCTCCCTCTCTCCCTCCATCTCTCTCTCTCTCTCTCTCTCTCTCTCTCTCTGACTCCTGTGTGTGGTCAGCCAACTTCTTACTCTGCTGCATCCTTTCCCTGGATGTGGCTATGTTGAATTCTATCTAGAACTGTAATCAATCAAACAAAAACTAACAAACAAACAAAAAAAAAAAAAACCCAAAAAAATCCCAAACATGTTTCTACCTTATGCTGCTTTGGTCAGAGTATTTTTTTTTACAATAACTGATACGGTGATAGTTTTCAAATCTAAAGGTCTATCATGAGTACGTAAGCACATGAATGGTCGGAACACACCAAGATAATGTGAGGAACAGCCAGAGATTTCACGAGGAAGAAGTGAGGCAGAGCAGTCATGTGCCATCGAATCCGTAGGGAAATGATGAGAAGTCGGTGTGGTAGCCCACGGACAGGTCAAAAGCTAGATTTGCACTCAAAGAAGCCCCGCCAGCATTTGGTACATCAGTGACAAGAGGATTGATGATACCACTTCTTTATTTGATGCAACACTTGGCAGCACCAGGGCTCTGGCAAGTGACGTCACTCAGGGACAGCCAGGCACCTCCATGTCACCAGGGAACACACAAGACTGTATGGTTTCTGAATACTGCTGTCACTTTTCCCCTACAGCTTCAGCCCAGTTAAAGCTAAGCGCCTCTTAGCTCCTGGTGTCCCTTCTGGAGCCATCCACCAGTGGCAGCACACCAGAGAAGCTTCGGTGTCTGTTTTCTGTGCAAGGCGGAGGAATAAATGCATGACTTTCCATAGGTCTTCTGGGAAGTCCCAGAGATATGGGTGCAAAGGTTGCCAGTTAAGTAAGCTGTCGTTATCAGAAGCTGTCGTGTTAGACCACTGACTGAGATGAGAGCAAAGAGTGACCGAAAAGGAGGTTTGACTGCTGTGTGTGTGTGTGTGTGTGTGTGTGCGTGACATGCAGAGGCTGAGGAAGACATCAGGCATTCTGTTCTAGCACTTTGCCTGATTCCCTTGAGAGAGGATCTCTCAGTGTACCAATAGCTAGGACAGCAGCCCAAAAGATGCCTTGACCTTTCTGCCTCTGCCACCCAGGGTACTGTAAGTTAGGCTCACACACAGCGTTTTGTGTGAGTGCTTAGGGGACTCAGACTTGGATGTTCATGCTTGTGCACCAAGCACAGTCACATTTCCTGTCTACCTACTTAACCAGCTTGGCGACAAAGTGTTTGAAATAAACACGGCTGTAAAGGATCCCAACTCTTTCCTCAGAAGGGGACTTCTAGGGTTACTTTTGTTTATTTGTTTTAATTATAAAGAGCATAGCAAGATAAGTTAGGGATGATTGTGATGTACAGACTTTCCAGTGTGTGACTCATTAGACAGAGTAACAGCAATTGACCACAGCTTATTAGGAACAGAAGACTTTGCCTTATCAGAATGAAAGCCAAATGCTTTCATTTTTAACCAGTATACTACTTAATATTAACTATTGTATTTATTAAATAAAGTATATTTACTAATTAAATAGTATTTAATTTTATTTTATAAATATCATTTAACTTAATAAGTAAATAATGTTACATTATTTTATTAATTTTTTCCCAAAACATTATTTAAAAACCCCTTACATGCCAGTGATGGTAAACGTGGAACCCCAGCACGTAGGAGACTGAAGAAAGAAGATGATGGCATGTTCAAGACCAGCTCAGGTGGCATCAGGGACAGTCTGTCTAAATAAATAAATGATAGATACATAAATACTCTTCAAGCCGTAGGCAACTGAAAGCATAACAAATAATTTCCTTTAGAGAGACTTGCAGCTTTCATCTTTCTACAGATGTCAAGGTGTATCTCAAAAAAAAAAAAAGGAATACCATTTATTAACCATCTTAACATACAACCTGTTTGTAACAGTGGAGGGTGTGTGGGAAAAAATATGGCTAGTAATTAGCAGCTCGGGATTTTATCTTTGAAATGACCTTGGCATCAGTTCAGTACCCATTAGTTAGCACAGAGCTTTAATTTAGCTGAAAATTGTGGAAATTATCTTTCGAGTTGTCTCTCTACCTTAGAGTGGGGGATTCGCCAGAGTGATGTTTAGGTTTGATTAAATATAAGTGTTCATTTTATAATCTTGAGCATTAATTCAGGCTGGAGTGATGGCTTGGCAGTTAAGAGCACTGACTGCTCTTCCAGAGGTTCTGAGTTCAATTCCCAGCAACCACATGTTGGCTCACAACCATCTGTAATGAGATCTGATTTCCTCTTCTGCTGTGTCTGAAGACAGCTATAGTGTACTTACATATAAGAAATAAATATTTTTTTTAAAAAAGCATTAATTCTAGCTTATTCCATCAGAAAGTCCTTATAATTTTAAGGATAATGTGCACACAGAATTTTAAAAAATTTATAAATATGTTTATCATTAAAAAAACCAGAGAAGAGGTCACTGCACAAACTTGAAGACCTGAGTTCAAATCCCCAGAACCCCTGTAAAAGCCAGGTATAGTGCCACATACTTGTAACCCAACACTGGAAGCAGGAGAGACAGATAGATACCTGATTTAGTGTTTCTACTGCTACTATGAAACACCATGACCAGAGCAACTTGGGGAGAAAAGGGTTTATTTGGTTTCCACAGCACAGTTCATCATCAAAGGAAGTCAGGACAGGAACTCAAACAAGGCAGGAACCTGGAGGCAGGAGCTGATGCTGAGGCCGTGGAGAGGTGCTGCTTACTGGCTTGCTCCCCATGGCTTGGTCCCTCTGCCTTTTTACAGAACCTGGGACCACCAGCCCAGGCATCACCCACAAAGGGATGAACCCTCCCCATCAATCACTAATTCAGAAAATGCCCCACAGGCTTACCTACAGCCTTCTCTATGGAGGCATTTTCTCAGTTGAGCTTCCCTTCTCTTTGATGATCCTAACTTGGGTCAAGTTGACATAAAACTATCCCACACACTCCCTAAAGTTGCTCTTTTAGGTAAAGTTCCCTAAGAAGAAATCAACAATCAAATTCGGACTTACACACACACATACACACACACACACACACACGTACAGACACACACACATACATTATGCACACACATACACACAAACTTCTCTAAAATGACAAGATACAGCAGCATTTATTAAATGGAAGATTAAGCTAGTCTCATTTATCAACATTTTAAGTAAACTATGTGACCACAACCCATTAAAAAATTCAAGTTATTTCTTGCAAGATTTTCTCAGGTTTTTGTTTGTTTTCCCCACTTAACCATTTGAGGTTCGATATCTTTAATTCATGGTGATTTGGGGGAATATTCATTTTGCCTGAGTGCTTGTTTATCTGCATACCACTTGGATCAGTGTGAGGGATTTGGTATCAAATGTAGCAACATGACCTGGAGTCAGGAAATTGCTCCATGTTGCACTGGGAGAGGAAGAAGCCTTTCTAACTTGCAAATATATTAACTTACAGCCACTCAGAGGAAACTTGTAGTTCTAATGAAATTTCAACCATAGTCCCACTCTAAACACAGAAAACTCACCCATCTGGATATCCTTTCTTGGTGGGCATGAATTATTCATTGATTTTTCACTCTAGACAAATAGAAGCAACTCAAATGGGAGTCTCTGACTAGAGACTTTTTCACTTGCCAAGAAACTGTCCCCAAACTATTGTTCTGTTCAGAGAGATCACCAGCCATTCAGGACACAAGGCCTAAAGAAGCTACAAGTCAGGTGTTTGGAAGGCCTCCGGACCTGTGCTTCTGTGTTTTGGGTGGACCCAAGTCCAGAACCCAGGATGGGATGGACACAGCCAGTAACAAAGAGGCCCTTGACCCGAGGGCTGCAGACAGGGGTCTGGAGATGTTTGTTTGTGGCAGGGTCTCATGTGGCAATGCTGAACTTGTATTCTTGAGCCTCCTGTCACTGCCCCTCTAGTGCCTTTATTACAGGCAACTTCCAAAAAATTCCAGGAGTATTGTCTATCTGCAAGGGGTTATGCCATTGACAAAAACATACTTTCCCTCTCTCATCAGCCCTCAAATGCCAGTAACTTAACTGCTATGTCAAATGCCAGTGAGCCAGGAATGGGACTTGATTCCCATCTCTGCTCCAGATTGGAAATTTTTATTTCTGCCTTTAGCTTATGAAGGCCTTGTGCGTGCTATAACAGTCACTGTGAATTTAGATGTGCAACTTCCCTGTTGGGTTCAGAAATCACTGTTTCTCTGAACTCATCTAGCATGTCTGGCTCATTACATCTTTCTCTCTTTCTTAAAGATTTATTTATTTATTTATCTATTTATTATATGCAAGTACACTGTAGCCATCCTCAGACACACCAGAAGAGGAAATTGGATCTCATTACAGATGGTTGTGAGCCACCATGTGGTTGCTAGGATTTGAACTCAGGACCTCTAGAAGAACAGTGACTCTTAACTGCTGAGCCATCTCTACAGCCCTCTTTAAATCTTTCTACCCACTCTTCTACAAAGACTCCAAAGTCTTGGGAGAAGAGATGTGGTATAAATTTCCCATTTAAGGCTGAACACTCCAGAGTCTCGTATTTTATACACATTGACCAGATGTGGGGCTCCATGTTAACTGCCAGCTGCAAGGAGCTCCTCTGTTGACGGTTGAGAAATATACTGATCTAACGGTATAGTAATAAGTCATTGTGATGGTTTGTATATGCTCTGCCCAGGGAGTGGCATTGTTAGAAGGTGTGGCCCTGTTGGAGTAGGTGTGGTCTTATTGGAGTGGGTGTGGCCTCGGAGTGGGTGTGGGCTTTAAGACCTTCATCCTAGCTGCCTTGAAGGGAGTCTTTTGTTAGCAGCCTTCAGATAAAGATGTAGACCTCTCAGTTTCTCCTGCACCATGCCTGCCTGATTGCTGCCATGTTCCCACCTTGATAATAATGGACTGAACCTCTGAACTTGTAAGCCAGCCTCAATTAAATGATGTCCTTATAAGAGTTGCCTTAGTCATGGTGTCTATTCACAGCAGTATGACCCTAACTAAGACAGTCATTAGGAGTCATTTTTATACTGTGTCCATTTAGCACATTAATAATAGTAGATTCTTCCCCTAGGGTATATGACCTGTTCAGCTGTGGGTTCTTGACCTTATTAATGGTGTCAGGTAAGGGCTCCATCTCATCATGAAGTGAGCCTTAAGTACAATCAGAAAGCGTTGTTACTCACATAATATCCATGCCATTGTTACATCATCAGTGGGCATCTCTAGCCAGGCCAGTCATTGTTATAGCTCATTGTGTTCACATCTGGGTGAGGCTGATGACTATTCTCCTCCTTCAGTATCATGATTGCATCTTCCAGTACCATGAAAGCTAGCCAGTCAGGCAGAAGCTTCCTGGTCAGTACCCACTTGGCTTCCATGTTAATACTCAAGCATGTGAATCAGTCTTTAGTCTTATTGTCAAGTTCTGGAGGGTAACCAAGTGCAATGTTTGGAAGTCTATAAGACATGTCTTAGTGTCCCTATTCCTGTGAAGAGACACCATGACCACAGCAACTCTTATAAAGGAAAGCATTTCATCAGGGGCTGGGTTTCAGTTTCAGAGGCTTAGTCCATTATCATCATGTGATGTGGTGGCAGGCATGGTCTTGGACAAGTAGTTGAGAGCTACTTCCTGATCTGCAGGCCAAGAGAAAGAGACTGGGCAAGACATGGGCTTTTGAAACCTCAAAGTCCACCGAAGTGACACACCTCCTTCAACAAGGCCACACTTACTCCAACAAAATCACACCTTTTAATTTGTCTAATCCTTTCATGTAGTACCATTTCCTGGTGACTAGCTATTCAAATAAGTAAGTTTTGGGGTGGGGCATTCTTATTCAAACCACCACAGGACCCACTGGCTAACAACTAAAAAAAATATGTAACCCATTCCTAGTACTGAAGTCTTCATTTGCTAGCATGTGGTATCTAGCAAATTTGAGGGTATTTACCTTCCTTATAGGGCAACTCCATGTGTGTGCCCATGTGTGTGCATGTATGTGTGCTTGTGTGTGTTTTAGGAAGCTTCTACAGTAGTATGTTTCCATATGAAAGCAACTTTCTTCCTTTGTTGATTTTCTACTTTTAATTTCACTGATGTCTTCTGTGGAGGTGTTGTACAAAGATATGTTTGAGTGTACATGGTTCTGCGGCTAGAGGTTGATATCAGGTGTTTCTTCTATCTCTTGCTACCTTATTGAGACAGTTTCTCAGTGAACCCAGGCTTCATTGGTTCAGCTAGGCTGGCTGACCGGTGAGCCCTAGGGAACTACCTGTCTCCTTTTCCCACCAGTGCAAGTCCATGGTGCCTGGCTTTGGATGTGAGTGCAAGGGATCTGAATTTCAGTTTCCATGCCTGCACAGCAAGCAGTTTACCCATTCAGCTATCTTCCCAGCCCCAGTTTGGCCAACCTGTTCCTCACCACTGTCACATTTGCTACTCTTCCGGTTTCTCAGCATGAGAACATAGACAGTTGATTCAAAACCTTTCATCTCATGTAAAGATGCTGGGGAGTGTGCAGTCCTAGTGTTGGATAAGTAGAGGCTGAAGTGGAAACGTCTTGTTTCCCTGGAAAGTCAGTTGTGTCAAATTAAGGTTTGCTGGGCCACACAGATAGAAGAATGTTGTGCTGAAGCAGACACAGGTGAAAGGAGGAGTGCTGTTTAGAAAAAGTATTAATATGACCCCAGAGTCTGTGGGAGCTGGAGCACTGGTTTGCCTTACCCCACCTTGCTAGCCTTTGTTGAAAACACGTTTACATTCATTCACTTTACATTGCAGCTCTGAGTTTCACTTGTGGTGATTTCAAAGACAGGGACTCACCAAAGAACGTCTCGTGAGGTTCCTGCAGCTTCTTGCTGCTTCTGTGGACTTGAGCTGGTGTGGTTTCTTCTGGATCAAACTGCCCTTGTTGGTTTGTGTGCAGTGTTTGCAGAGCGGCCTAGACTGCAGCTGCTGATTCGTGTTTGGTGTTTGCTAGTGGACTGAACTGAGAACAGTGAAGATTGTAATCACCCCAAAGAACTATTTCTAAACAGGTCCACTTCCCCCATATCCTAATAACCTTTCTTTTCCACTACGTCTGGTGGGTGGTGGGCTACAGGGGAGGCTGAACCATTAATAAAGTAGGTTGAGAAAAATATACGCCTCTAGCACTGTGGTAAACAGAATAACCCAACATTAGAGAGATGGGAGGCATGGCTTTATATTTATAAATACCATCTGTGATTATAAACAACTAGAGTGTGGTTCTCAGCATTGCTTTACAATCTTCAATAACTTCAGCTCTAGAGGATCCTGTGTCCTTGTCTGGCCTCTACAAGCTTCGATGGGAACATGCTTGTATACACAGGTGTGCATTAATTTAAAAATTAAAATCATTTTTGATACCTGCTGGGAAAGAGAAAAATCAGTTTTCTCCAGTGGAATGCTCCTATGTGTATCAACCACACTCCAGAGCAGGCATTATGCCCAGGAGCAGTTGGCTAACACAAAACAGACTCTCATAGGCTTGAGTATTTTTAGTACGTGTGTACACTTTTTACTTTGTTTTGTTTTTATTTTTCTTATTGATTTTCTTTCTTTCTAATTAATTTGCCTGCTTCATTTGGGCTTTTGAGGTGGGGAATTAAGTGGATTGGTTTTTGGGAGAATCGGAGGAAGTAGAAGAATATGATCAAACCTCAAACTATATCTCATGAAAATGTTTTAAACAAAATAACTATTTAAATCAAACCAAAAAGAACAGAATTAAGGGGTTGTGGTAATAGCAGGGCTGGTACTGCAGCCCTGTAATTACGGTTATTCAGATAGTCAAGGCAGCAAGAACACCATAGTCTGCCTGGACTACAAAGTGAGCATGGCCAGCTGGGACAACTTAGTGAGATCTTGACTCAAGATAAAAAGCAAAAAGAGGGCTACGGCTGAGTAGTAGGGTGCTCGCCTAGCAGGCCCGAAGGCCCGTGTTCAGTGCCCAGTATACCAGAGGAAAATGTCACCTTAATCCCTAGTGCCACACAGCACTGCTGTTCTAATCGTAAACATATTTTGTAAGCTGAAGGAGGGCACTACGGATAACAGCAAAGAGTCAGCGTTAGGGAATCTGGGAAGCAGCCACATGCCGAATTACTGCATGTGGCCGTATTGGTAGGTTCTGTACAATTGAACATCACAGTAGGCCACCACCAATTGCAAGTGCCCGTTGAGCTGGGGTTCTTATTGCAGTGGTGATGACAATGTCAACAGGCAAAAGTGGTTTTCAGCTCCATGACAATCTCACAGGGCCACCATGGTACCTGTGGCGTGTACTGTGACTAAAGCACTGTGACTGCTGTCTGGGTTACTTTTCTGTTGAGGTGATAAAATACTTTGATGAGAGAAACCATGGTGCCAGAGCCTCCTGTCCTGGAGAGGGTAGAGACGGGACACAGGGTAGGACTCTGGTATGGCTTTAAAGACTGAGGGTCTCAGTCTGACGTTCTACCTCTCTAACTGTACTAAAATGCTGATGATAACTTCTAAGAAGTCATAAAAATGTTCTTACTCATTTGAGGGCAAAAAGCTGCTGGCATAGGTGATTGACACCTGTGGCCTAACAGTGGGACATTATGTGGCCTTTGTTCTATCTCAGTAGGAGCTGCTGGGCTCTAACTTTCAGCCTGCAAGTAGAAGTTCCAGGAAGAAAGGGGACACTTTGAAAAGTTGTAAGAAGTTTTTTGTGAAAGCTCTCTAAGAAAAAGAGGAAAAAGGGGAAAGATCCTAAGCAGGGCAAGGAAAACATTTTCTCCTCAGCTCATTTCTGACTCTTTGTCCCCAGTACTTATACATCTTTCAGAATACATGATCCCATGTTAAAATCTTCATCACAAGTTTACACAAATTCAAATCGCAAATCAAATAAGTTTACAACAGAGAATGTCTACATTCATATCCAGTATGAGTAATTATCTGGCCAAACATTTATCACCTGTCACAGTTCTATAGGTTCGCTGAAGGTTGAAAACCATAACTAAGTGATTAGTAAAGTTTTGTATAGATAAACCCAGTCAATATTTTATCTTCCGTCCTAATACCTATAAAAAATCATTAGTTCCCTCTTTGTGACCTTTGGTTAATTGTTTCACAACCTCTTGGAATGTGCTCTGAGTAGTAGAAAGTCTGGTTACTAAGAACAATTAACTAGTGACACATGGGAGACTGGCAGAGTTCTCATTGTAGGCTTGACTATCATAAGGGACATAACAGCAGTCCCACTATAAAAGAGCTTAATAAATACTGATGTAATTTCAGGAATTCTTATAGGATCACCATTAAGAGTTAAGAAATCATCTATTTGTCTATATAGCATCACTACAAGACAGTACATTTTCAAATATCTGCAGAGATCTGCTCAAAGGGGTGGGCTGATATCTATATATCATATAGATGATCATATATGTTAATTAATAACAGGAAGAGCATACTAATAGAAGGAATCATTCCTAAAATGATTTTCTCTTGGGCCTTACCCACCGGAGGTCTGTTGTAGAGGTTAATCTAAGGCAGTCATCTCAGGAAAATCACCTGCTAGTTGTTAGCTTGTCCTATGATAAACCCCTGACACTATGGAAGGGAGAAGGGGTTTATCAGTCCCCAGTTCCAGGACACAGTGCAGCATAGTGTGACAATCAAGGTGTTGGGAGTTTGAGGAGGGAGCTGGTCACATGACAAATGCTGAAGTTCAGATTGTGCTGTCCTTTTTACTCATGTGGGGGGGGGGAGCCCAAGGAATGCCACTGCCCAATTTTAAGGTAGGTCGTCCCATCTCAATTAGCCTAATCAAGAGGCATGCTGTAGGTGATTCTAAATCTTTTCAAACTGATGGTCAATATTAACTACCACCACTGGTAATGGACCAACCCCTAACCCCTCACTGCAGCTGTAGGCATTTTAGGACTTGTGGTCTGTAGTCTAAGACATTCCCATAGAGTATGTGACTGGTGATGGTCTAGCCTCAGAACCTCCATTGCAGCAGTGTAGACAGAAGGTAGCAGAAATGCCAATGCTTTCACTGTTCCCTCTTCCCTGGACAGAACAAGACAAGGTTAGATGTATCTGCACAGAGTAAAGCATTTCTTGGTGCTGAGGGATGTAAACTCTCAGTTAACAGCTCTAGTGCCTGCCTGCCCGTCTCACTGAACAAAGGCCTCCTGCCATTTTATGGCACCTAAAGCTTGGAGTAGGACTAGGGGAAGGGGTCTGAGCCTTGGAAAGTCCTTGTTGAGTAGTGTTCTGTCTATATGCCAAACATGGCATGGAAAGAAAGCAAGATAAATAGATAAGTAGATAGATACATAGATCATATATAACAAATTATACATAACATAGATCATACATAACATAGATTATACATAATATAGATCATACATAACAGATAGATCATACATAGATAGGTCATACATAGATAGATAGATAAATAGATAAATGCATGTATAGATAAAAGCATGCATGCATGCATAGATGACTTCAACAATGTGTTGATAATGCCAGGTAGTGGTAGCAAATTAGTGCTGGAGTTTCCCAAGGAAGCAGACCTAACAGAACTAGATTAGAGAATATGTGGTCCATTCTCATACAAATCCCCAGAGCCTCAACCCAGATCATAACCACAGTTAGCCATCTTTCTCCTTCTCCATCAACCTGCCATTAGATGCAGAGCATGCTGGGAAACAGGATGATAGTGAAGTCTTGCCATCACAGCTGTGCAGCTCCCAACCCTCCCTAAAGGAATCCATGACACACCTTTGATCCCTTTGGCAGGAATTTAATATTCACTTTAATCCCAAACAATGACATCTAACTGAGGGGCAGACAAAGTGATGAGCCAGAGGAAGATTTGACAGAATGGGTCAGAGAAAGGATACACTCAATTCTCGTGAGAATAGACAAGAAAGAGAGGCTTCTTAAGAATAATGCAGAAAGAGTAGGAAAGTTGTTCTGGAGACAGAACAGTAGAGTTTGGTACAGTTCAGTTCAGAGTTCCAGAATTCAGAGAAAGTTTTTCCAAGCAGAGCAATTCAGTGAGAAGTGGAGAGAAACTGGTTTGAATTGGTCAGCTTGGAGAGGAGTTTTTAGCCAGAAAACTTGAGTTGAACCAGCCAACTAGAGTTCAAAAAGAGAAAGTGTGAGTTTATACAGCTGTAAGTATTGGAGGCTGGAAACATTCTAGGTTTAGGTTAGCAGACAGAAGCTGGAAGCCTTCAAGGTCCTGGCTTGCTGAAGATCTGATTGCATGGAGGCTAGAAGCTTCCAGGCCTAGGCCTAGGAATAGTAATGCTCTGGACTCAGACCAAGCCTTGTATTTGTAATGCTTGGATACAACCGTCATCTCATCCCCCTCTTCTGAGAAAATAAAAACTATGTTACACAACTGTAACCTGCGGATAGCAAGTTCCAAACCAGCATGAGTCACAAAGGAGTCCTTCCTGTGGAAAGGAAGAAGGATGGATACATGGATGGATGGATCTCTGAGTGATTTAAAAGCATCAATTGTACTGCAAGTAATTGCTCTAGGGATCTTGGCTTCCCAGCCTGGCCCTGGGCCTCTCTCCCTTGATCAGTGTCCCTGGCACCACACTGAGCTATGCAGCAGAGGAGTAGGAGAGGGGAGTGCCACACAGCTGAGAGCAGCTCTCTCTGTCCTCACTGCAGTTCCAATTCTGTTTATGGAACTGTGTCTCATGGGGATGAAGGTCTTTGGGGTCACTTCACACAGCTTGATGGTCTAGTAGCTGAGCTTTGACTTTGGCTCTGTGTGATTGCCACGGGTTTTGTCATGTCTACCTGGTGTTTGTCTGAAAGAACATAAGGAACTGAGTACTTAGAGGGTTGGTCCAAGACAGAGTGTGAAGCTGGAACTTGGGGTGTTTAGCTCAAAGCATGAATCTTCAAGGATTGTCGTGGTGAGCCTTGCCGCATCACAACAAAATGGCAGAGGCAGCAAACTTTATAGGGAGAAAGGGTTTGTTTAGCTCAGTATTGGGGGCTCATGCTCCAGGATTGGTCAACCCCATTTGGATTGGCGAGAACAGCAAACTGGGGTGGCACACCATGATGGGGATTCTCAAGTAGAAGAGCTGAGGTCGCCAAGCAGCAGGTTGTGAGGATCACACAGTCTCTTTCAAAGATTCATTCAAGGGCCTCCTACCAGTCCCCTTCTCCTCCTAAAGGTTTCATCTCTTGCCAACAATAACCCCTGCAGACCATGCCTTAAACAGTGGGCACCAAAGGGGAACCTAAAATGAATGGACATCCAAGCCTTAACAGGGATGTTGACATGGGTCAATAAATTTTGAGAATGTAAGCTAAATGTTTCAGCTCCTATAATTTTCTCAGCTGCATTAGAAGTCTCTATGGATTCATCTAGTCACAGAAATCTTGGGTGAGAGAGTGCATGTGTTTCAGAACTCCGGGAAGCGCGTGGAGAAGTGTTGGGCTGGAGCCCTTCCTGCTCCTCTGCCCAGGGCTCTCAGCTCAGGGGAAGGGGCAGTTATCCAAACATTTGGTAGGCTCTGGCAGGATTTTCAAGGATGAAAACCAGCCAGCAAATAGTTCCCTGTGAGGGGAGAGAAAGCATGGAAGAAGCCCCCCTCCATAAAGGCTCAGCAAACAAGACACAGCACTTCCTCTGAGTTCAAGAGCTTGACACACTGAAGGTGGGACACACTGAAGATAAAACAGAAGGTCCCATTCATCCTCAGGGGCACCAGCATCCACAGCAAGGAAGCTGGTTTGTCCCAGGGAAGTGCAATGATGTAAGAAAGCAGAAAGATTGCCTGCCTCAGAAAGCTAGGAACCCTGGAGTAGTTTATGTGTATATGTGGTCTGTGGATGTATGTGTAGAGTGTGCATGTGTATGTAATAATAATGTGTGTGTTTATTATAACTGCTTATAATATATTAAAAGATGTACATAGGTTTGTGGTGTGACTATCTGCTATATTTGATACGCATGCACTCATGTATTGTGTGTGTGCATGCCAAATGTGTATATACATATGTGTGGTATGTTTGTATGTGTTATGTGTTCTGTAGGTGTGTGGTTTATATAACGTACGTGGTGTGTGCATGTGTAATGTGTATATGTACATTTATATAATGTGTGTAGTATGTACTTGCACATGTATATGTTTGTGTACATTTGTGTGTATATGTACATGTATATGCATATGTAGTGTCCGTGGGTGGTTTGTATCATCGGTATCCATGTGTATGATGATTGCGCGGCATGAATGTGTTAGATCTGTGTGTGTGTGTGTGTGTGTGTGTGTTTTCACCGAAATTTTCTCACAGTGCACAGGGCCAGCTGTGGAAGTCTGTCCACCTACCCAGACCACGTCTCCTTCGAAGTCCAGACCCCAGGGGAAGACTTAGGCGCCCCTCCACGTGTGCTCATCTGAAGCTCTGTATGAGCCCGCCAGACTCTGCTCCCAAAGGCATCTCTTTACTGCGTAGCTTGTTTCGTTTTAAAATGCTGCTCACAGCAGGGAAGTGGAGAAGATAGACATGCTGCTGAAGCCCCGAAGTATGAGAGATGGCTGTGCTGAACAGCACGGGGTGGCAGTTGGCCAGGAGGAAAGTGAGCTACATGGGTGTTATGTGTGTGGGAAAGAGCGAAGGGCTAAGGTGACCTCAGGGTAGAGCTCTAGAACTTTCTAGCCATGCCATATGGGGATCAACAAAATGGAGAACGAAGCTCACCTCTAAGGTCTGCATCGTTTCACGAATGCCCCTGCTTCAGCCCACACTGCAGCTCTCCGAAAGTGGATTTCACAGAGAGGCGATGGGAGGGGCTGGAGAGATGGCTAAGCTGTTAAAGGCTAGGCTCACAACCAAAAATATAAGAGATGTGAGGCTCAGAGGAAATAAATGGCTTAATTATCCCCAAGTCCCTGCCCTCCTGGGACCTCTTTTGCTGCTACTTTCATAGTTTGGCTAGCTCGGGGACATCTCTTCCTGTCTCTCTGTCTGTCATCAGGAGACTCCTGGGACCCGAACTACTGGGTGAGGTGGGGCTGGGGTTAGCGTGGTCTCCCCCGAAAAGCAGCTGGGAGCTCAGAATCCTTAAATGTGCTATCACTTCTCTTTCCACCCAGAGGGGGGCTCTCTCAATTTTCTTTGATATTATAACTGCTGCTGGTGGTGGTGGTAGTGGTGTGTGTGTGTGTGTGTGTGTGTGTGTGATATACACATGGATATGTACCCATGTGTGCAGAGACCAGAAAAGGATCTCTGGTGTTATGTTCTATTACTTTTTACCCAACTCTCTTGAGACAAGGTCTCTTGCTGAACTTAGGTTGGCAGATAGCACGTCCCAGCAATTCCCCAGTCTCCACCTTTCTACAGCACTGGCCTTATAGGCACATGTGCAGCCATGTCCAAAAGTCCTTAGGGGAGCTGGGATGCTAACTCGGGTCCTCACGTTTGCAGCTAGCTGTCTTAACCACTGAGCCCTCTCTCCTTCCTCTCCTTTCCTTCCTGTGTCTCTTTCATTTGTTGTTTCTGCTTTGACACCATCAAAGCCTCCAGTAGGTGACTTGTGGCATAGCTGGTGCGTGTAGCCTTGGTATTGGTCTATTCTAGACACTGGTCTTGCTTGTTCAGGGAGTAATGTGGAAAAGAGGCTGAACTGGGAGAAACAGGCACTAGGCTTGGATCCCAGACATATCTGTTACCATGACAATCTGACTAGTGGCCTCACTTTCTGCGCTTGGGCATCTCATCTATGAAATTGACGTTATAACATGGTATTAGGGGCTTGTGGCTGTGTATAATGGAGTCCATTTCATGCCTGGCATATAGATAGCAGGTAATAATCTCATGGAAGTTTTTGAGTGGAAGAAGTTTTGGTAGAAAGTTTGGTAGAACTATCTGTTTACTGTGGACAAGGAATGCTGATGGCCAGTAACCATCATGGGCCCATGATTTTTCCTGTAGAACCACCTTGCTGAGCACCCTGAGGAGCCCCTGCAGATTGCGCTCTGAGGCAAGGCTACCCTTAGATAGATGCGAGAGTATAAGTCTACCATACAGCCTTCCAGATGTTTCTCCCTGCTCTCCTAAAAGCACCTTCATTCCTGAGTTGTACTGATATGCAGCCTGCGTGCTGTAGTGTACCGGGGCTCATCTCTGCAGCTTAGCATTTGTCCCTCTTCTGTCCCCCTACCATACAGCACTGTTATGGTAATGGTGTGGACACCACACATATGTTCCTTATAAACTCTCCGAGAACATTGAAGAGTCAGAAACACAAAGGAAAAAGCATCTTTTGGGGCTAGCTGGGCAAATAGTCATCATCACCTGCCGTTAGCTGGTCCACCACAGCCCCGCTTTCTCTGTAAATACTCTGCAGACCCTGTGGGCTCCTTAGACAGTCCTTCTTTCAACTTCCTGTCTACTTATTTTTGTGTATTATAACCAACCCATTGCATCCCATCAGCTCTGTCCAGACATACATGATATAAGGTCATCTACTGGGGTATAGGCAGCCTATGAGTAGGCTACAAGTTACAAGCCACTCCCAAAGAAAAGCGACTCTTCTCCCCTGACAATCGACAATAGCCTGTAGTTTTTCAGTTAGGAGGGGACCTCAGGAGACCCTCCCCTTTCCACAGGGGACTTCTCAATTGGACCTCGCACAGGCTTTTCTTCTTAGGCAGGCAACCACAGTCGCTGTGGTTTCTGAGGGCAGCTGCCATGTCTGTTAGGACAGCATTTCACGGCTCGTCTCCCTGACCCCTTGGCTTCCCCTAAGTCTTTGAGGAAAGGTTGATATAGTTGCTTCTCGCAGTGCCTTAAATAGGAACCCCTCTTCACTGACCACTACCCACTATAACAGAATGTTTTCCCACCAAGGTAGAGAGCGGCACAAATCTGACTATACGTATAAATATCCAGAAGGCAGTTGGGCTATGTGGCTATTTAGTACAATAACATCCATACATACCTTGGGCCCAGAACTTCTCCAGCCTTAGGTTTGATGATAGATTCAGTATCAGGCATGAATTCCTATAGGGAGGACAGTTGGTTGGCACCATGAACAGTCTTGCCACCATTACTCCAGTGAACACATATTCCGTTAGGTCAGTATTGTAACTTATAGTCTCCAACACTGGGTACCAATGTCTTTCTCCCCAAGCAGCCTGCATAGCACCTTCTATCACTGTGAAAGCTAGCCATTAGGGAAGTTTCTCAAGTTCCTTATGTCCTGCAGCCAAAGGTCTATGTTGTCTTCAGCGTCAGGATCTTGCCATCTACTTGTGATGGCCGATCAATATTTTTACTTTAAACCTTTTGAATCCTCATCCCCAATTCCAGTGACTGAAGCAAATGTATTGGTTGAACAAGGCTTTGTAGCGTCTTGTTTTATTACCCATTTTTGTTCCTTTAATGCAAACAGACGATATCCAAAATGTATAATACTTTTTTGCTTAGCACCGATCTCTCTGTTCCTTAAATCTGTGGCTAAGAAGAAAGCATTTCTTCTAAACCATGTAAAGATACCTGCAGTGTGTAAAGAGAGGGTTTTTTGGGTGTGGGCAAAAAGAACGGGTAGGTGCAGCACACAGCCCTATAATTCCAGCCCTCCGGAGGCTGAGACGAGGCGGAGGGAAGAAGTGTGGGGAGGGCTCAGCTGCTGTGACCCCCTGATGACTTGAATTTGATCCTTGGGCCCCAACTGTCCTCTGACCTCCTGTGACATATGCACACCCACGTTTACTCCATTCCCATAAATGTTTATAAAGCTGTTTTTCAAAAACAAAAGAAATCTGCCTGGTACCAAAACACGGTCAAAACCCAAGGTTGGAGAATAAGCCCAAGGTGGTTACGTATTGATGCTATGTCCCTAAATGGTCACATGTTAATAGTTATCAGTGTGCGCTGCTCGTAGCCTTGGTCAGACATCTTCTTGTTGCAGTGGGGGATGGTCAATGCAGAAGTGTTTCTGTTCAGTCTGACACTGATGGAGAAAGTCTCCATGACTGGTCTGCTGAAATGGGTGTTTAGATCATTTAATCATTTTTTTTGTTAGCTCCTTGGGGTGTATACCATCCAGGATCTGCAGTTAAACTGTTGGTTATTGTCCTATTGGTAATAATGAAATTATAACTTTAAGTTTAGGAGGACAGTGAGTTGAGAGGATTCAACCCCCACCACTGGGCCACTCTTGTATGCTGAAAATGCACCACAAGTGAGACCTTCTCAGCACAGCTAGGAGTGATGGGGTAGAGTGAAAGGGGGTTCTAGGGGCTCTGAAGGTGGGGCTGACACTCAGGCCCCATAGATCACTAAGACTATTAGTGCTTAAGTCCCTTAGATCAAACAGTGTTTGTATAGAGCCCAATATTCCATTCTTTACTTTAAATCACATGAGATCACTTATAACATCTCATATAGTTTCATGGTATATAAATAGTTCTTTTGTTTGCTATTCAATGTGGGGGGTTTTTTTCTTTCATTTTTCATTCCCTTTTCTCCTCCCAAAGCCTCTAAACTCTATTGTTATTACATTAATGTGTAATGTGGTGTGTGTGTGTGTGTGTGTGTGTGTGTGTGTGTGTAGACTGTGGTTTCTGTGCTGTGTATAATGTGTGTATGTATGGTGTGGTTTCTGTGTGTGTGCTGTGTGTGTGTGTGTGGTGTGTGTGATATGTGTGTGTGTATGGTGTGGTTTCTGTGTGTGTGCTGTATGTGTGTGGTGTGTGTGTGTGTGTGTGTGGTGTGTGTGTGGTATGGTATGTTTGTGTGATATATGTGTGATATGTGTGTGTATGGTGTGGTTTCTGCATGTGATGTGGTGTGTGTGTGTGTAATATATGTGGTATGGTGTATGTGTGTATGTGTATGTGTGTGTGTGTGTATGATGTATGGTGTGGTTTCTGTGTGGTGTGTGTGTGAGAGAGATTGTATTGTGTGTGTGTGTGTGTGTGTGTGTATGTGTATGCATGTGTGGTGTATGGTGTGGTTTGTGTGTTATGTGTGGTGTGTGGGTATGTAGTGTGCTTTTTGTGTATGTATGTGTGACCCTAAATATAACCTGCTTAGTCTCTATAATGTTACTTGTTTATACATTTTCAAGGCTAACCGTTTGTTCTGACTACCTAATTTGGTTTCTCCCAGTCTCAGCATTCCTTAGTTGCCTGTAGTTCCTTGTGTAGGGGAGAGGCCTTTGGGCTTTTTCTCCCCCACTTTGGCTTGTCTGTTGTTGTCCTTGTTCAACTCATGTTTAGACAGTCCTGATGGCGAGACTTTATGATTGTACCGACATGAGACACAATCTCACAGGAAACACCCTAATCTTCTGTCTCTTACAGTCTTTCCAGCCCCTTTTCCACAACGACCCTTGAGCTTAGATACCGAAATGTTTCCTATATGTATTCATTGTGGCTGGACTCCATAACTCTGCATTTTGATTGGCTGTGGTTTTCTGCTGTAAAGAGAAATTTCCTTGATGAGGGGTGAAGACCACATTCACCTGTCAGTATAAGGAAGAGGTTCCGGATGGTTGTGAGGGATTATGATGGTTTAGTAAATTAATGGTTCTATATTCTCCTCCAGGAACCATAACTTTTACTAGAACCGAGTAGCTGGTTTTTCAGTACCAAGTATAGTTTTCCTCTTGCTGAGTGGGTCTTACGTTCAGTTCCAGTGTCGATGGCTACCACCAAGGTATGTGAGCCACTACTACGCCCTTAGGGCTTTGCTATGCTGGTCATTGATGTGTTCCATAGACATCACAGTCAAGTAGAACTGCTGGGTGCCTCCCTCCTTTGGAAAGGTCTCATGCTACATTCTGGTACCATGAAAGCTAGTCCTTAGGGAGGACACAGTCAGGCCATTTCCCAGCTCAGTCTCCGAGTTGTTTCTAAAGTAGACGGTGTCTTTGGGCTCTGCCTTCCTGCTGGGAGTTGGAAGTCAGGGTCCCTGCCTTACCTTGATTTGGGTCCAGACTTGCATCTGTTCAGACTATAAACTAGGGATTAACCCAAGAAACATACCCCAGTCACTGATAACCCAGAGCTAGTGAGCACTATTATATTCTAGTCGATGTTGGGGATGAAGCGGCAGCAAGAGGGGCTGCTGAAAAATGAACTTTTGTGTCTTTTTCCCAAATTACTAGATGATACAAAACTTCTCCTCACCAGTTACAGGGCCCACTCAGGAGACAGTAAAAGCAGACAGAGGGAAAGCAGAGAGAAAGCCATGGTGGGATAATTACACCGAAACCTACTCATTCGCCAGACGACTGGGAGCTAGAAGATAATGGAATAATAGGGTATTAAGAATTCTTTGTTCAAATAAGCTGGCATTAGAGAGCACAGCTGAACTTAAAATACTGTTGTTCTTCATCACCAACAAACACTAGAGCCTACACACTACACACTTGCATTCTTAAGGCTTTAAAACTATCGTTCAGAACATTTTCTTGCTGGAGCAGTGGTGTAGCTCAGTCTTAGAGCATTTGCTCGGCTCATGCAAAGCCCTGGGAACCACCCCTATCACCACAAATTATACTTTATTTTGAAATGTATGTTTTAACTCCAGTTAAACCATCAAGCCTGCACTATTTTATAAAAGTCTAATATGAGCATTTAATACCTTCCTGGATGGTGTGTACACTCTTCCCTTCCAACTCACAGACCACTGATGTTATAGATTTCGATGGTTTGTGTGTTTCTCTCTGTGTTTTTTGTCTGCATGTGTATATGTGCACCACTTATGTGCCTTGTACTTGAGGAAGCCAAAAGAGGACATTGGATTCCCTAGAGCTGGAATTATACATAGTTGCGGGCTGCCACGTGGGTGCTGCAAATGAAACCCAAGTCCTCTGGAAGGGTAGCCAATGTTCCTCAGTACTGAGCCATCTCTCCACCCATCAGGGAAATGTACGTTAAAGCTAGAACAAAGCTGAGCAGGGGGTGGCACACACCTTTAATTCCAACACTTGGGAGGTTGTGTCAGGTGGCTCTATGAGTGTGGGGCCAGCCTGGTCCACAGAATGAGTTCCAGGATACCCAGGGCTACACAGAGAAACCCCGTCTCAGAAAAAAAAAATCCCACAAATTCCTACTCATCCCAATCAGAATGGTGATCATTAAGAAAACAGGTAATAAGAGATGCTGTGGTGGGGGTGGTTACTCACTGTTGCTGCTGAGAGTGTCAACTAGTTCACTATGGCAATCAATGTGGAGCTTTCTGAGAAAACTAAAAATAAGACCCACCATATGTGGATGAAAGAAATAGCTCTTGCTTCAAAGGAATAAAAGATCCAGTTTATTCTGGAAGCAAATGTGAGTGAACATGGCTTGGAAACAAGTTTTTAGGGTTCTCCAAATACTGTTTCCAGTGAGGTAGCAATTACCTGAGCCTTTTGTAGTAATAGAAGAAAGAAAGCCATAAATTATGACCCTGTTCAAGTACATTAATGGGCACACCAGGTAGGCGGGTTGTAGCAGGATGGGAGCGAGCTCTGCTATAGGCCTTGGATGCTGTCAGACAGCACTCTTAGCCCACTGATTGGGAGAAACTAGGGTTTTGTTACTTTAATACATTCCAAGGGGTTTTTATTTGTTGCAAGGTGTTGAGTGAGGCACAGAGGTAAGCAAAGAATGGCTACTTTGTAATTGGGTTTTGGATCTGCTACATTCGAACCCTTCCGGATCACTGGTGTTTAAATCCGCTGGTCAGCCCTTGCAGACATCCGCTTCTCTCCAGGAATCCTTGCTCTCACATAGAACCTAGCTATACCACACCTGGCTATGTTGTGGAGGGACTCACAATTAGTGCTAGCAGTAAGATACTTGCACACCCATTTTTATTGCACTAGTTATGTTAAGAACACACAGGCATCCTTTAACAGAGGGATGGGCAAAGGAGACATGTTTTATATAATGAATTCCATTTAGCTGTAAAGAAGAATGAGATTTACATTGCTTGTAAGAAAATAGGTACAACTTGATATTGTCCTATTAAGTGAATTAAGACAGACTTGGATAAAATAAATATCACCCATTTTCTCACTTACGGGTCCGAGATTTCATACAGATATATAAAATCATGTATGTGTATGAGACATGAAAATAGGAAGAAAAGTCTATGAGAACAGAGATGATGAATGGAAGATGGAAGGGAAGGGAGCAATGGTAAGACTACTTGTGTGAAACCCACTGCTGTGACCAGGACTTAGTCCTGCTGTTGCCTGGACTCTGTTGGACCTGAGCTGCTCATTTTATCACAATTTCTTTCCTCCACATGCCCCTGTTCATTCTGTACCAAAGGTTGGGCAAAGCCGCTGCAGAATACTTGATGAAAGTAACTTACAGCTTTGGGTGGTATTTTCCATCTCTTTATAGGGTTCATATTTGCTTTTGCTAAGTAGCCGTGGCACCTGGTGGTTAGGGGACCTCTAGTTCTGTCCCAGGACTCAGAGCTAAGCAGGGTCTTCATTAACCAAATTCCCCATGATGTCCTTTAGTCCAACACAAAGCAAGATGCTTCATGCTTATCCCTGGGTGGGTTAGGAGGGGACACTCTTAGATCAAGCTCCTTTCCTTATAACTCCCTTGCTGAGTTGTTACCAGTCTGGCCAGCCCCTCAGCTACATCTCTGGCTTATAATCAGGAATCCGAACTGTCTGTTCCCCATGTGCATTGGTTAGCACATTAAGAAATAACCTCAGAGATGCATCAGCGACACACTAAGAAAGAAAAACAAGCACGTCTTCTTGGAGTGATGCGAACAAGAAGGAGTCCGGATTTAATGTCTCCAGTCACTTCTATGTGGATGTCGTGATTGCTGGCCTATCTGTTCTTGCCAGCACCCAGGTACCTGACTGTCCCCATGTCTGCCCCATCAAAGGGTTTTGCTGTAGTCACTCACACAGAAAGCATGGTATGGGGAGACAGGATACAGTAAGCTTTACCGAAATCCTTAAGACAGTTTGAAAAGACATGAAGACATTTCACAGACCTCAGCTGACCCTGCTACACTCAGACAAGCAAACAGTGCTGCAAACGGACGATATGAAGTGATACCCATGTGAAACGGATTCCAGCCTGTTAGCCATTTTCGTTATCAGAACACACATCCGCACGTGCACTCCGTGTTGGGGCCTGGAACAGTGCATAACCTAAGATTAACTATGCATCGACATGGTTTCTAAATCCCGAACGTATAAGAAGTCCAAGGCATTCCATTGTTCTCTTAAAGGCATGGTAAGCTTAGACAGTAAGATAGTGGGTTAAAGACATCATCTTAAATCATCTGGAGGAGTTACTGATAACTCTGCTGTAAGGCCCAACAAAAGTTAAGCCTTTGGTGTCAAGAAAGACTTTCATAAAATTGTGTCACTATAGCCACATAGAGTTGGCGTCCCTGCCTGAGTGTGTCCTTTGATGGTCCATTCATCTCCATGGCTTCTCGTGACGTCAAGCACACAGGCGCATGCTTTGGAGACAAAGTCTCTTGAATCCCAGGCTGACCTCAAAATCACATTTAGCTAAGGATGACCTTGAGTTTCAGATGCTCCTGCCCCTACCTCAGGTGTATTACTGGTGTGTGTCACTGAGCCCAGTCTACACAGCGCTGGGAACAGAACCTAGGGCTTCATACATCCCACCAACTGAGCTATGTCATCAGCTCTTTGAGCGCATTTAAAATTTTTATTTTATATATGTGGTTTATTTATTTTTTTATATGTGAGTACACTGTCTCTGTTTTCAGGCATACCAGAAGAAGGTATCAGATCCCATTACAGATCATCGTGAGCCTCCGGGTAGTTGCTAGGGATTGAATTCTGGACCTCTGGAGGAGCAGAGCACTCTTAACCAGAGCCTTTGCTCCAGCCCCTCAAGCACATGTTTAATGTCAGCTTTTCATGCTGTTCATAAACAGGCTTTTTGGTTTTGTTTGGTTTGGTTTGGTTTTTGTTTTAAAGACTGGATCTCACTATGCAACCCTGCCTGGCCTAGAACTTGCTATAAAAACCTCAGGCTGGCCATGAGCTACAATACTCTGAGGACATGCTCTACTTGTCAAGCCTCGGAAAGTGAACATTTAAATTATAGGCTGCCATTATCACGGGCAGAAATGTGTTCTGTGCTGGCTTCTGATTCTGTTGCCATAGTCTTGCTCGTGGTGGGCACCAGACATATGTTGCCCTTTTATCCAGCGCTAAATGCCTGGATTTCTGCTAGTCAGTTCTGGACGGTTTGTAAGAATTCTATTGTAATTTAGATGGTTTTGGAATTTGAATGTTTTGGAATTTCAAAAGAGCTATCCTTTAAGAGACTGGTAGCCTCCTACCTACCTACCTACCTACCTACACACACACACACACACACACACACACACACACACACACACACACACACGAGAGAGAGAGAGAGAGAGAGAGAGAGAGAGAGAGAGAGAAAGAGAGAGAGAGAGAGAGGGTGGGGAGAGAACATAAAAATATAAAAGGAAAGCAACTCCTGGAACTTCTTGGCTATATATATGTACATATATGTATATGCATATATATATACATATATGTGCATATGTGTATGCATGTGTGTGCATATGTATACATGTCAGGGTGTGTAGAGGTTAGAGTTCGTTCTCACCTTCTTCCTTGTTTGAAATAAGGTCTCTTGTTATTGGTTACTGAATTCAGCAGGCTAGGTGGCCCACACATTCTCTTCTCTACCTCCCATCTTGGATAGAAATGCAGGAATTATATACCTTATCACCCTTGACATGGCTGTGTGTCAAATTCAGGTCCTCATGCCTACACGGCAATCTCCTTACTCTCTGAGACATCTCCTTAGACCTTAAGAAGTTTTTTTTTTTTTTTTTTTTTTTAACCTCCATTTTTATTTTGGATGTGTTTACATTTTCTCTTCAGGTAATTTTGCTGTTTAATGCAGCGTTTAGGGTATCAATTCATTTTAAGTAAGTTTGTGTATATGTTTAGAATTGAATTTGCTGAAATTTCAGTTAACTCTCAAGGGAAAGATCTTAAACCTTAAGACATATACATTACACAAAGGAAGGATCCGTACAAAGGCAAGTGACCCAATTTGAAAACACCGACGTGTAAGCCTGCTTTTCAAAAGGTTTCCTCGGTCATGCACCTTCTTATAAACTGGGGAGCCGTATTGAATTAACCTGCCACAAAGAGCTTTATGGTAGCTTTCAAAAGTCAGACGGGAGGCTCTGTTCATTTTCTTGTCCTGAAACAGGCCAGTGGAGTGCTTCCTGTTTCAGTGTCCACTGCATAGGGCTGCAGCTCCGGCTGTACTTCTCTGTGCTTCGTCTCTGATGATTCAGTTCAGTGTCTCTGCTGGACGGCTGGAATGCAGCGGTGGACAAGGTACATGCCAGACACACAAAAGGCTTCATTATTTAAAAATGTGAATGGTTAAAGTATGTTTATTAAAAAAAAAAAACTTTTGGGCATTGCACTGCGTGCAAAGTTCTGGTTGCGCCAGTAAAACCATCTCGTTTACATCTTCTTACTCCTGGACTTTGTTACTTAGGCTGTGGGAGCTCTTCATGGTACTGGCCTTTGCCATGGGATACATGGATTGTCAGTGTGGCTGGTTGGTGTGTCTGGGGTCGTAGAATGAGCATCTCGGCCTTTTGATTTTGTATGTCATGGGAGAATTCTTGTCAGTTTGTTGGTTTTGTTAATATAATCTTCCCGTGTCGTCCAGGCTGACCCCAGATTCATTATGTTTCTGCTTTAGCCCCCTGGGGTGATGTGTGCTCCACTATCCCCTTCCCTGTGGAACTCTCAGTGGATAAACAGATAGGACTTCTAATGACTACATTTGCTAAATAGATATTTGTACACCCTGCTTCTGTGCAAGTCATTAGGATAGGGGTCAGGGGACCCAATCACAGCAAGCCAATATCCTTTCTTTCGGCTACCTGCAGTGTCACTGTGGTATAGGGGCTCTGTGAACAGTGCTGACAAGCCTAGCCTTGAACATTCATTCCACCTCGAACATTAGCTACAGATGACAGGGAGGGCCATGGACTGTCATACTCAGCACCGTGTACCCAAAGGTCAAGGTCATGATGTCATACGTGTGTATTCTGGTCTTCAGCTTTATAGTAAGTGACACACAGGAAAATTCTTACTGCGTGCAATCTCTGCTTGAATACTGGTTTCTCTTTGCTCTTGAGTCTGGGAGCCATTGCTTATGACTTATTTTATACTTCTTGAAACGATGCTTTTCACTGAACCATTTAGCAAGATTAGCCAACTAGCAAGAACTAGGGATCCTACCGTCTCTACTTCTCCAGCAGCCGGGGTTACAGACATACGCCTAGCTTTTGGGTTGATGCCGAGAATCCAGAATCAGCTCCTCATGCTTACACAGCAGCCTCTTTGCTAACTGAACCATCTCCCCAGCCACCTCTCGTCATTTCTGCAGCTCTAAGCAGAGTCCTGGCCAGAATGCTCAGTGCACACTCATTGATGGGACTTGGCATTAGGCTGAACTGCTGCAGGGCAGGAGGATAAAACCGTCTAGAAGTAACTGTCAGAATCCCTGACTGAGTAGAAAGATGACCCATCATCCTCTGAGGTCATACTGGCACTGACTATCCAGAAGCATCAGTGTCAAAACTAGGATGACCTCCTCTGACCTCTGACTGGGCAGCAATCTGCCTGGACTTAGTTACTATGTAACAACTGGACATCAGTCTGCCTGGACTTAGTTACTATGTAACAGCTGGACATCAGTCTGCCTGGACTCAGTTACTATATAACAACTGGACATCAGTCTGCCTGGACTTAGTTACTATGTAACAGCTGGACATCAGTCTGCCTGGACTTAGTTACTATGTAACAACTGGACATCAGTCTGCCTGGACTTAGTTACTATGTAACAACTGGACATCAGTCTGCCTGGACTTAGTTACTATGTAACAACTGGACATCAGTCTGCCTGGACTTAGCTACTATGTAGCAGCAGGTACTAGACAACACTAAGATGTAGAAATGGGCGGGCCTTCTGTGACAGCCTAGGCTGCACGTGCAATGCAGAACAAGCACAGTTGTATGTCCAACAGCTGATGACTTTCACATCAGTCTCTTAGAAGCAGGCAGCCATCTAATTAGTGGGCTTAGCGAGCAACAGGGTCTGAGCAGTGGTTTTGGCAAGTTTGTCCAGAAAATTGCCCTCATGAGCAATTTCTATTGAAATTGGCCTTTAAATCCCCCAGTTTCCAACGACCAAAGGTATATCCTCATCAGAAAGCCATGCGAGCAAGGGATGGTTATCCTACAGAGTTACCACAGACCCTCAGGGCCAGAGCCCCCTCTGGTTCTTTCTCATCTTATTTCTCTTCTGTCAAGCTATACTGTGAGCCTTTTATTACAGAAACTGGATTTCCCAGCTCTGGGATTTTATTTCCTTGCCCTTTCTTCTTTAGGTTCTGGAAGGTTGCATTTTTTGTTTGTTTGTTTGTTTGTTTATGTATGTATTTGAGCACTGCTGGTTTTTATTTTGTATGTGTGTGGGGTGCAGGAATGAGTATGTATGCGTAATACTTTCTGTGTAATTTACATGTATGCATGTGTTCATGTGTATATGTGTGTGCACATGGGTACATGTGTGTATGAATGCCAGAGATCAACAATGGATGTCTTCCTCTGCTGTTCCCTACTTCATTTTGCTTTTTCCATGTTCACATGTCTGCCGTGTACATGTGTGTTTATGCATGTTTATATGTGCGCCCATGCACACATGCACGTGGGAGCTCAGGGTTGGAGTCTGGAATCATTCTTATCACTTCCCTATCATTCATTGAGGCAGGATCTATCAGTCAAACACAGACTGCTGTGGCTAGTCCTGCAGGCCAGAGGCTCTGAGGATCCTCTTATGTCTACTTCCACAGTCCTGGGATTACAGGCATGCACTGACATTTCTGCCTTTTTACATGGGCTCTGGGAATCCAAACTCAGATCTTTGTTGTTGAAGAGCAAGCATTTTATGGATGAGCCATTTCCCCAGCCTCTTGTTTTCGCTTATTGGGACAAAACACTGTTTCACTGCATAGCGTAAGGCTGCCCTCAGCGTCTCCAGTGTTGGTATTACAGGTGCGCACCACCACGCTCAGCTCTCCTCTTTCTGATTTCTGCACTGCTCAATGCTGGTCTCTGATAATTGGCATTCCTCCCAACCATCTTCTTTTCCTGTTCTTCACATGGCCAATACATTGGGACTATGTCTTAGTCGCTGAATGGCAGACATTAAAGCATCTGAATACTGCTATGTTTCTTTATTTATTTACTTATGTATTTTTGAAATGGTAGAGGACCTTAATTCAGTTCCCAGAATCCATAGAAAAGTCAAGCATGGCAGTGTGTGCCTATAATTCTAGTACTGGGGCGTGAGAAACAAGGTCATCCCCGGGACTTGTTGGGCATTTATCCTAATGACAGGGTTGGTGGGAGACTCTGCTTCAAAAATGAAGTGGAGGGTGATTGGGAAGATTCTCAGAACTGTCTGTCCTCTGGCCTCCATATGCATGTGTGCGCACACACACACTCACACATGAAGTCGTACATACTCCACACATGTACGCAGTCACACCAGATATAGAGAGACTTGTAGAATAGATATTTGTGCATGTCGGATGCACACAGACCTGAAGCAAGGACCCAGGTGTGTAGCAGTCTCCTGCCCTTTCCTCTTTGGCCCAGAAAAGGAATTCCAGCTGCAGAATTTCTTTATCTAAAACGAAGTCAAACATAAAATTGCATGGCAGAGGAGTCAATGAAAATGTTCAGTGTTTTTTCCCTAAGTGTGGAGCAGGTAGTCTTGGTATGTCTATACTCTGGAACTCCTGACCCTCCGCACCAGCCAAGCATAGTTTGGGCAGGAGAAGTGTCTGAGTCTCATCACTGTTCAATGCCATGCCCAGGGGTCTGATGAGACCTATTTTGACAAGAAGGCAACAATGGCCATGAGCAAATCGCTTCATTTGTCTTGGAAGATGTGTGCACTGAAGAGACAGCGTCAAACCCAATAAAGGAAAGGGGTGGGGGTGAAGGCAGCATAGCAGGATGCAGTGTATAGAAACTGTGAATGTTTCTGGCAATGTCTTGGGGCTTGTATTCCATGAATCCCAACTGTAAACACACCCTTCAATACCCCCCTGTGGGAGAACATTGGACACTGGGTTTTGTTGTTGTCCCTGTTTGAAACAGGGTTCACTATGGAAACAAGGATGGCTTTGAACTTCTGACCTTCCTGCCTCTGCTTACTGACTGCTGGCGTCACAGGCATGTGCCACTATACACAGTTTATGCTATGCTGGACATTGAACCCAGGGCTTCATGTATGCTAAGCAATCTAACAACTGTAAAGGAGGAGAGAGGGAGGTAAAGGGGGGGGGAGGAAGAAAGGAGGGAAGGAAGCAAAAGCACAGGTATAAAGGAAGGAAAAGAAAGAGGACAGCAGGGGACTTTTAAGAAGTTACCTGGTTGTATGACTTTCTGCCTCTGGAGAGGGTCCAGAGGTAGCCACACTCCCAGCCCCTCTAGTCCTGGCACTAAGGAAGCTATAAGAGTGGTTGGGAGTTCAAGGCCAGCCTGGCCCATTTAGAGAGACCCAGCCATGAAGGAGAATAAAATCATGTCATTTACATAAAAATAATTGGGGCCATAGAGCATTGTGTCACAGAAAGTAACAGACTCGGAAAGATGAGGAAAAAGAGGCATGAAAGGAAGAGAAAGAAGCAGAGAGAGAGGTAGAGCATGTATGACTGTGGATACTCTGTGAAGGGGTAATAGGAGTAAAGCATCCTATGGACTTTAGGAGAAGTGAAACGGAAGCAGGAGAGATAGCAAGGAAGCTACCAACTTCACTGTGCTGCACCACTGTGGGCTCTGGAATACTAGGCTGAAGGTTGGCACTGGCTGTGCGAGACAAAAGATCACAATCACAACATGCAGCAGAGAGCAAAAGCTGTTCCAATTCTTGGCACGCTGGGTCTGTCTGACCTGAAATTCCCAGGTGTCAAAAGTCTTGCTTCATTCACTACTGAAGTGTGATACTCCCCATTGATGCGTGTTTGTGTGTGTGTGTGTGTACACGTTCGCAACCATGTGCATGTGCACAAATGTACTCCCACGTGTGTGCACAGGAATATATAGGACAGAGGACAACTTCAGGTGTTGCTCCTCGGAAGCTTCTACATGCGTTTTAAAAAGTGATTTAATTTTAGTCCTGGGGGAGGGACTGTCGTATGGTGTGTTTATGAGTGCAGATTCCCACAGAGCCAGAGGCATTAGAACCTTCAGGATTACAGGCAATTGTTAATGTTTGAGGGGGGCACCAGGAGCCAAACTCGGATCTTCTGCAAGAGCAATATGTGCTCTTAATCACGGGTCAATCTCTCCGGCTTAGAAACAGGCTCTCACCGACCTGGAGCTTATTAGTTAATCTGTGCTGGTTTTGAGTAGTTATTTCATGGGGGGTGGGGATTATCAGCCTATCCCATTTGTCTTCCAAGTAAAAAACACAGAAATCTGATATTAACAAGCTGTAAGCCTAAACTGGGCAGGTCTGAACGTATTATAACCTGGCTAAGCTGTTGATAATCAGTTAACTGTCCCATTACTTGCCACCTGAACCTGGTTCTGTTGGATGTGTGTCCTCAGGGTGCTTTTCTCTTGGCCACATCCTCATGATTCACCCTCCTCGTGACCCATGCTGCCCCATGGTGACTGCCAGCGTCTCTCTCCCCCTCTTCCTCTTTGTGGTCCCTACCTGAGCTTTCTCCCCTTCTCAATCCAAAGTTCCGCCTTCCTCTCTCCCCCTGCCCAGTTAAAGACTCCAGCCTTTTATTAACCAATCAGAGATGATTGGAGAGCATCCTCTCAGCTCATTGATCAATACAATGCCCATGTCCAGACTCTAGCCGAATCTTGGGGCACAGGATTCAGCATCTAAATACGCAGCACACAAGGCCATCCCTGACACTGGCTGACTAGCAAGCCCTGGGGATCCTCCTGTCTCCACCTCCCCAACTTGGGGATCACAGGTGTGCACCCTTGCGCCTAGCTCCTTATGAGGATGCTGGAATCAAACTCAGGGTATCACACTTGTGCAGTAGGCGCCTCACCAACTAGGTGGTTTCCCCAGTCCCTGGAGCCGCTTTGTGAACTTGTTCCATGTCACAAGGTTGAGACTTAGTCCCCCAGGTTCTTCCCACATGGCCTTGGGGCTCTAGGCAGACAGTTGTATCAGTAAGAGAGGTCATGGACAGTATAGTTGAAGCAAGGGTGGCATTTAACCGGTTTAAGTTCAGTTCGGTGTGATGAATGGTTTTCGGGGTTTCAGAACCACCACTATTCCGTATCTCCAAAACATTCTCCTCTCTTCAGATGTGAAGCTGGAGCCCCAGGGATGCTGCCAGAGTTAAGAGCACTTGCTACCTGTGCAGAGGAACTGAGTCCTCCTCAAGCACCTCCCAACTACCTGTAACTCTCGCTCTGGAGGAGCTGATGCTCCAAACCTCTGAGGGCTCCAGCGCTCAAACACACACATGCCCACCCCACCCCACACACATATCTTGGTGACCACTGTGCAACACTGCTCTATTTTCTCATCTCTAACTCCCTGGTAGCCTCTTCTTTATTTTGTGCTGTGAGGAGTTTGCCTGTCTAGATACCGTGTCAAGTAAAACCATTCAGTTATGGATTCCTCTGTGTATTACTGATCTCACTTATCACAGGGTCTCAAGGTTCATTTCTTATTCAGGCTGCGCTGTCTACGTGCTCATTTCCCATGCCCGGCCCTCTGCGGTGTGTAGCTGAGTTGTTTCCCCTTCGGGGCTATCAGGAATAATGCTGTTGTAGACCTTGGTATACAAGTGTCCATCAGACTCTGATTCCATGGCTTGAGGGCATATACCTAGGAGGTGTGTAAGTCGGCATTTTCTAGAGAAATGGAATGGGCAGAATGACTAAAGGAATTCATTCACGTGGCATATGCAGTATGGCCAGTTTAGCAACATAGTTGTCTCACATCTGAGAGGTCAAGGACCCAGGAGTTTCTCAGCCCAGGAGGCAAAGGGCTTCAACAGTTTCCATCTGTCACGGAGACCTGGGGCGTTCCTGGAGAGGCCCAGGGAAAGTTGGCCGGATAATTAACTCATTTAGGACAATGGAACAAAACGAAAACTGACAAATCATCTGCCACGCCCCTTTAGACTCCGCCCACGCTGGTTGGTGTTTTTTTTCACACCAGTTAAGGAAATTCTCCAATGGAGGCTTGCCACTCAGGTGATTGATTCTAAGTTGTGGAAAGTTGACATTTGAAACCAACCATAACAGAGGGTGTACATTAGATGGATTGTATGTGAGCTGTGTGTTGTGTTGTGTGTGGTATATGTGTTTGTGTGGGTGTATACATGTGCAGACGAGGCCAGAGGTTGATGTCAAATGTCCTTCTCAGTCAGTCTCTTATTGTTTTTGAGACAGAGTCTCTCTCTCTGAGCCTGGAGATCCACTTAGCCAGGGATCCACTTAACCAGGGATCCACTTAGCCAGAGATCCACTTGTCTCTGCCTCCCAGGCAGTGGGATTATAAGTGTGTGCTTCCATACCTGGCTTCCTTTATTTTACATGATTCCTGAGGGTCAAACTCAGGTCCACATGCCTGTACAGGAAGCAATCCAGTTACTGAGGTATTTCCTCAGCTCCTGTGTATTTTCTAAAGCACTGAACCATTCCAGCTCCACATCATCCCCAACCCTTTTCCTCTTATTATCATGGCTGCTTTTATAACAACATAAGAATGTGATGTGGGAGAGGTTGTTGCGACTTGACTCTCTTTTCTCTAGTCATCAGTGATGTGGATCCTTTCTTTTAAGGTTAATTCCTTTTTAAGAGCAGGGAGCAGTGCAGTGTCCATATTGGCCAGAAGAGGGCGGTAGATCCTCTGCATGCTAGAATTTCATGTCATTGTGAGCTACTCAACATAGATGCTGGGAACCAAGAGACAGCTAGCTCTTAACCAAATCCAACAAAAGTGCAGAATAGAAATCAACACGTAGAATCACAACCAATCAAAATACAGAGTTATACAGCTCAGACCCAATCGCTACATCTACAAAACACTCCTGCACCCAAGTCAGAGGAAGCACTGCAGAAGAGGGGACAGAAAGACTAAAAGGGGCAGAGGATCAGGGCATTTGCTCTGAGATTGTGTTTCCTAGTAAGGTCAGAAGCTACACCCATAAAGTCTCGCCACCATGGCTGCCTAAGCATGAGCTGAACAATGGACTTGCCAAACCGGACAGGTAAAGGCTGTGAGGCCTCAGCCTTGGAACCAAGAACTACAGGCAACCAAGGAAAGCAGGGAGAGTAGAGGTGGTCTGCCCCAGGGAAGAGAACACCAATTGGTTGTCCAGTTCTAGTCAGCTCTGCAGGCATACATACAAGTAACATTGTAGGGACTCCACAGGTTATACTTAGTGGTTTTTTATGTATTTATATACATATATGTGTGTATGTATATATGTGTATATATAGTTATGTATAGAGGTATATATATGTATATTATATATAGTTATTTTATATATATACATCATCTATGCATGCAATAACAATTAGTGAAAAAGAGTCATGAATTTGAAGGAAAGCAGGGAGGAGTATATAGGGGATGTTGGAGAGAGACAAAGGAAGGGAGCCGTGTATTATATTATAATCCCAAAAATTATATTAAATTATATTAAAACTATATTAAATTATCTCAAAAACATTTTTTGCTTCAGAAATCACACACACACACACACACACACACACACACACACATGCTCATTACCAATGGCACACCTGTAGAGGTCAGAGGGCTTTTTTCCTCCTTTTATTATATGGGTCCCAGGGATTGAATTTGAGTTGTCAGGATTAGTAGCAAGCTCCTTAACTGGATACGCTATTTCAAAGGCTCCCCCAAAGATTAGCCTCTCCTCTTAGGTCTTCTACAACCCTTTATACACATTGGTAAATGGCTTTTAACTGAACTCAGCTAGAGAGTTCATAGATGATATGTCCCAGCCAACCCTGGTGTCTCCTTGTCTAGCAGGTTGTTTCGGCCCAGGGCTAGGTGACTTGCAATAGTGCAGTCAGTTGACTAGAATGTTCCATCTACCAGGCAGGGATGGCTTAACTAGCCCCTGACCTGCTCTTCCTCCCCAAAAGCAATGCTTCTTCTATAGTCCCCCGGTTTCTTTGTCACATGTCACCTCTCAAGCTGACCTTCTGTGCCTGCTGCTGTGTCTCCTTCCAGTGATGCCCGACGGAACTCTGGACACTGTGTGCGCAGAGGAAACAGGCAGCGAGGAGGACCTGTATGAAGAGCTCCACAACTCTGGCCACCACTACAGCCACCCTAGAGGAGGTGGAGAGCAACTGGCCATCAACGAGGTAGTGTGAAGAAGGCTCAGCCAGCGGCAGGCTCATGTGAGCCAGATGTGGAGTTGTGTTCAAAGCGCATGGCATAGCTGGGGGGTGCTCACAGGACCCAAAGGATAACCTTTGGCTGTTACCCTATTGTGAGGCGTTTATATAGCACCATGTGTTTAAAGCAGAGCTTCCCTGGGTGGATCTAGGAGCAGGGCAATGCCAGGCTGTAGTTCTAATGAAGAGAGGCTTGGACGAGGAGCCCAGGACTTCCCTGTTACTGTATTTCAAGAGTCAAATTCTGGGTAGGCGGTGCACAAAGAAAGGGAAAACTGATAAGTTGGTCTCCCTCCTGCAGACTCAGAGGACTTGCTGTTGCCATGACAACCGTGGGCCACTTACAGGTTTTGCTATTTCCTGGCTAAGCAGACAAAATTAGTGAGAGATTTCATCTGGGCAGAACCAATTCGAGTTACAACTTCTCCTTGTAATTTTTAATTGACACATATTTGTATATGCTTTATTTATAGTATAACATTTCAGCAAATGTATAGAGTATGTAATAATTCGATCATGGTAATGCGCATATCCATTACCTCAAAAATTATGATTTATTTATGTTGGAACATTCAGAACCTCATCCATATTGTACAGATTGTTCACACTGTAGAGGACCATATGTGCTCGCGTGTGTGGAGGCCACACTGTAGCCTTAGACATTGCTCCATGGTCACTGTGTGTCCACTTTGGTTTTTTTTGGGTTTTTGGGTTTTTTTTTTTTTTTTTTTTTTTTTTTTGAGACAAGGTTTCTCAGTGGTCTGGGGGTATTCAAGTTGGCTAGGCTGACTGGCCAGCTATTCCCAGGGATCTGTAACTGCTTCCTCAGTCCTGGGACTGTACATAACAAACCATTACAGCTGGCTGGCCTGCCTTCCTTCCCTTCCTTCCTTCTCTTCCCTTCCTTCCTTCCTTGGGTTTTTCAAGACAGAATTTCTCTGTGTGGCCCTGGCTGTTCCGGAATTCACTCTGTAGCTTGGCCTCTCAAACTCAAAGATTCTCCTGCCTCTGTCTCCAGAAGGATGAGATTAAAAATCATGTGCCATCACCACGGGACACCACGTCTGGCTTTTTACATGAGTACTGGGGTTTTGAACTCAGATCCTCATGTTTGCAAAGCAAGTACTATTACCCACTGTCCTGTCTCCCTGGGCCTTTGGAGCAATTCTTAATTAAATGCACCAGGGCCATCCCACTGTGCTACAATGATCTAGAGGCTACTGTTCGTCCTATGCCCCTCGCCCCTCCATCTCCCTCCCCCCCCTGTAACCCTCCCTCTCCAGCAATTAACTAGCATTTCTTAAGACAGAATTTTTGAAGCTTTCACTCTCTAAGTAGCCACACAGATTCCATTTCTCACCCGGGAGATGGTGGGACATTAACAGTGAGCTTGTTGTCCTGCCCAAGTGTGAGCTCCTGTAACGGTGTTTCTGCTTCAGCAAAACAAAGGTCTGGCTGTGGTACTGAAGAGTTTTCATCAGGAGATGACACACAGTTGGTTCTGATATCTGTGAGTGCATGAGGAACAGCCCTGTCAATGGGGGAGGGGACAAAGGCACAGTTCCACTGTCACCCTCAGCAGCCTGGGGGGGTCCCCTAATCATTTTAGGGACCTTGGCTTAGGTCCAACTGGCTCCAGCGTAGCATTTCAGGCCTAGCCAGTTTGAAGCAGAGTCCAGGAATATTTGAATAAGGAGGAGAGATGGTCAGGAAGAAAAATAGGAATAACTGATTGTAGACATGTCCTCCTCGAGGGAAACCTGCCATTGATGGCTTAGCTGTATACATTATTTTGGTGGTCCTCTGAAGTACATTATTTATTGTATGTATATGAGTACACCATTACTATCTCCAGACACACCATAAGAGGGCATCAGATCCCATTACAGATGGCTGTGAGCCACCAAGTGGTTGCTGGGAATTGAACTCAGGACCTCTGGGAGAGCAGTCAGTGCTCTTAACCTCTGAGCCAGAGGTCCAACCCTTGAATAATCTCTTAAAGGGTTACTAAGAAACCTTTTCTCCTCTATCTTTTTTTTCCTCCCTTTTTTGATAAGGGGATTTAGTGGCTCTGTAGTTACGCTGATGGGATTATAATCCGATAAGGTAAAATTGGAAGCCGATATGGTTGCCGTAAGGTTATGAACAAACGTATCCCTTCTGAGTAAATGCAGTGTCTGGTAAGATTCCTAGAAAATTACAGGTTTGTACCTGAGAAGAGAGCAAGGCTGCAGGTGGTGGTTAATTGGGATGGAAATGTAGCTTCCCTGAGGATGGGAAGCTTCAAGCAGATTCCTGGGGGAGGGGCCCACCTTCCTGCTCACATCCCCTAACCTTACCTTCTTCCTCTCCTGCCTTAGACCTCTGTCTTAGTCAGGGTTTCTATTCCTGCACAAAACATCATGACTAAGAAGAAAGTTGGGGAGGATAGGGTTTATTCAGCTTACACTTTCATATCGCTGTTCATCACCAAAGGAAGTCAGGACTGGAACTCAAGCAGGTCAGGAAGCAGGAGCTGATGCAGAGGCCATGGAGGGATGTTACTTACTGGCTTGCTTCCCCTGGCTTGCTCAGCCTGCTTTCTTACAGAACCCAGGTCTACCAGCCCAGGGATGGCACCACCCACAATGGGCTGGGCCCTCCCCCCTTGATCACTAGTTGAGAAAATGCCTTACAGCTGGATCTCATGGAGGCATTTTCTCAAGGGAGGTTCCTTTCTGTAGGATAACTCCAGCTTGTGTCAAGTTGACACACAACCAGCCAGTACAACCTCTCTGAAAGCAGTATAGAGTGCGGTACCTTCTTTATACATAAAACTAAGTAGTGAAGTTCCTGGCCTCTTCTCAGAGGCCCAGATCTAGAGGGTATTTTTTTTTCCTTTGGAATACTTTTTCATTACTGTGGCCTTGAATGGAAGGAAGGCTTATTCGTGCTGTGGGGTCAGAAGATATAGTCCACAGTGGTGTGGACAGCATGGTGGCTGAGTAGCATCCTTCATCCTGGTACAGCATGGTGGCTGAGTAGCATCCTTCATCCTGGTACAGCATGGTGGCTGAGTAGCATCCTTCATCCTGGTACAGCATGGTGGCTGAGTAGCATCCTTCATCCTGGCACAGCATAGTGACTGAGTAGCATCCTTCATCCTGGCTGAGTAGCATCCCTCATCCTGGCTGAGTAGCATCACTCATGACACCAACCAAGAAACAGAGGGCCTGGGCTGGAATCAGGGCCCAGCTAATCTCTTGAAAGTCCACCCCTAATGACCTACCCCTGAAAACCATGTCTCTCACCTGAGGCTTCCAAAACTTCCCTAAATAATTGTCAGTGGCCAAGGACACAAGCCTATGAATGGTGTTGGGAGGAGATTTCACATGCAAACCACTTCCGTTTTTATCCTATTTTATGTTGTTTGTTTTGGTTTTGTGATACTGAAGGCCAAAGCCCTGGTCTTGCTCATGGGAGGCACCCCTGTGCCACTAAGCTGCACCCCAGTTCTCCAATAATAATTTAAAAGAGCCATGCACCAAGGCTTGATGCAGAGCTTAAGAGATGACCCAGTTGGTCACATATTTCTCTTACAAAACGAGGCCCTGCATTTGATACACAGAAACCATGTGAAGAGACTGAGCACTCTGAGCTCGTAAGCTCAGTGCTGGGGCTGCAGGGACAGGAACATACCTGAGGCTCGCTGGCGGGCCAGCCTAGTCTACTTGGTATGCCAGTTAGGGACTTCATCTCAAAAAACAAAACAAAACAAAAAACCGCAAAGGGTAGAAAGCTCTTAAGAAACACACTGAAGGTTGTTCTCTAATCTGTATACACACACACACACACACACACACACACACACACTGCTCCCTCACTAACACATACATTTGCATATATTCACATACACTGTAAAGGTGCTTCTTCATTAACACATATATATGCATATATTCACACACACACACACACACACACACACACACACACACACACACACACACCAACAATGCCTAATGTAAAATCTGTGAAATGTAGAGAAAGAACATGCAAATAACTTTAAAATTCCCATTAAAGAAGTAAATCTGTGTTTATGTATGGGGAAGGGATCTTGGGGAATAGAACCTAGGGCCTTGGGAATAGGAAGCACATGTCATGCCATAAACATTATCCTCCCAGCCCCCAATCTTTCTAACTGACCCTCTTGAACTCTGTTGGATCATGCGCATCTTCTTTGTAAACAGAATCCAGAGATGACGGACAAGCTCTGCTTTAGAGAACTAGACTATCTTCCTCGCCTTGGGCCCAGAGTCAAGATGGGGAGGATAGAGTGAATAACTAAACATTGATTTCCTTCACTGGGATACAGGGTGACCAGGAAACTCCATGGGGACAGACTAGAAACATGGCCATAACTTGCTGTGGCCAGTTCTGAGTAAATCTCAATAATTACGGCCATAGTGGAAGACCCAGACAGTCTGGGAAGACATAGTGAAAGGCCAGATCTCAGGGACCCTTATGGGCGGGCTCCTTGACTGTCCTGACATGCCGCATGGCTAGAGTTCTTGTGTTCAGTCCTAGACAAGGATTTCATGCACAGATCCTCTGGCTAAGGAAACCCCAGAGCCAGGGCTACCACGTAAGAAGTAGAAGTTTAAAGAGAGGTATTCAGTGAGGCAGTGTTGAGCACATGTAGAGGGCTCTAGAACCAGCAGAGATGGTGTTCATATACAAAAGACCTTTGACGATAGCACACATCCTGAGTTCTGTAAGCACCGACTGCAGTCCTTATGGTAGTTTATGTCTTTGTTGGCTCAGGGTCTTTCAGGGGACAGCCATCATGGGAGGGATCCTTTTTCTCGGGGTGCAGTGAGCTGTGAAGGGAAGAGGAAGCTTCCTTACTCATGTTTACCCTCCACAGAGCTCACCTCAGTGGAGCCACCAGGACCTCAGATCTTAACATAGAAAAGGCAAGAAGTGGCTCTCTAAATGGGACAGGAGGAAGGGCAGGCCAGGCATGAAGCCTGTCCCCAGATTCCAGGGACAGAGCGCAGGCTAGTCAGCCCATCTAATAGTGAGTCTGGGGATATGGGTGACTTCTCTGGGCTCTGATTTTTAACTGCAGAGTCGGGAAAGATTGAGTGCTTTCTGGCCTTGCAGAAGGAAGCCATCAAGTAGACTCTTGTCAGGAGTTCATCAAACACACAGGTGATTGCTGATGGTAGGAGACCTCCTTCACCTTCCTCCAAGAGCCTCTTCCCACCCATTGGGCATTGTCTGTGGCCTGTACTGGCTCAGCAGGAAGCTTTGCTGGGGATTCACACGAACCTTATCCCTGGAGATGATTGGACCAGGAGGCGTCAGGGGAAAAGCCCATCATCCTCAGTGACGTTTGGCCTACCCGATCATCACTCATCCACTTGTGTCTTGTTCTAGATTGTAAACGTTCTAGATTCACTCACGTTCATGCCTCCACTAGGGGGGAAAGGGCTTGTCAATTTATTTAAAACTTTAAAAAGAATTTTAATGATGTCTGGGTGATAATTTTTGTGTCTGTGTGAAGGTACATATACATGAGGGCAGGCAGGTACCTGCAAAGGTCCAATAAGGACACTGGAGTTCCTGGAATAGCAGCTAGAGGTGTTATAAGGCATTGAAGGGGGATGCTGGTAACCTCACATGGGTTAGAACAGTAAGCATTCATAACTACTGAGACTCCTCCTCAGCCCCTAGACTTCTTGGGATTTTAGCAGAAGGGGGACCCGAACCCTCTAGCCAAGAGAGTGATAGATAATGTGGACCGGAGAGGCAGTTTGCATTGTGGGTACCAGAGGAGTGTCTGCTGTGTATTACTTACTCACACATGTGTGCATGGCTAGTGTAGTATATGTTGAATGTATGTATCATACATGGACTGTGCACTTGTATGTCAGGCAGTGTGCCCACTCTAACAAGCAGGTGTGTGGAAGGCACAGTTCTTCCTGCAGAGAGCTGACTATGCAAAAGTGGGCCGGGTGTGTGATGCCTGTCTCTCTGGGCACCCCAAGGACCGTGAGGAGGTGTGGTTCTTGTTCTTTTTCTATTCCTTGCACATCCTTGTCCCTGGTTACCTTAGGACTGCCCAACTGCTGCAGTATGAATCAGCAAATGAAGCAGCTAATTGTCCTCAGTTCCTGCAAGCATCTGTCTTCTACAGCATCTGTCCTGTATAGAGCTTTCTCCAGATGCCCATGGCTCAGGCCTGAGCATGCCTTTGCTTCCTATCCTGCCCAGCCATTGGCTGTAATGCCTGATACCTGGCCAGAGTCCATCCTCAGCATAAGGATTTATTTTCCCTGACTGGCAAAAGTAGGAAGTGTTTATGCGTGGATCTCTAGATATCTCTCTCTTTCCACAACTACCCAGCCTCATCTCCATTAGGATACAGTTCTATTGGTGTGTGCAATGATCTAAGGAGAGGTAGGTGGGAGACCTAAGGTGCAAGTGCCTTCCCACATCTGCATGGCTGCCATATCCTCTGGGCCAGGCCATGGCTCAATTCCTCCTGGCTCTAGCTGCTCCCCACACAGATGGGAACATTGGGATGCCATGGTTCCCTTTGTCACAAGCACACATAGCTGCTGGGATCCTTCAACTCTAGGGTGGATGAAGAGTGCACACAGGCTCTGTGTCCTGCTGCCCAGTGCCTACATTAGAAGGCAGACAGACACTAGAGAAAAGCCAGAGACCTTGCCCTCCAGACTTTGAGTGCCAACAAGAGTGCTGTCAACGGCCAGATCTGCAAAGCAGTGGGATGCGGAGTTGTCCCAGAACGCTGGGTCTCCCAAGGTGCTCTGAGCCTCTCCCCCTGGCACTTTGTGGCACATGTAAGAGTACTGTAGGACCCAAGGCCAGCCCACTATGGAGTCAGCTGTTCTCTAGCTCCAAGTGTCTTTGGCTTCCCAGGACTCCTATGGTGGTAGACATACTGGGCCTGGCCTGGTTCTCATAGTCCCAGCCTGAAGGAGGAGTCCAATACCCGCTGGTGCCTCATTGTCTTGTGGTCACCCTTGTTGAATAATCAACTGCCTCAGGAGTTCCCCGAAACAGAAAAGAAGCATCTCTAAGTCCCTTCAGACCACTGCTGCCCCATGAGCCCAGACTAAAACTCTAGATGGCGACCATACTTGTAAGGCAGCTTCTCCTCCTCTTTCTAGTATTACCCTAAACTATAGAACTTGGGGCTCAGCCTCACCCACCTCAGACGTCCCAGTCTCCCTTTGGCTTTCCTGTTTGTCTTGCCAACTTGACGCACCAGCCTAGGGGCCACTCCTCTGGAGGGTCAGTCAAGCTTTTTTATTTTTTAATTTATTATTATTATTAATTTTCATTGTATGGGTTCATGCAACCCACAGAGAAGAGCTGTTGTTGCTGTTGTCCCAGTCATAACCTGAACTCTTGGAGTTCAAAAGAACTAGGAGTCCCTGGGCAGAGTGGTATTCTCAACCCAGCCCAAACGCAAGGGCCTTTTGTCCCATTTCATGTTCCAGATGAATCTGTTCCTATCATGAGGTGAAGCTCCTGCCCACAGCCGGGCCTGGGCCTTTTTGGATCTGGAATATCAGTTAGCAGAGTGTGGCTGAGTGACCTTACCCTAGATCTGAGGCAAGCAAACATATAATCATCTCAGATGGGGTACTGAGAACAAAATAAAGAAGCCCTAGTCTAGCAGAGTGATCAGTGAGTTACTGGAGTTACACATAGGAGCTTGTTGGCTCAAAAGCAGGTGCATGACTGAAAGGCCCAGCATGTGTAATGTCTCCCTGGATGCATCCCTGGAGCTCTCTACAGGACTTTTGGCAGCCCAACTGGTCAGAGAGTCTTCTCTCCTTGGCAATTGTTATTCCTTATATATCCCTGGGGAAGAGCCTTGTGAATCCTGTATGTTTCAGGAACTTTTTGAGATCTGTGAGTTGTGCACTTACTGAGTCGTCTAAGTTTTATTTACTTTCTGATTGTTAAAGAACTTCCTTCAAGGATGGAATGTTTTATTTCAGTGACACAGACCCTGTAGTGGTGCTTCAGCTGGCTGTGCTCAGGGGCCTGAGGATGCAGAGAGTACCCTCTCTCCTGGATGGCTAGTCACTGTGGGAACCAGAGCATACAATAAAACATTGACATGGATTCCCAGCCTTACTCTATTAGAGGGCACATCCCCATCCTTAGAGGAAAGTTAAGAATGAAGTGCCAGTGGTATTTAGATGTCTTCTAATGTCTAATGTCCCCCTGTATTAGTTTTCTATTGCTGTGATAGAACTCTATGCCTAAGGCAACTTATAGAAGAAGGAGTCTATTTGGACTTACGGTTTCAGAAGCTAAGAGTCCATCATGGCAGGGAATTATGGCAGCAGGTGGCTGACATGGCAGCAAAAACAGCTAGGAGCTCTCTTCTCAAACTGTAGGTAGGAAACTTCTCTCTCAAAGCCTGCCTCCAGGGCCATACTTCCCCCCAAAAGCCACATCTCCTAAGTTTCCCTGAACAGGGACATCACATTGAAATCAACTATTCCCATGTCCGAAGACTATTGTAGACATTGTATCCCTTAACCCCCTTTAGAAATGGGAAACAGACCTGGTACACAAGATTTGCTTCTGAATAGCAGAACCCCAGACAGACGGTTCAGGCTGAGCCTCCCATGCAGAAGACAGCGTCTTCAAATCTACAGAAGCACCAACACATACACACATGCTTACAGAAGTGTCCCTCCTTACAGATACGCATGTATGCACACTGCACACACCCCTGGGCTCCTTCAGCAGGGTGGTCACAGGTACCAGGATATCTGAATATATAGTCACCTATACCCAAACACCAAGCTTTCTCGGTTGTAGGTTCGAACCTCTAAGCTACAGTCAATTTCAGAGGGACCTGTTGGTAAGGCTGAGACCTCTGCCCATTTGAGGTTGCGGGTTCTGTTTGGTGCTGCCAGTGAAGGAGACAGTATGTCTACAGGTTCGAAGTCTTGTTCTAGTAGTTGAGGTGATCGATCAGCCCCAGGTTCAAATCGTCCTTTCTCTCAGCACCCTGTTTTGCTGGGCGAATGTGTGACAATTAGTTGTCTGATGTTTCAGAGGCACACTCACTCATCTGTGAAGTGCATGCCAGAGGATAGCCTTATTAGTATTAAGAACCCTTGGCCCTCTGGGGCTTTGCCTCAGAGTGGAGTACTTGCCTAGCAAGCATGAAGACCTGAGTTTGATCCCCAGAACCACATAAACCTAGTATGGGTGGTACATACACGTCCTCCTAGTTCCCAGGAGGCAGAGGTAGGGAGATCGGAAGTTCAAGGTCATGAATGTAAGATAAGTGAATTTTAAGTCAGTCTGGACTATAGGACAAAACAACTGGCCCACCCCTCCCCACAGCAATCTTGCCACACATTCTGGCTCGCCAGAGACTGCCCGAGTCTAGGTCCCAGGGTACACTCACTCCAGGATTCCCATGGCCATCTGTGCACATGGTAAGGCCAAAACTAGGAAGAAACATTGTGGGGGACGTTAGTCTTTGACCCCTGCCAGGGAAGCGCCTGGGGCAGATCACAACTGTATCCAGAGCCTCAACAATCAGGTGACTTTAACAAGTCCCCTCCCCCAAACTCCCTACTCCTCACCCTTCTCTAGGCTCTGCAGCACCTTCGCCTAGTTTCCACTAAAGCAGGGGTTGTCTGCGTACTCAGTGTGGAGGGAGGGAGGAGCCAGGAGGGTGAGCGCAGCCAGCTCCGCCTCCTTTCCGTCGCCTCCGGCTCCATCCTTGAGCTGGGATCTCCCAGCGGTTGGAGCCCAGAGGTTGGCCGGGCGTGATGGCCAGGCCCCCGCATCACCGGCGTGGCCCCACAACGCCTGGTAGCGCACTGCGCGCCCTGCTGCGCTGCAACCTGCCCCCGGCTGCCCAGCGCGTGGTGGTCTCCGCTGTGCTGGCGCTGCTGGTCCTCATCAACGCTGTGCTGATATTCCTACTGGCCTTCCGCTGAGTTGTGCGCCCGGCACCGCGGGGGACCGCGCAGGGTGAGTGGCACCTTCCAGCCGCTGTCACCACGCGAATGTGGGGGAGGGGAAGACGATGACTCCCATTAGCCTCATGTGCTTGCTCACTGTCAAGGCTGGTCTGGGGGTGTCCCCCCCCCACGAGGATGCCACCTTGAGTTTGGCTGAGGGGCGTGGTGGCACACATGCCTAAAAGGCCTTTCATCTATCCTAGAGGCTGGGAAGGAAGGGGTGGGACAACATGGCGGGTCTCACTAACTGAAGATGCAGAGGAACCCTGACCTGCTGGCGGAGGCGATCTGGAAAGGGTGTGCATGGAAGGGCAGGGCATGTATTATGTGGGTGCTGGTAGAGGGTATCTGGATTTCACCGCACGTGATACCTGCGTTTTTGTTATTCTAGGCCTTAAAAAGTGCCAGTCAGTCTCTTAGGGCATAGCTGCTGCCGCCTCAGTTGCAGCAGCCACTCTGAGCACACCCTCCCACCACTTCCGGTGCTTAGGGACAGCTTGTTGGGAAGGTGCCGCCACTCCACATGAGAGAGGTATACAGAATGTAGGAGGGTAGTCGGGTGATATGCCAAAGAATATGATGGTCATGGAGGTGGGGGGGGGGTTCAATTTGAGGCACAATCTGGAGGCTTTACCCTCCCTTAGATCAAGTCAGAACCTCAAGGCACAGGAAGGAATTCTGCCCCTGCCCTTGGCTTATCTAAGTCTTGAACTAACCTCTGTAGTGGAAACAAGCCCCACCAGCCTCCAGATATCCTTCCACCTCAGAGGCAAGGAGCCAGCCAGCCTCTACCTCCTACTGCTAGGCAGACACCAACTGGAATCCTATCTTTGGCAGCCACTGGAATGCCAGGTTAAGGAGCAGGTGCACTTGGTGGGGCCCAGGGAGGGGGCTCTGCAGAGAAGTGAACTTAGCTGCAGCTGGGGTTCACCTCTGACACCATATAAAACGTGTTTCTGGCCTCTTGGAGCCACAGTTTGGTTTGACAACGGCATGAAAATGGTTCGTTTGAGCTGTTCCATTTGTGATACCCATGAAGGGGAGCTTCTGTTTACTGGGGTCCTGATGGGAGACACAAGAGGCCCAGAGGATGTGCTCAGACACATCAGTGTGTCTGTCTGGTGCTTTCTGCACTTGGAAACAACACTGGGGATCGACACCTCCTTCCCACACTGACAGCTTCCACATGACTGGGCAGGACCATTGTGGGACTTGTCTCTAACCAGGACCCTGGTCTCTGCCTCTGTATCCCACACCCTCAGCTTTCCTAGCATCAGAACAGGATCCATACATGTCTAAAAGCACTGGAGGACGAGAGGAAAGAGAGGCTGTGACTTCCTTCGTTCCTTCCCTCCTTCCTTCCCTTCCTTCCTCCCTCCCTCCGTCCCTCCTTCCTTCTTCCTTTCCTCCATTCCCTCTCAGCGCTTGTTTGAAGGAATCCAGGGACAGAGGGAGACAACTCACCCAGCTCATACAGAGCAGGGAGCTGGGCCATGTTGAGTATCTGGGTTACTTCCTCAAATCTGTAGCCTAAATTCCAGAGCCCAGGTCAGGTCCATTGCCCTGTTCTTTCTCACTGGCTTCCACTTCTTTCCCCACACACATCCTTCAAGGCCTCACATGACAGTTTACTGCAGAAGGTGAGCTGGCTCCAGGCATGCAGCAGACCGGCTCTTCCTTTGGCCTTGCTGAGTCCTCCAGCCTTATCCCACCCGTGTGGCAGCCAGAGTCACCTGCAGAAAGTCATTGTTACAGAGCCCCAGGGGGTTGGAGGTCTGCTGTCCTCAGGAGCAACTCTGAACTCTGTGCTGGGATCCCTGTGTGGCGTGAGGCATAGAGACCTCTAAGACAGAGTCTGGCACTCCGGTCAAGATGCTACCTACTTTCCTGGGAAATAACACCTTCCCAGGGCTGATTCAAAGATTCCAATATGGAAGGCCAAAAGGAGGGGGGGGCAGGATGTAGAGCAGCTAAAGGGGTAGGACTGTGGGGGGGGGACCTGTTTTGGGGGTATACAGTCTAGTTCTTCTTTGTTAGGCTGGCCGTTTGTCCTTAAAACAGAAACAGCCCTCAGAATAGAGGGGGAGAGTCCATGGATGGGGTAAAGAGTTTCAACATGAAGGCCACCTGGAAGAGACCAGGGGCAGGCTATACAGTGGGGAGAGGAGCCCCACTGCCCTCTGGGCAGAAAGAGTCTAGTACATAGAGCTGTCGGCCAGATATAGTGAATGACTCGGCAGCAGCTACAAGAGTTGCCTGTTTAATCTCAGCCTGGCGAGGAAGGATGGTGTCATCTGGCTACTTTCTGCAAAGGTTTAAAGAAGCACACAAACATGACCCAGCTGCCACGGCAGGCGGGCACCGTCATTGGTAACGCAGCATTGCTAATTGGTAATACAAACGGCCTCACAGGCCACGCAAGTCCACAAGAACCCGCAGAGGGAGGGGGTTCACTCTCTCGAATGGCCGCCTAGGAGAGCAGGTAGAAGCTGCCCTCGCCCAACATCTCAGAGTAAGCCATTGAAATGGAAGCCACAGACTCAACTGATCTGAAGAAGGCGTGGCTGAACAGGGAAGCGTGACAGTCAATCCCATTGTGCTCCCTCACTGAGCTTGGACCATCAAGGCATGCCTTAGGCACAGCCCCGCCTCCAGAAGAGCTGTGGGCCTGAGGGGAAGCTTTATTTCTCTGTAAAGCAGGCCAGGATCCTTTCCAGGGCTGCTGGGTAGGGTAGGGTCAGGCAGTCTTGCTCACTGTCCTACCAGCCTTGACTCTCTCTCTGCAGCTCCTCAGTGATGGCAGTGTGGTGTGTGCTGAAGCCCTGTGGGACCATGTCACCATGGATGACCAGGAGCTGGGCTTCAAAGCTGGGGATGTCATCGAAGTGATGGATGCCACCAACAGAGAATGGTGGTGGGGCCGCGTCGTCGATGGCGAGGGGTGGTTCCCTGCCAGCTTTGTTCGGGTATGGCTCCAGTGTGTGCTTTCCTTGGGGGTGGGGTTGAAGACTCTTGGCTCTGCTCAGAAGTCTGGGACCCAAACAGCTCCTCAGTTCCAGGCATGGGGTGTGGGCTACATCCTCTCTGTGCCTCCGACTGGATGGATAGGGGATCAGAACTATGACACAAGACATTCAATTCCCTGCTCCCAAGCCCCTGCTTGCCAAAGGGAAGGGCAGGTCAGGAATGTAAGAATATGATATTTCAGAATACCACCGCTTTAATGTCTCTCCCCCATCGCTAAGCACCACCGTGTTCGTTGTTGGCCTGTATGTGTGGAGACCAGGAATCATACACACAGCCCTGAGGGAAGAGGCATAGACAGCGAGATCATACCCAAGAGAACAAGTGACCCCAGTTCCAGTCTGGTCACCAGAGAACTCTTGGTTCAGGCCCCCCAAAGGCCAGGTAGGGGGAAGAGAATTCCCCCTGGTTCTCAGGTAATCCTGAGAGCCCCGAACCCTTTCCTAAATTTACAGGCTAGCAATCTAGCAAGGTCTCTACCTAGACACACGAATTCCTATACCTGGATGCCCTGGTTCGAAACTCTCACTGAGTGAATTAGACAGTATCTGCAGTCATCAAATTACCACCCAGTGCCCTGACCTGGTGTCTAAGAGGCAGCTGCAGGGAAATTGTGGGCCTGCCCTTGAACCTGTGTGTCCTGTGGCAGCTACTGGCCTCAGCTTCGGATGACCTAGAGCAGAATTCAGGGACTGACTGGAAGATGGCAGGGACTAATCTGCCTTGCGTTGTCCAAAGCTGCGCGTGAACCAGGATGAGCCCGCGGACGACTATGAGGCCCCGCGGGCCGGGGCTGGAGAGGCCGATGACAACGGTCCAGAGACCCAGAGCTGCAAGGATCAGATGCGGACAAACGTCATCAATGAGATCCTCAGCACTGAGCGGGACTACATCAAGCACCTTCGCGACATCTGCGAGGTGAGGAGAGTAGGCAGAGTGGGCTGCTGGACTTAGGCTATAGGTTAGAATGTGATGGGCAGGGTCACAGGACGTGGTGAACTGGTGCAGAAGAGGGTGTGGCATGTGGTAGGGTACACAGGTGGGTCTCCAGAGAGCTTGGCTCCGCCCCATTCCCCCAGGGCTATGTCCGCCAGTGCCGCAAGCGGGAGGATATGTTCAGTGAAGAGCAACTGCGCACCATCTTCGGGAACATTGAGGACATCTATCGCTGCCAAAAGGCGTTTGTGAAGGCTTTGGAGCAGAAGTTCAACACAGAGCGGCCACACCTGAGCGAGCTGGGTGCCTGCTTTCTGGAACACGTGAGTGCACCGGGACCCATCCCACACAGGATCCCTAAGCCTGAACAGGCTGTAGTGCCTGGCCCTCCCCCCATCCCACCCCACCCCTACTTATCTGTGCTTGGCACCCCTGCTGTTCCCCAGAACATCCACTCTTCCCTCAGAATTTTACACACCAGGTTCACAGATAAAAGCTGCTAGCCTTCCTGGGCAGACAGTCTTGTCCTCTACTGAAGCAAGTTAGGGGAGTCTCCTTTACCTGTTTAGCCTTGATATTCTTTCCTGATTAGCACAGCTGATTTCATTAACAGATAATAAAATTAAAAACAGAGGCATTATCAAAATCGCAGAAGCCCTACCAAGAAAGCTCAGCATGGCTCCAAGGATAGGCAGATATATCACAGATTTTTTTTTCCATCACTGGAATGACTTCATAGTGTGTACCCAGCAAAGTAGTTAGAAACTGTACAGAACGTGGAAGCTCCTCACCCTCTCACCTTATGGCTGTGGCCCGTTGCCTGGGGACACAGGAGACAGCCATCCTGACCTCCAGTTGTGCCCCCAGCAAGCAGACTTCCAGATCTATTCCGAGTACTGCAACAACCACCCCAATGCCTGTGTGGAGCTCTCCCGCCTCACCAAGCTCAGCAAGTACGTGTACTTCTTCGAGGCCTGCCGGCTGCTGCAGAGGATGATTGACATCTCGCTGGACGGCTTTCTGCTGACCCCAGTGCAGAAGATCTGCAAGTATCCCCTCCAGCTGGCCGAGCTGCTCAAGTACACGCACCCCCAGCACAGGTAGAGGGCACGAGGTGGGGAGAGGAGCTGCCCAGGACTGCATGCCATCAGTCAGCAAATTAGAATATTTGCAGCTGTGGGTACCATTTGCAGAACTGTTGGGCGCTGCTGTAGGAAACAGCTTAGGGTAAAGCAAGACCTTGAGCTATACTGGAACAGGGGAAGATATACATCAAGGAAGTTATGCAGGAGAGACAGGCTATTGTACTTGAGGGGTGAGGCTGTCACTAAGGGTAACTTCATGTGCAATGGCCTCTGGGGACGCTACACTGCTGTCCAGCTTGCTGCACCCTTCTTCTGTCTGTTCTGCCCCAGGGACTTTAAGAATGTTGAGGCTGCCTTGCATGCCATGAAGAATGTGGCCCAGCTCATCAATGAACGGAAACGAAGGCTTGAAAACATCGACAAGATTGCTCAGTGGCAGAGCTCCATAGAGGACTGGGAGGTGAGGGCCCCGGCGCCCAGAAAATCCTGTGGGGTCTTTGCTTGAAAACTGCTCAGAAGGGGAGAGACGCAGGGTCCCACTGCACTCTTGCACTGGGCCTCTGGTGGCACCACCACATTGGGACATAATGGTGTCCTTCCTATGTGCACTACCATGCACCTTCCAACCACCACCAACCTAGGGACAGCCCTAACCCAAGGAACTGTTTCTAAGACACGCTGGTCTGTTTCTCTGCCCCCGGGACAGGCTGGACCGCTAAGGTTTAGGTAACTTCTGGAACTTTCAGCAGTCGAGTTTAGAGCCCGTGGTGGGACTACTCCTGGATGTTCACCTTTTCTGGGTTGCTCATCCCCATGTATCTGCCAGGCTTGCCTTCTAAGGCAACAAGTAAAACTGATGACTACACAACCCTGCTCCTTAAAGGCAGGATGTGGGAGGACTCTGCACACAGCCCTCCGCCACCTCTACCCCTACCCAGATGGATCTGTGGAGTGCTGTGCCAGCCGTCGGGATGAGAACATAAAGCCAGAATAAGAGGCAGAGAAGGACAAGTAGAGTCCTAACCCTTGGGTAGGGGGAGCTGAACAGTGCTGCAGCCTGGTTCTAAGTCCATGCCTGGCCAAGGACTGGAAAGCACAGTCATCCCCAAATGGATGGCTGCCAACAGCTCCCGAGGGCCAGTTTCGGGTACTAAATGTATCTAGCTGCAGAGGCAAGTTCCTGCCAAAGCCTCATTTGTCTCTAAAGCATTTAAAAGACAGTGTGGGCCATGCTCAGAAGCCTATACTTCTAGCAGCCATTTCCCAAAAGGAAAAGAGTGGGGTTGGGTCCTAGGTGGTAAAACGCCTCCTTCCTCTGCTTACAGAGCGAGAGGACTTGAATCCAGATTCCCAGCACCCACATTAAAAAGGCGTGGTGACACACTTGTCTCTCAGTCTTAGATGGTAGGGAAGATTTCCTGAGACTTTCTGGCCACCCAGCCTAACTGATTTCATGAGTTCAGTGAAAGGACCTTGTCTCAACAAATAAGGTAGAGATGGCTTGGTGAGATGGCTTAGCCGGTGAAGGTACTTGCCACCAAAGCTGTCGAAACTCATGCCAGTCTCCAGGACCCATTTGGTGGAAAGGGAGGATTCTGCAAGGGGTCCTCTGTGTTCCATACACTTGTGTGTGCAAACACCCCTCCCCACAATAAATAAATAAATAAAAGTTTTTTTTTAAGGTGGAAAGTCATTAAAACACCCGATGTTGACTGCTCCAATGTTGACCTGTTCCCCCGTGTTGCCCTGTTCCCCCCACGCCCCGTGCTCTTACATATGAGCACATGTGTAAACACGTGGACACACAACACAGCACGCAAAATGAAAAAGTAAAATGAACTCTTTTAGTATTTTATTTAACTCAAAAGATCATTCAAATGTAACCAATGACCATTTTTGACATTGGTTCATACTCTTTGAAATCACTGTGCACCTCACAGTGACATCAAATTCCCAGTGCTCGGCAGCCACAGAAGGCCAGCGCTACACTGAAGTCCCCAACAGGAGTGGGTCAAACCTACCTTTCTCTCTTCCCACATCCACACTTGCAGTGCTGCCTGAGAGCTTTAAGAGTATTCCTTTTACCTTGTCCTACGTCGCTCAATTCAGGCAGCATGAAGACACCCACTCACCAACAGGAGGGAAGTAGAGCCTAAGGTTGGGCGCACTTACCTCATGGCTCTCCTTGGGGTTCACTCAGGGGGAAGATCTCCTAGTCAGGAGCTCGGAACTCATCCACTCGGGGGAGCTGACCCGTGTCACACAGCCTCAAGCCAGGAGTCAGCAGAGAATGTTTTTTCTCTTTGACCGCCAGCTCATCTACTGTAAAAAGGTATCTGAACCACCCTGCCTTGCCGCACCAGTCAGTTAAGGGCTGGAGCTCTTGTCTAGAGGCAAAGAGCTTGTCAGACTCTGCCCTTGGCCATTCCATGTCTCAGAGAGCCACAGGCAGGCTCTTAGGACACTGAGGGTAGCTGTTTGAACGATGTGCTGTTGAGAATACTACGCCCCCACTCCCCCCACCCCATCCTGACCTGGTCCCTGCCTGCTCCTCAGATCATGTCTCCCTCTGCAAGCTTTTGCTTGTCTCATTTCTCTGGCCTCCTTACTGCTGGCTTCTGCTTCTCTCAAACTATGGCACAATGGCCCCATGCACGAAGCCTTCCTTGTTCTCTCTGCTCTCTCCCACGCCATATGGACCACTGCCAATTTAGTTTCTAAGGCTTTCTGTCCACCAGACCATGTGCGCCTCAAAAGATTAGACTGTCCTGTCAGTCAGTGGCTTGGAGGGGAGGTAGGCATGGATCCTGGACATGACCAGGTAGTCGGGCAGGCTGCGTAGCAGCCGGGGCTCAGGACAGCATCTGGCAGGATCTGCTCCGCCGGGACGTGCTATACTACAAGGGCCGGCTGGACATGGATGACCTGAAGGTGGTGGATGTGGAAGACGGGAAGGACCGAGACCTCCATGTGAGCGTCAAGAATGCCTTCCGTCTGTACTGTGGTACCACGGGGGACAGCCACTTGCTGTGTGCCAGGAAACCAGAACAGAAGCAGCGCTGGCTGAAGGCCTTTGCCAGAGAGAGGGAGCAGGTGCGGCTGGACCAGGAGACAGGTGGGAGACCCTGCTGGGCCTTGCCTAGCCACTGGGGCCCACAGACAAGGTGGTCAGGGCCAACTTGAGAACAACAGCACACCCTAGGGCTAAGTGAGGTTACAGAAACCTCTTAGCACACCCCTCTGGTAGAAATGGCTATTCCTGCGGTCAACCCCATTGACTGAGTCTGATGGGAGTGCCTTAGCCTATGTGCCCGTCTGTTGAGACCTGGGGGAGCCCCTTCCCACTGAGCCCTGGAGAACATGGGGTGGGTACTACAGAAACCTTTCCCATTCCTTGGCCACTAGCTTCATGCTTAGGTTTGGGAGCCTCCTAAGAAGTGAAGAGAAGCTAGATATTAGAGAAGCAGGAAGGGGGTACAGGGTCAAGATAAATGGCTTAGGGATCTTCATTCTCTCCCTTGGCTGGTGAGACGGAATGGCTGAGCGGGTGAGGAAGTCCCTGCCATGCCAGGCTTTCTCAAGCATGATAGTAATGGGGTGCCAGGAGGATAGATAGTACCTGGACTAGAAAGCCCTCCAAGAAGGCACATGAGCAGCTGAAGAAGGCAAGGTGGGGTCTCATATGTGCCCTTCCTCCAGGCTTCTCCATCACTGAGCTGCAGAGGAAGCAGGCCATGCTGAACGCCAGCAAGCAGCAGGCCACGGGGAAGCCTAAAGGTAAATGGAGAACCATTCAACTCCCTGGGCAGGTCTGGCCATGACCTCACAAAAGTGGCAGCTAGTCATCAGCATCCTTGGAGATGTCCACTGTCCGCTCTTTATGGGCACATGTTTTCAAAGGTGGCAAGGGCCACAGATGAGTTTTTGACTTTGCTGACCTCCAGGAGGCACCAGAAATTACAGAGCTTGCCTCCCCAGGCTGCTGATAGGTGTGTCACAGCTGCCTGTGAGTGAGCCATCTCTCCGTAGACATTCCATGCCTTGAACGGTGGCCCTGGCCAGCCCAGGCCCAGAACTATCGATAACTTGGGATCTTATGTGTTGTGGTTTACCCCTTGGGAAGCAAGTCCTATGTGACTACTCAATGGAGGGTCTACAGCAGAACCCACACATGGGCCCCCCTGCCTTCTACCCTTCTGACCCCTGGTGTCTCTCTCCCTGCCCAGCTGTCGGCAGGCCAGGCTACCTGACCCGCCACAAGCATCCATCATTGCCTGCCAGCCGGCCCCAGCAGCAGGCGTTGGTGCTAGCAGAGCCCAGGCGGAAGCCATCTAACTTCTGGCACAGCATCAGCCGACTGACACCCTTCCGCAAGTGAGCCAGCACCCATCAGAGAACCTAACGCTTTGTGGACCCGTCCTTTCCTCTCTGAGGCCTACACCATCAGGCCCTCTGCCTGTTTTTACAAACTGGAAGTGAACAGACACAGCGTCACACTGTATGAAGTCTGGGCCCTGCCTCTGGCTCCTTCCCCACGGCTAGTGTGTGGGTACCAGCCTCTGCCTATACACTGGGCCTGCACAGAGCCTCCATCAATGGTAAGCCTGCATGCCACAGCTCAGAACCTCTGGCCAGGCTGTGCACACAGGCTCTTCTGCTCTGGACATTCTTTGGGAAGCTTATCTCCATTCCTGTTTCCTTTGGGTAGGAAACCAAGACGTGTGGCCATGAGCCACCTGCCAAAGCAGGCGTGTGCCCCTCTGCTCTTTGTTCCTTCAGGCCCCCAGTGCACTTGCAACTTGAGAGGTCAGGAACCAGGAATTCTGCACTCCTAACTCTACCCATAGCTGTGTCCTTAGCCTCCTGGTCCCTCTTAGACACTGCTGGCTGCCAGACACCCTCTTTACTCGTGATGTGTATTGGGAACAAAACCGTACAATCAACTGTGTTTTTTGTATCAACCTGGTTCCGGGTTAGTGACAGTTCCCTGTAGCTGGGGTGGCTGCGCGCACACATACCCACACCCACTCCCTGCTCAATAGGACTTTGGTCATGCTGTTTCTCCAACTCTGGAGAACTGTTACTGACACAGAAAGATTGCCTTACCCTAGCAAGTGTGAGAAGCCATAAGGACTGGACTCTGTGGCCCAGCATGGACGGCCTCCTAGTGGGGCACATGGCCAGGTCTGCACATGGTGCAGCGCCTACAGGACTTGGAAGCATGGAGTCACTCTTGCGCTGCATCTTCTCTAATCCAAAAGCCACATTTAATTTCATAAAGAAACAAATGAAAAGTGACCTGGCTGCTGGTCAGCTGTTGGTGTGTGTGTCAGTTTCCTCTTGTGTGCTGTCGTCCCTCCTGGGGCTGGCGCCCCGCCTCTCCTCTGCTCTCAGCAGAGCGAAGGTGCTGCTCACTAGGCCACAGCCGCAGGGTTCTGGTAGAAGTGGTGTAGGGTGACGAAAGCAGGCCAGGGAGCCATGTACAGAGTCTCCCTTTCCACCTCCCAGAGGAGCTATTTCGGTACTTCTGGGTCTCAGCACCCTTTGCTAAACTGAGGGACACAGGAGGCTTATGTAAAGCCGTAGGAGCCCATACTCCTACAGCATTTAGGACCTTCCACCAAAGCTCACTGGGGCAGAACACACATTCCCCTAGTCAGACCGCCACCTCTGACAAAACTCCCACGAGAAGATCAGAATATGCAACACAAGTCAATCTTTATTGAAAACTGCAGTATTAATTACATAACAATTCTGGTTACAATAAACGTGCTTTTAAGGATTTTAAATCTGAGCTCATCTACTCATCAGATTGCATAAAAAATTAAAAGAGTATGAATTTACATCTAATTGAACTGCTCCGGAGGGACAGTCTGCCCGTTTCTTTTTATTGACATAAGTTCCATGAAGAGGCAAGGGATGCCTTTAACACTGGAAGACAATGCTGAATTCAGCATAAAAAAAGTACCAACAACAGTGTAAAAAAGTATTTAAAAACAAAAGCTAAAAAAAAAAAAAAAAAAAAAAGAAGAAGAACCTAGTCTGTTCAGTCACAGCCTATCGGGCTCCTTGGGGCCTCCAGCTGCCACAATAACCCAGCGGGGTGCCAGTCCCCCAGTCTGACTTAACTGGTCTATTATACTGCCCAGTCTGCACCAGACCCACACACCGCCCTCCCGTGGGAACTGCCTCGGGTCCTCACATCTCACGTACAGCTACTGCAGTCCCCAGACAGAAAAGCTGTTGCCACTTGTGCCGTAAACCTAGTCAAATTTATTCCACGGACTTTCTGTTCATCACAACAGGGAGGGGTAACGAAGGAAGAGAAGAATCCTTTAAGACACTGATGTAATTGATGTTACAACGGTAACACTGATGTTCCTGTTCCTACTGAGAGCACAGCATCACTCCATCAAACACAGACTGGGCAGGAGTAGGAGGTGTGCTGGACAGGAGAGTGAGCTCGGCCGCTCTGCTGCCCTCCTGCCCTCCACAGCCCTCAGAAAGCACCACAGAAAGGACCAGGAGCTGCCACTGTACCCTAGGAGGTCCTGGCCATTTGGCAGTGCCAGGTACACAAGTACAGATGTCAGCTGCTGAGAGAAGGTGGCCCCCGTTAGTAATACTGTACTCCAATATAGGAAAACTGAGAAAATCTGAAGCAGCCCCAATATTTAAGGCTGGTGCTTGCCAACCTCTCCCAACCACAGGCCCAAGTCAGAAGCCAGTGAGCTCCAGTCTCCCCAAGAATGACATTTCTCTTACTGTACCATAAATATCCAGTCTACTCCTTCAGCCTTTGGTCACACTGGAACAGCAGAGCCCATGCAGTAAGACACCAGGTGCATGGCTGAGGAAAGGTAGGACACTTGACAACCTATCCAGAATTAGGGACCTCCCAATCTGAACACTGAAGAGCTGGTACCCAGAACGGCAACTGGTAGGCCAATAGCCACTCAACACTTCTTCCGATGAAGACCACAACACAAGAGACAACAGTTCCAGAGGCTGCTTCCATGCCTGTAGCCTAACTGACCTAATCCTGATAGTGGACTGACTTCTTGAGAGTCAAGGAGCTTACAGGTTCCGATACTCCATAACTTTAAACTGCAAAAAGCAGCAGCTGAGGAAGAAAGCTTCCTAGCCTCAGGGAAGGCAACAGAAAATGAACTTATATATATATATATATATATATATAGATAGATATATCCATATTCATCCTTAACAATGTCAGTGTTCATAGGCATCAGATTCTCTGCTTGCCTGTCCATCCAGCTGATGGACTCTGGTCAGGAATGTCACACACATAAAAAAGCACACTTTCTTGGAATGTTCCTCAATGTTTTGGGATACCTGTGCAGTCCTGTAATAGAATACTGACACAATTCTGTTCCTTAATTTTACTGGAACTGGATGTTTCTACAGTCACCACCTGGAATAGTTTACAACTATCCATGTGCCCAGATTTTCACCTGGTAAGATCTTTCACCAGCAGATTCCATAGTGGTGACCTGACAGCTTCAAGGCAGAAATCTCCACACAGACAAGCTGTGTGAAGCTGATATGATCCTCAGGAGGGCAGAAACCCCTCTTCTTTCTCCTGAGAACTCAGGGCCTATGGAAATACACACTGTGCGCAGCTGCAAGCAGGCCCAAAGACTTAGTAACTTCCTGCTGTAGGCGAACAATTCCACCCTTTCCAGGCAGGGCCATAGGTATGTTTAGTCAGGGTGGGTATGAGATCTTTCCAAGCACATTAGAAAATAACAGGTACACTTGTTCTAATGATTTGTGATTATTCACCTGGGAAACCACCTTCTGTCTGCTGAGCCCGGGGAACCCTGGATCACTACCAACACTGCACATCATCCATCACAGGGACGGGAATGCCAACACGGAAGTCAGGTGTAAGCTATGTGCTACAGCAAATGTTTCTATCTCTGTGCAGTGTGTGCTTTCTTGTGCTACCCTCCCCCATGTGCACGCTCACACATACACACACTCACTCTTAAGTGCTCATGAGGCAATTAAACATACTCATCTATAAACATTCTATGTTCAGGGAATAAGGAATCTTCTGTTCACACTGATTCATGCAGAAATCTCCCTAAACTTCTAAAAAAATGCTAAAAAAAATTATGGAAGTTCAGTATTCAGGTGATCACCTTCTAGCCAAGTTGATAGCTACTGACTGAGGCGACCTCCACACCAACATGGAAGCCCTGACTTAGCTGCCAGAGACAAGCACCCCTTCCAAACAAAGCCCCAGCAATCCAATGGGGTAAAAAAGAAAAAGAAAAAAAAAAAAAACACGATAAAAAGCACACCCCCCAGTTAACAGACCCCAGAGAGGTCCTCATGCCCTGCCCCTTTGATCCACATTGAACAAAAACACCCTCAGAATTCAAGTCGGGCATATTCAGGCAAAAAGAACCTTCTTGATTTCTTATGTACACACTCAAAGTCTTTCCCACCCCAGAGCCTTACAGGCAAGTGCATTTCAGAACTTCCTGGCCCTTTCCACATCTGCTTGGTACTGAGTGCCTTCAGCTACAGAAAGAGTGGCAGAAGAGGCTCACATGTATGCAGGCAGGTCGACAAGCTACATTATTTCTACATCTTTAGACATAATCACATCCCTGCTTCTCTACAAGAAACATGAGGAACTAAATTAAAAATACACGTATTCCCTTGTAACCAGTCTTAAATGTACAACACTCTTCATAGCACACCGCGGAAATCTCTGTGGGAGAACACAGCAGCGCCTGTGTTTTTAGCTGACTCAATTATTCTCAGAGGAAAAAAGAAATGGTTCCCTAAGCGAAATAAAGCAAAAGACAACACCGCTTCAACGTGGCTGCTTCTCTTTGACATCTTCCCTCCAATGAACTTATCCAACAGTCCCGACAGATAAACAAAACATCCTACAAGACATACAGTGGGAACTCAGATGGCAGACACTGCTCTACTGACACACAGACCACTCTTCACCTCAGCTGGACTGGTCACCATGCTCCTACATTTCCTGATAAGCTTCAGGTAGATCCCTGCTTCCCAGAGCACACTCCAGCTGAAGTGAAGGAGAGACCCCACGGTCCCTGCTGCTGCAGTCTGAAGCTGCTGCAGGCTCACACCCTCTCCCAGTCCCTGTGGCTCCCTCTAGGATCAGTCAGTCAGTGCCAAAAAACCAGGCTGCTGAAAACTACAAGTCTGTGTCCATACCTGGCAACCCCAGCACCCCAAGAGTCCCCTCTAGTACTCCCGACGCTTCAGTGAGGACATCCCTTGCCCGAGTGTAACTGAGACTCAGCATACATGGCAGAGGTGTGTGAGTGACACAGGCTGTAGAACACGGTCCAGTCCTTTGGGTTTTGCATCAGTCACTGCAGGTAGATTGAGCAAGCTTTGTTTTTGTTTGTTTTTATAAACATGCATTCAACTAGATATGATTCAGAATAGAATAATACTCCCTTTTTATCATTACAGTTAGCTAAAAAAATTTTGCCAGGCAGTCCACAAAACAGGATTTGCTTTAAAACCAACCCACAGAGTTAGCTGGAGACTAGCGAGCTGGGACCTGCTGGGCTGGGACGCAGTCATGTTTAGCTAAGTGTCGAGAGCATTAAGAAGAAAGTCCTGGTTGGAGGCACAAGGCCTGCAGCACCAGCTGTGGTACTCCATGAAGTGACTGCACAGCTCCATCCTCAAATCTGGGAAAGAATGACAGACAGTCAGATGGGCTCTTGGCACCTGGTCCCCACCTACCTTACAGACCCCCTGTCCCATTATGCCTGCAGCCCTACACCCTGCAGCAAACACAAGTGATGCAAGCCCACTCTGATGCAGCAAGATGAACAGTTAACACTCAATGCTCTCCTCCCTCCCTCCTGGGATGTCCCAATAAGAACAACGACATAAAGCTCTGCATTGTTCAGGGTAAAGAGCAGGCGGCACCTCCTTTCTCTTAGAGCTTAGGTAGAGGGAATCTCAATCAAGGACCTGCCCTCCATCAGCCTGGCCTGTGGGCATTTTCTTGATAGCTAATTAATAGTGTAAGGCCTAGGGTGCTGTCGTGGACAGGTGGTCCTAGGCTGCAAGGAAGATAGATGAGCACTCAGGGCAAGCTGGAGGGAGCAAGCCAGTAAGCACTCGTCCTCACTGCCTATGAGTTCAGTCCCGGTTTAGATTCCCATTATGATGCACTGTAATTGATTGTAATTATAAGCCAAGCCAACTCCTCGTCCCCAAGATGCTCTTGCTCCGTGTTTTACCACATCAACAAACAAGCAAACCAGACCAGTGCTTTTATCTGGTCAGTTTCGAAGTTTCCTCAGAAGTGCACCTCAACAGGGTCCTTCACTAATACTCACATTAGTTTGCAGGGCAATCACCACTGTGGGGGCACATAGCTGTAGGTGGGTGTTCCTGGGGCTCGGTATGTGGGGACAGTGACTGGGTGAGGGGCTACAGGAGTTGGAGAATGAGCAGTCAGCAGGGTACCTGGAAGAAAAACACACTTCATAAGGAAACAAAAGTGACTGTTAGAGAGAACTCCACCATGTGGCCTCTGATAGCACATCATGACCTGGCTTCTTGCGTTCATGTGCGTGTTTGGGAGGAAGGTTGGGAGGGAAGGAATGGTCTTGGTCTTAAACCAGAAGGGTCAAAAACTCAAACCGGATTCTCCAAAGAGTTAAAAGGTATTCTTGGCACAGCAGTCAGTGGCCACAGTATGCTTGTAACTCCTCGAGACGAAAAAGTGAATCTACTTCCCTTAAACAGGAAGGAGATTCTGACACATAAACAGGAGAGGTGAACATGTATTATAGTGTTCTAAGTGAGAAAGCCAGTGAGGAAGAACAATGTGTCCCCACTCACGTCAACACTGTCAAAGTCAGACACAGAACACTCAATCGCGGATGTGTACCTCAGGGAAGGAGAATGGCCTATTTGTTTAATGGGTACAGGAGTTTTAGATTTGCAGGGTCAATGTTCTGAAGACCTGTTTCACAACACAGTGAGTTGTATGCTAGAGGGAGAGGAGAAAGAGGGGAAGAGAGAAATAGACCATGAATACACGCATGAGGGAGTTCTATTCCATTCGAATGTAAACTCAGCAATGGCTCTGAGGTTAAGCCATACCTCCACATCTCATCAAGGTGGAGGCAAATCCTTGCTGCTCACACTCCTCCTGTGGGAGCTGTCCCCAGGCAAGCAGTAGCAGTCTATGCTAGTTTTCTTTAACAACAATCCCATGGTGCTGACATGATTTCCTTATGTTGATGTCCAGAAAAAGATTGTATAAGGGATGGCTTCATTTTTTTCTTCCTTAAATCTCAGTCATAGAGAACCAAGTGACCTTATATGGAACAGCTTACAGGTAGCTACAAATATTGAAAGGTCAAGAGGTGGCCCCATCCTTAGACCTCCCATCAAACCCCAAGCTTCCATGGAGGTATATCCCAATTCATGCTCCTGATTCAACCAATAAATGGCATAGGATTTTTACAAGCTGCTATTCTCCCCATCAACACAAAGCCAGCTTTCTTAGAGCTTTCTTTTTACTGCAACCTCACCAGCAGAGACAGCCAGCCCATCTGGAACTGCTCCCATTTAGCTGCTCACCGAAGAAGCCAAATGAGGGCTACCTGACCACTCCTCATTCCCACTGCCACATGACCACCTAGCTCTCTATCAAGTCATGGTATTCAGTTAAGTTCCACAGTGGGAGGCCACTTGACTCATTCCTGTTCCTGAAAGGAGAAAAAGAAGAGAAAGGGCAGCCTCGGCAGTCCTTTTGCACAACTGAAGCCATGAGAGTTGAAGGTCACAGGTCAGAAGCTTCATGGACTCTCCCCAATTTAGGTCTCAGGGTGCCACAGAACATAAGAACTAGGACTCACCTGCTGACATGGCCATAGTGGTCCCAGCAACCATGCCCATAGTGACCCCGCTGCCTCTAGGAGGAGGGATGGGAGCAGGGTAGACCGTTGCTGGCATGCCATTGGGCTGCACTACCGTGGTGTGGTGAATGACGTGAGGAGGTGCTGCATACAGAGGTTGTGTATAGTACGTGCCTTGCTGTGGGGAAAACAGAGACAACTGCCAAAGGGTCCCAGGGCTGTAGGAGACGATAGAACCAACCCTCCCCCAGGTGTAGGGCATGCCCAAGCATACCTGGGCATACGGGCTCTGCTGGGGGTAGGCACTTCTCACTGGGTACACAGCCGTCTGGTAAGGATTGGGAGAGGAGGAGTATGGTGGTACAGCCCCACTGGTTGGGGAACAGGACACTTTGTAAGGTGTGCCAGGAGTGTAGCCTGGAACAGAGAAGCCAAAGGCCTGAGTTCATCTGGCCAATGCCAGACAGGTCAACTCTGCAGGCAAGAGTCAGGGCCACCAGTCATGAACACGGTGGAGCCCTGTTGCCACTTTGCCCCTCTCTTCTACCTAGATCATATATATCTGTGTGCAAGTATGCATATGCAGTGCTAAGTTCTGCAGAGCACACAAGCACACAAGAACCTGTCCTGTCTTGCTGGACAGAAACTGCTATGATCTCCCTTTTCACCTTACATTTAAGGTCTAATCTTAGGGACATAAGCATATACACACGAAACTTCACTGCAAGCAAGCAGCACACTGCTCATTACAGCAAAACTAAAGAAACCAACAAAATGTGAATGAAAGCTGGGCAAAGCACCTCAGTGTAAAGACGTGAGTCAGGGGGTAGGCTGACTCACACCATCACCAAAGAACAAATGAAACACTAAACACTAAAGCAGATTATTAAACAGAAGACATGAGAAGATACTAAGAAATGGCTCAGCAGTTAAGAGCACATACTGTTCTTCTAGAGGCCCTGAGTTCAGTTCCACCCACATAGGGTTACTCACAACTCCAGACCAGAGGATCCAACCAACTCTTCTGCCTTTCAGGGACACTGGATTTAGCATGCACACACACCCCTCTCCACACATACACAAATAATTTCTTAAAACAAAAGGGGACAAACATATAAAGCTACACGACGAAGAAGGGAAGAGAAGATGGTACCCTACAGCTATGTGTAGCTACTTCCAGGAGCTGTACTAATAGGTCACAGGAATGAGAGGACAGGTACCTGAAGCTGAGGAAGAGCTCCACAAGGGCAAAGAGACTAACTGGCCCCTGAAGGAACGGCAGAGACAAGGGTCTTCCCTGGGGCCAGGAACGTTCAGTAAACTGCAACTGCAAATTACCAGACTCTGGTGTATCCTGTGTATCAGTATCTTGCTGATACACAAGACAAGCTCCAAGGTATAGAGTAAAAGCCAGACAAATATATGCTGCAAACAGCTGAAAGGAAACTCTTGGAAGAATGAGTTTTCTCAATGACTGAAAAACTAGGCAGTGGCCAGAGGCAGAAGAGCCATTCAGAGGTGTGCAACCACAGACTGTGGTGGTGATATTCAACTATCCAAACACAGTTCAACATCCCACTTGAACTCTGAGGACAGCTTGCAGGTCTCCTCAATCCTACTCATTAAAGTGCTTTCTGTAGAGTCCACAATGGTTTCATGTTTTTGTTGCTGTAACTTTTCACAGGTGTGTCAGAATTGAAAGCTCTGACAGACAGGTTTCAGAGATGCAAGCAACAACCCCACTAGGGGCCACAATAAAATTTGGAAAACATGTTCTCCAGCCTTATACATAAATCCTCATCAACAGGAGACCGATCCTGATCTAGCCATATAAACACTACTTAGAAATCATTAAGAAAAAAATTACAAGTTACAAATCCATTGGATTTCCGAAGCAAGCCAAAGAGCTCATAACAAATAATCTATTTACATATCCAACAATTGGCCTGTCTACCTCAAAAGTAACAGATACATAGCATATGTATTTTGAAACCCCAAAGTCTTTAATGTGTGGAAGAAATCAGGAAAGGGAAGAAAGGGAAGCCCTACTGATATAATGAAAATGTCCCAAGATTGTTTTGGGTGATGGCTCCATGATTAGTGCAGAAGCCCAACTACGAGAATCCATCAAAAATATACAAAATATGTGAGTGTGTATAAACCATGCCTCAATTTTAAAGGATGAACTGAGTACAAGCAATTTTAATTTGAAATTTTAAAGTTTTAATGTATTTTTAGTAGAGAGAATTAATGACTTCAACAGTATCTACCATTTTTAATAAATCAACTTTCAGTACTGGTGCTTTGCCAAGAAAGCCAAATAAGCAATTTCCATTAAAATTTAATAAATCCAGTTAAAAGACAAGAATACATAAGGAGACATTACAGCTTAGATCCAAAGGATCCCTCCAAAAGCCTGGCCTGCAGTGTGGCAGTGCAAGAAGGAGCCTGGGGTGTAGTGGTAAATTCTTTAGGCTCCTGGGGTACGCACTGTGGGACGGATTCATAAGGTGAAGGCTTTTGCTTTATCATGTTCTGCCTGGCCACACACCAAATAATGGGACTAAGTCACCATGGATGAAAATCTCCAAAACTATGCGCCCAACAAGCCCTGTCTCTCAGAAGGAGGCTGCCTACTTGGACATCTGTTACAGGGTAAACAGCTCACACCATCCCTTTCTCCCACTGCTCATCTCTTGGTCTTTACAAAGGATCAAAAGAAAAATGATAGCTATGGTATGTGTACTATGAAACTCAAATTTTTACATATGTTCAACTTTATGATATGCTAACTATACTATAGCAAATCTGTAAGCCATCTTTAAGTTAGGGAGAAACCATGTAAAATCCATCCATTCAGGTTTCAGTGGCACAGCAAGGGAAATGGACCAGGGCAGCCCAAATGCCTTCCAAGGGGGTACTCCCACTGTACAAGGGGTCATCACCTTGTACAGGTCCTACTGTAGGTGACCAGGAAAAGTCCAACCCTCTACAAGAGGCCCTTGACTTTTAATAGGAAACACAGGGAAGCAGGGAAGTAGAGTGTTCACAGCAGCAAGGATGCAGGAGAGAGAAACCAACTCAAGGTGGGAGCAAGACTGTCACAAAAGGAACAGAGAAGTTAAGCATATCGTGCCACCCCTCCAAACCAGTCCTTCACTTATGACAATGACAATCACAGCAGACAATACAATTACTGAACAGGTGGCCATGCTAAGCCCACTCAATTATTTAAATCTAGTTTCTGCCCCATTGTTTCCAGGGAATTTCAATTGAGTCGTCTTGCCAGAACCGGCATAGAAGTATGTGTCTGCAATCACTGAGCTATGAAGACTGAGGAAGAGGACTATGGATCCAAGGCCAGCATGGAGGCACTGCTTAAAACCAAAAAAACAAAAGGGAGAGCAAAATTCTCTGAGGGATCACTAAAATCACATGAAGGAAATATTGACAATCAAAATGTCCAAGTGATCAAGCAGTGGTTGTACATGCCTTTAATCCCAGCACTTGGGAGGCAGAGGCAGGTGGATCTCAGAGTTTGAGGCCAGCCTGGTCTACAGGGTGAGTTCCAGGAGAAACCCTGTCTCAAAATCTAGTGTGCTGCACTCTGAAGACAGACTCTGGGTGTCCTGGTGAAGCCACCTTCAGAATCTGTGGTGCTAGTCAGTTCTCACTTGGCCTTAAAAACAGGGCCCACATCATTGCCCAGCAACAAAAACATGAAAAGAAACACTCATGATACAGATGATATATGTAGATATGGGAGCACTAATAATAGATGCTTTAGGCGTGGTAATAGTGTTACATACACTTTCAGAGGTACCTATAAAAGTCATCAACACAATGCATGAAAGTAGCTTCATGCAACACAGGAATACTGATGGCAGTACAGCTGACACATCGACTCTGAACCAGTGGCAATCGAGGCCAAATGACTGGGGAAGTGGCTGCACACTTACAAGTTAGGGGATGTACCTGAAACTGTTTCTACTGAAACTCTCTAAGGGTTTAACACTATACCTAGACTTTTAGCACTCAGGAGGCTGAAACAAGAGGATGGAGAATTCAAGACAGGCCTAGACTGCACAGTAAGATCTCAATCCAACCACACAGTATAGGCTGGAGAGAATGCTCAGCAGTTAAGAAGAGCACTAGCTACTCTTATAGAGGACATGAGTTCAGTTTCCAGCACCCACATGACAGCCCACTATGACACACTCTTCTGGTCTCCTCAGGCACTGGGCACACACATATATACAGGCAAGCACTCATACATGTCAGTGTTTAAATCTTAAAGGCAAACAAACAAACAAACAAGCAAGCAAACAAAACACAAAGGGCCAAAAACAGCTCAAACAGAGCACTTGCCTAACATGTGCAAGACCCTGGGTTCAATCTCCAGCACTGCAAACAAAAACAAACAAAAAAATCATTTTTTAAAAAACAAAGAATTTTTAAGGTTAGGTAAGCTATTACAAATTTAAAGGAGGCAAAGATATATATTCGGCTTCATAAACAGATTCAATGTGTAGCATTAAGTAGATCTTCATTCCAAGTATTTTACAGTATTGGCCATTTCTCAGTGAGATGCTTTCACTAGGGACAATGGCTGCTAGCCCCCACATATCTACATTCACAGAACTATTTGGGAGGTCGAATACAGATGCAGAAAATGCTTTTTTACAGGGAAAAATTTTCTACAGCATCACTACCCACAATCTGAGAAGCTACTGAAGGAAATCCTCCACAAAGGCAAAGTGGAAACCGAGAAAGGCGGCAAGAACTGAACAGAAGGCAAAAGCCCCAGGCAGAAGAGGCCTCCAGCACAGGAGCCAGGCTAGGGCAGAAGCGGGGCTCCTGAGTGAGCACCAAGAAAGCACATGGGCCAGAAACACACACCTAGAGATATCAAGAATGCTAGTTAGCCTCCTTCTGAGAGGTTCTAGGAAGGACAAAAGGTCAAAAGAGCAACAAAATCCTTGTCACTGAATTTGACAGGTCAACAAGAACAAAACAACATGCCTCCCATCACAACAAAATGACAGCAGTCAGCAACAGGCATCTAATGGTGTCAGGACAGACAGGCATCTAAAACGGTGGTAGCAAAGGACAGATTTCCTTCTTTCCCATGACAGCATCCTGTAGACAAGAAAGACCTCACATTTGTTCTATAGCAAATTACCCCACATTTCCAAACCGCAGCCTTGATTGTCACAATGAACCACCATGCAGGCTTTATGCAGTACAGGGATTGTGTGTGCTGGATAGTACTCTACCAACTGAGCCACACCCCCAAACCTCTGCTTTAATTGTGAAAAGCTTTCTACAAGTATAGGTACTATTAGATTCTGTGCATATATACCTTTAAGAGAGAAAGACTCCTGCAATTCCAGTCAATCAACACTCTAGTGCTATTTCCTTTCAAGCAGTTGGTTATACAGTAAGCTTTCTGTTTAAGCAAACCTGAAATCTCATTTCAGAGACACAATTCTGGATTTAAAAAAGAAAAAAAAAAGACTATGTTGAATTTCTATTTATTGTTAACTATCTTTAACAAACAAATATCAAGGCCAGACAAGCACTGTGACAGCCAGCTTAATAAACTGTTACTTGCTCTAAGATGCATCTGTATCTGTGTGATTATTGTTGTAGTGTATCAGCAACAAGTTCACCTTTTATAAAAGCTTTGGCAGAACATGGTGGCACAGCCTTTAATTCTAGCACTGGAGAGGCAGATAGGAAGATGTCTGTGAGTTTGAGTCTAGCCTAGCCTACACAGTGAGGTCCAGTGTAGCTAGGGCTACAGTGATCACTAATCAGTTACTTTCCCCTGAGGCTTTCAGATCATCAATGTGCCTGAGCCATTCAGTGGGACAGGCAGTGCCAGGAGAACCAGAGTGCACAAAGTGCCAGGCCTGCCCAAAGTCTGATCATGATCCTTCCACAATATCGACAAAGTTCCAAGGACGAAATCACAGTTCCTAGAATGTTACCACTCACCAACAGAGTTAAACCTTCACGAGCTCAGTTCCCAAGGAGATTGCAAACATGAAAAGCCCAATCCAAATTCATCTGTCTAAAGCCCACATTTGTTCAAAATAAATGGATCTCCATCCAGATCATGGGACAGGATATATCACCAAAGCCACTGAAAACTCCAAGGTTCTTAAGACTCCTGTGACATATTTACAATTGTATTAAGAAAAGGGAGCTAGAGATGGCTTAGGGGTTAAGAGCACACTCACTGTCCTTGGTTCAGCCCCAGCATCCACATGGCAGCTCACAGCCACCTCTAACTCCAGTTCCAGGGGATCTGGTGCTTTCTGGCCTCTGACAGCACGAAATTTACAATGGTACACAGGCAAACATGCAGGCAAACACCCATACACATACAAAATAAACGTAAATCTTAAAAAAAAAAAAAAAAAAAGAAAAAAAAAAGATCACAGTATTTCGAAGGTGCCCAAGAAGCCCTGCAGACCGGCTGCCTCTATACTAGCTCATATCAAGAAAGCAGCAAAACTATCAGAAACTTTCCTCCTTACTGGGCCCTGTGAACAGGAAGCCAACTTTTCAACAACCCACAAGAGTACAAAGCTCTGATTTATATCAGGTGCCAACAGCACAGCAGGACACCTAGGCCTTCCAAGTTACTCCTGCCTTAGCCAATTTTGGAGAAACATCTTTATTCCAAGTCTCTAGACAACACCAACACAGCCAAGGGGCCTAGCAGAGGCTTCTAAGGCCACACCCTGGGCCATGGCTCCTGTTACTGCTTACCTCAGCTTTTATACTCAAGGATCCAGCTGAGAGCAGTCTTGAAGAGTGAATGAGACAGGAGGAGACCTGAGAGAAGGGGGTTGCATTTGTTCCAGACACCCCAGCTTTAGGCAAAAACATCTGCATTGGCCTCAACAAACCCGAGGCTCTTTTAGGAAAATTACAAAAATGAGTAGGAAGTTTTGAGTCCTTTTCATATCAGCTTGTACTCTAGGAAGAAAGCTGGTATAAATAAAGAGCATGAGTACATATGTGTGCACAGTACACGTGCAGGAAGCTCTAGCCCAGGTAAAGCATGGCAGTTTAATCTGGAGCTATACACAACTAACCCCAAATGTTCAAGCTAAACTTAAAAGAAGAAAATGTGATGATTTTAGGTAGACTTTCAGGATAGCAAGAATGTAATCCACGAAAGAACAGAATGATAATCTTATCACATTTTGAAAATGTCTGTTCTGTGAAAGGTATCAAAAGAAAAGCAGGGTGATGAGGGGTGGGAGGGTGGGGGAAAAAAACTACAATCATGAACTTGATAAAAAAAATTCCTTAAAACTCAGCTCTGAGCAAGAAAGTAATTAAGTCTTAGTTCTAGATACTCAAGAGGCTGAGGCCCAGGAATTCAAGACACCACTGAGTAGGGAGAGACACACACTTTAGATGGCTCAGAGGTTAAAAGTACATACTGCTCTTGTGCAAGGTCCGGGTTCAGTTCCCAGCACCCTATCAGGTAGTTCACAACTGTCTGCAACTCTAGCTCTAGGGAATCTGATGCTCTCGCTGGCTTCTGGGGTATCTGCACATGGTACACAGAAAACAAAAGGAGCATGCACGAATACACACACACACACACACACACACACACAGACACAAATAAAAATCTTTTAAAACACAAAACAAAACATGGGTTGGAGAGATACCTCAACAGTTACGAGCTCTGGCTGCTCTTGAAAGAACCCAGGTTCAGTTTCTAGTGTGCACACAAGAGCCTCACAATCACCCACAGCTCTATTTTCAGGGAAAACAACACTCCTTTTCTGGCCTTTGCAGGGACTTGACATGCACATAGTGCATACACATACAGGCAGACAAATGCTCACACAAGAGAAAATAAAAACAGATCTTCAAACAAAGTCTGTAAGAATTACTAAGTGCCTTAAGAACAGAGTCAGTGATTGACACGGAGCTAATGATGCACATAATCTATCTCCTTCCGGAGGGTGCTGTGGGGACTGAACCCAGGCCTTGCCCAAGCTGGCAACTTCTCCATCACTGAACCTGTCCAAAGCTTTTGTTCTTATTCATTACTGAATTTAATCTTAACTTTGTTATATGCTTGCACCCATGTGTGCAGGCTGGCATCAGCCCCTGAACCTACAGTTATAGGTTGTTGTGAGCTGCCCCACATAGGTGCTAGGGCCTAAAATTTGCAATGGTAGCAACTACTCTCAACTACAAAGCCATCTCTCCATTCCCATTTCTCATTCATCTAAAGATATGAAACAGAGTCTAAGATGTGCAGGCTAGCCTTGAAATCACCTTGTAGCCCAGGCAGACCTTGAACATATGATTTTCCTGTATCAGCCTCCAGAGTACCCGGCAGGACAGGTCTGTGCCACCATGCCCAGAAGCAAAACTCTTTTAACAGACGGCCAAATGATAAATTAACACATGAAAAGATTATCAATGTTACTGTCAAGACAGTTCAAATGAATACTAACACAACAGCTAGGACGGAAAGACTATTCATACCAGAGTTGCCAAGGACACAGAAGACCACACCCAGTGGGAACAGAGGCACAGTCACTCTGGAAGACTGTTTTTGGCAGATTCTTACTTGCCCTAAAATCAGCTTCTTCACCCCTTTGTATATACTCAACAAAATAGAAGCACATATCCACAGATTTATGTTAACATCCAGAAAACTATATTTGCAAAATGAATGTTAAATACAAACTTCCAAACTCAAGTGGTACAAATGCCATAGGCTGACCAACAGATAAGCAAGTGATGTTTCCCATACAAAGGGCACAAGCTAACAACGGAAGGGAGGAAGGAGGAACAAGTACTGCAGCAGGGGAATCCAAGTACTTATTACGCCCAGTAAAACACAGCAGTCTAAAAATGACCCAGTACCTTCTGTGTGATTCCATTTACATAAAAAGGTAGAAACCACAACTCATCTATAGCAAGAGAAAACACAGCTATGATTCTTTGGAGCCCAGTAAAGTTGAAATGGACAGAACCAAATTTGTCGAAACAGGTATGTTCCCTGCCAACGGTAAAAGATGTACACTTCAGAGCAGAAATGATCAAATGCACATATAGATATGTGCAGTATGTTAGTTATATATACATGAGAGCGCTGTTTAAAAGGAAGCTACAGAATGTAAAATTCTTTACAATAGGAACAGAGTAGCAGAACTGTTGGCACCCTACTGAGTAGCGCTGTGGGAAGCAGCTGAAGATGTGTCACATGGTCTCAGTGACAGGCTCAGGAGAGCAAGGAGTGAAAAGGAGGCAGACAAGATTCACAAGAGGGAGCAGCTTTCTACAGACAAAGAGGCCAGTCTGAGAAGGAGCTATGGGATCAAAGCAGAGACTCTTGTCTCCCATAGACTATTAAACTTCTGCGTACACCGCTGCCATGCCGTGCACACTCATATGACTGTAGTGAACAGAAACATGAACCTAGGACAGAAAACTCTGAAGCAGAAAGACCAAGCCCAAGTTTTCCTCTGGGTCTAAGCTATGGAAGGCAGAAAGCTAGTGCAGAAGAGATGGGTGAGAGGGCAGACTTATAAGTCACAAGGAAAGAATTTACAACAAGGGCACTATTGCTTCCTCTTCTACCCAAAGCAACTGCAAATCTAGAGCTGTGTGGGGAAAGCACTGGTCCAGTAGCCTCAACAGCCATCTCCCAGGGGACAAGCTCAGCTCTTATGTCAAAGCATGAGCTGGCATCCTCAAAGGAATCACAATATCTTGTCTGAATAAGAAAAGCCCAAGAGAAGCTGACAGCTTACACCAGAGGATGCAATAGGAAATCTCAGTAAATAATCCTTATGTAATTCAGAACCAAACAAACTCATTTTCAATTTTAACCAGCAGGTTCTCAAATTTGAAAATGTTTTCATATACTGTATATGTAAAGTAAAGTTTGCTTTTAAAAATATAACCAGGGTACCCTGGGCAGAACTCAGTGACAAAATGCCTAGGACATCCTATCATAAGAAAGGTATTGGGCACAAGGAATTACCTGTACAGCCTGGAGGATGGTGGGTGGATGAGAAACTCAGTAAAGCAAAGCTTATGTGCACTGAGACCTAAAGTTTGATATTTGTCAGCAAGTTCACTTATGAATGTAGAAGCCACCCAACCACAAATCTTCTTCCATACCTCCTCCTCAGATACACAGACATCTGTCATGCAGTACATACCTGTCTGGAAGGTAGGATTCGCTCCAGGGTACATGTTAGGAGAATAGGCAGGCGCTGCTGCATAGCCCACAGGAAAACCAGCTGCAGGGAAACACAGAACAGCAGCATTGTCAGTGAAAATGCAGGCTCCTGACCACCAGGCCTCTTTGCTGTTTCTGAATCCTACTCACCATGCTCAAACAAAATCACTTCTAGTCATCTTTTCTTGGAATTGTGTTGAGTCACAAACATAACCTAGACTTTTAGATCTATAATTAAATGCTCACACTCCACAACTAGGGGGAAAAAAAAATCAGGCAGAAACAGAACTGGGAATCCACTATCCAGAGCAGCTAGATAAAGTGCAAGTCAAGGCACAGAGCACTTTAGCATATGAGGCCCAAGGGTCAATCCCAGGGCCAAAATAACTATACACATGCCAAAAAGTAATGCTGGGTAAGTGGTGCATGTCTTTTAATTCTAGCATGTGAAAGGCTAAGGCAGATAGATAACTGAGTTCCAGGCCAGTGAGGACTGCACAGCAAGACCCTGTCTGGTTAAAACAAAATAGCTAAGTCATAATTTTAAGCAGAGGGAAAAGAAGGGAGAGGCTAAAGGGGAAGAGGAGAGAAAGGAAAAAGAATCCAAGATGGAGTTTCAAAACCTAGGTACCCTGTAGTTTCACCCCAGAATCACACCACCTGTGAGTAAAAAGAGTGTTCAGCATCCTGCACTAGGTCATTATCCTTACCAGGCTCTACTGCACAAAGCTGAAAAGAACCAGAATTCAATGTGGGCTTGGACCCACCCTAGGGGCCCACTTTTGCTGATGGGGGATGGGAGGTAGTTACAAAGAGAGAGATTGTTTGATTTAAAAGCTATTAATTTCTGTTCTTAGACTGTTTCAAACTTCTAAGTTCATTTCAGACATCTTCACGTTCTGAATTTCTAATTCCCAGCTTCCTCAGTTCAAGTTGGCCAGTTAGGAGCTCAGGTTGTCAGGATCATTTAACTCAAGTCTTACTAAAAAGGCTATAACTAACCTCAAAGAAACCCAGAAAGAAGAATACAATCAGAATCCATATCTAAGTAAAATCATCAGTTTTCTTTCTCTGAAAGGGTGGCAGACTCCTCCTGCTACTGCCTATGGAGTGCTGGCAGTTACAGGCATGTATGTGGTCATGAAATGAAAATGATGCCAGAACTGGTTGTTGCAGGCTTTACTGACAGTTATAAATTACTATTTGAGTACTAAACACAGAAGCCAGGTTCCCTGCAAGAACAGCAAGTACTTTTAACCTCTGAAGCACATCTCCATCACCCATGGTTACTTTTAATACATGAGTCTTTAGTCAGACTAACCCACAGCCACAAACACACACGTATCAGTGAGATATTTAACAGAATCCTGTCCCTTGCCCTTGTGGTGTTCACCAGGAAAGGGACGCTCAGGTACCCACCCAGCCCTCCTCAGAGTACAGGATTCCTTGTGCCCCTCTGCTTGACCCAACAGCAGGTCAGCAGGAAGCTCTCATACCTTCAGGGCATAGAACCCAACATCTCAAAGCCCTGACCACTAGCACTGTTGCTTGTCAGGAGCTGTGCTTCTCTTTCCTACCAAGACTATGCTGAGGTAGCCCAAAGGTGGTACCCAAAGAGAACCCAAGGGTATTCAAATGGTTGTTGTTGATGCTGCTGCTGTGTTGTTTTGTAAGACAGGGGCTCATACAGTCCAGGTCGTCCTCAGTCTCATCATGTAACTGAGAATGACTTTGAAGCTGTGATCCTTGCCTGCACCTCCAAGTACTGGGACTAAAGGCCAGTGGTATGTACCATAACCAACCCACTCGGGAATCTCCCAGAATGACAATGCTAGGGGCAGAGAGCACTGCACTAGCATCCAGACACAGTCCTTGTGAGTCCAATGCATGTATACATGATGAAACAGAACTCAATGTTAGGCCTCACATGTTTGGCAGGCACTCTGTCAGGCTGTGTGTCTACCTCGCTACGGGCACCAGCCAGCCAATCAGGGGAGGAAGAACACAGAAGGCAAGGGGAGTCTCAGGCCACGTTTTCTAGAATAGGAAACTGCATATCTGGGAAGACTGCTGTGGTTCCCAGTCTTCTGGGTAGCTGAGTTGAGAAGGGTGTGTGTGTGTGTGTGTGTGTGTGTATGTGTCTGTCTGTCTGTCTGTCTCTTTGGTCTGTACTTCCCCTCAGGGCATCTACTGCAGGAAGGGGAAGGGTGAGCCCAGGTCAGGGGCAGAAGCTGGTTTGGTTCTGAGTGAACCATTTGTGGAAAGGAATGCTCAGAAAGGAAGCTATGGCCTATCTAGATACTTCATTAGCATGGACAATTCCAAGTTTTTGTGCTATGTGACCGACTGCCACGGTCCTCTCAGTGGGGTGTCATGGTTACATGTTCCAGAACAGGCAGAGTTTGACAAGGAGCTGGCTCCACTCCTGCCATTCAATTCTGAGACTCCCCAGGGTCTGAGCCTGTTCAACCTTACCAGTTCTGTCTAGTGGCATGGGCCACGTGCTCCACACTCTGAGTCAACTGTGGAAGAGGAAGAAGGGTGTAGCAATGCCCAACCAATCTACTCAAATGACCCCAGCGGTGGTGGCACTCCTTGCTACCTGCTGCAGTGTTCTGGTTCCCAAATGAAAGACACCTACACATAGCCTTTTTAGCTTTATACACCTGCCTTACACAGTTCAATAGCTGGGACATTTCCTTACCTCCATGAGGCTTATCTCCCCACTCTGATATTCCCGAGCTATTACTTACTAAGATCTATAAGCTCTTTCTCTTGAGATATATTTTGGAAGTGACATTTTAGAGATTTTCAATGTTGCTATCATGTTTTACTATTTTGTGTGTGTATGTGTATGAACTACAATGGGCCATGAACATACAGAAATCAGTTCTGTCCTTCCCTGATGTGGGTCCTGGGGATTAAAATTAAGTTGCTATGCTTAGGGGCAGGTACCTTCATCCTAGGGCTGGACCCTTCATGTGGCAGATCTAGCAGGACAAAGCAGCCATTCATAAAGCCTTAGAGTATGGGTACCTTCCTAATGCCTAGACCCTTTTATATAGTTAGTTCCTCATGCTGTGGTGACCCCCCAACCATAATTTTCATTGCTACTTCATAACCGCAATTTTACTATTGTCATGAATTGTAATGCAAATTATGTTTTCTGATGGTCTTAGGCAAACCCTGTGAAAAGGATCATTCAGTCACAGGGTCCCAAATAGATGTATATAGAAAAGCAAAACCCCAATAAGGGGGAAAAAATCAACTTACATGAACCCCAAAGGGGTCTAGACCCACAGGTTGAGAACCACGGTCATAGCTGAAAACTGTTCCTCTGTCAGGCAAAGTCACCTGAGTGTATAGTTTGGGGAGAAGCACACAGGTGTAGTAAGGAAGGAGGAGGCACCTGCTTAGCCAGACAGATCATCTAAACCAGCCCATGATCCACACCAGGATGGTGACAAGCTGTAAAAGGCCAGATTCTTGATGACACTCCTGCTTCACAATCTGACTTCCTCAAAGCCTTCCTAAACAAGCCTAAGGTATGTGCTGCAATGAAGTTATGCCTCCAACAGTGCACAGGAACTCCTGCAAGGCCTCAGTTCTCTTCTGCATGAACCCAGAACCTCCACCCTCCTTCCCTTGGTCTTCAATAGGATCCTCCTTTCCCTCGATATAATTGGTCAGGTTCTCTTCTGACATCTTTCTTTCCCACTTGCCTTCTTCAGTCAGTAAGACAGTAAGTACTGGTATGTTTTATCAACATCACTCATCTGACCATCAAGGGCAGTGGTTTTTCATCAATGTCCTATGGACCAACCCAGAAGCCCAAAGTAAGCCAGGTCAAGGAGGATCAACTCACCCCAAGCAGGATACTGCTTAGGTACCACAAAACCAGTAAGGAGCAAAACCTTTTTATGATATGTTTTTTTTTTCAGAAACCAGAAATACCACTAACTAGATCATATCCCATAGGCCATAATGATTCGAGATACATTACTTGGCAACTGTACCAGCATCTCTTCTCTGAAAGTAAGTGGAGGAGGAAGGCCTCCTCCAACCAGCAATTTTGCTCCTGGTACCTGATGCTAGCTGAGACTTCCATGACTGAGCAACCCAGCTGCTCTCTGAAACCCCGACTTTCCGTGGACAAGGCCATCCTAAGTAGTGCATGTGTCCTTCCTCCTTCCACTGTGCATTACTACTGTATACAGACATATTACAATACACAACTTGTCAATGCTCAGCATGGGCAAGAGAAGCAAATGTGAATTTTGGTGGTCTTGTAACACTACTGTAACATAAAGCAGACCCTTGAAGAACCTGGAAACCAGCTGAAGTCCTCCTTAAGTCATGCCACAGTCCAAAGCTATCTCACACAAAGGCCTAAGAAAACTAAAACCCACTGATGTGTATGCCAGCTTCCTGAAGAGGCGCAGGCTTCTCAGCACAGCTGCCTGCGGTTGCTTAACATTTCAAGACAAGATGAGGTCAAAGCAAGCATGAGACTTACCCAGGCTGACAGACACATTCAGCTTCTGGATGCAAGAAGAGCCACATTGCTAACTGTGAGGCAAAGGAACACAGCAACTAGACAACTCAATCTCTAATACAGTGTCTGTCACCAGTAATGAGATCCTTAAACAAGAGATAGGACGACATGAAGAAAAACAAGAAAAGACATTGAGAAGAGAAGAAGAACCACCATCCAGAGACTATGGTCAACAACAAACCAACTAAACAGTACATGGAGGAACAAGGTTTGACTCAACACAAGGACTATGCTGCAGATTCAGGCATCATTAGCAAGATTAGTGAAAAGCAAGTAGATAATAGGAAGACATCCATACTAAGCTAAGAGAAAACCACAACCATGGTGCTCATACACTATGGATGGAATCACAGGCAAAGAGAGGAAGGGACAGAGAGTATAAAGCTACTGCTACTACTGTGGGGATCTGAATCCAAGGAAGCTCTCTAACTGCTGAGCAAATAAAAAAATCTAGTCAGAACATGGCAAAACAAACAAAACCACAGCGTTTTAAAGACCAAGAGGACAGAGGGAAGAACAGCTATAGAGGAAGCAGTCACAGCAAAAACTTCCCTGATAGGAGCCAGAACAATACAGGTTTATCTTTAAAGTCTGAGAGCCCACCAAATAACACCCATGTCCATCACAGCACACAAAGTAACACACACAATAAATACAATAAGTCCTTTAAAAAGATGACAGGCAAGGAATAAAAGGGAGACTGTCAAACACCCACCCTGCCAATCGTACAAGCGAAGGAAGAGTATAAAAACACTGTGGAGACAACACTCAGAGCTGCTTTAGAATTACTGAAGCTTTCTCTCAAGTGATTTTCCACAGAGGAAAAAAAAATCACTAAAATAATGGTTTGTGCTAAAGTTCTTTTCAGCAAGGACTGGTCAGTATATGAGAGGCAAAGAGCCAGACCAGACACACCAAGGGTCCAAGTCTTAATGAAGACTGGCAGGTAAACTAATATCAGGGCTTTGGTTATTGTCCTGGTTCCAGATGCATTCAGCTACTCAATTAAACTAGTGTCAATACTTCTAAAACAGGAGTTCTTATCACCAGTGTTTTCGTCAATTCTGGAAGACTCTTCTAATTTCTCTAAGTCCTTCTGATGTGCTATTCTCAAAGTTCTCAACCAGTCTATTTCCTCTCTTATCCTTAAAAACTTATATTTGTTTATGTATGCATTACAATATGTGCAGGTGGCTAGCTAGGTACCTAGTAGGTACCCAAGGGAGTCAGAAAGGAACATCGGATCTCCTGGAGCTAAAACAATAGGCAATTCTAAGTGTGCTAAGACCCAAAGTCAGGTCCTCTGCCAAGACCAGGCCATGCTCTAACCACTGAGTCATCTCTTCGGTTGCTGGAAGGTCCTAACTGCTCAGTCATTTCCTCCTGCCTCTCACTTACACTGCATGTTGTTCACTCTCAGCATGTTCTAGCTTCAATTCCTCTAGTTTTCACTGGACTAGTTGTTTCCTTTATGTTCAGTTGTTTCTCTCCCCTTAATCCTCGTACATCTCATCCTCTATCCAAAAATCTGGCTTTGTTATGTATATATTCTAAACTTTCTTGTGACAAGGCAGAACTACTTTCTGGCTGCACTGTAGTAGTTATTCTGACTGGTGACCTTTTCCTAATAGTACCCATGTTTTATAATAACTTTGCATATGAACATGTAGGTACTTTTTCAGGAAGGCCAAACAGCCTATATTGAAGACAAATACTTTACAGCAATTCTGTAATGCTGCTGTCAGGTACTCTAGGGATAATACAGCCAGATGAGTGTGTTTGAGGTTTTGAACTTCTGGATGGCCACACTAGAAAGCGTAAGTAACACAAACTGAAGCCAATGGCCCTGAGTGTCTACACTTAGAAACTTAGAAAAAACTGCCCTTTTCAGAGGCCAGACACAGGCTTCCTTGTGGGACATCAAACACTCTATCCTCCACTGTGGTGGGAGGACCACTCTCAATAGGCAGGTTGTTTGAGGGGAGAGGAGAGTGGCTCTAACACCTGCTCAAGAGTCTAAGCCTCCTGCTCTGTCCCACTTTGGGCTGCTAAAATTCTAGGGACAGTGTGTGGCAAATGCCCGAGGGCAGATGCAGTACCCACAATCCCTGGGCAAAGCTGGGTTTACATAGCTTCCAAATCTGCCCAAATGCTTCGCTCCCCTCTTCCAAGTTCAGTTTTATTCCATTTTTTTCAAGAGTTTTATATTAATGTTTTCTCTAAAGTATTCAAAACACATAATGAAAGCATGGTGGTAAGCCTGTTACCAGATACTTCAGAGGATGAGGCACAAAGATTGTTAAGTCAGGTATTGCCTCGGCTATGTAGTGAATTCAAGGGCAGCCTAAATAACCTAGCAAATTCTTGTTTCAGAAATACGGGGGGGTGGTGGGGGGTGGTGGTGAGACAGCTCAGTGGTTAAGAGTACTGGCTGCTCTTCCAGAGGACCCAAGTTCCATTCCCAGTACCTACATGGCAACTCACAACCCCTGATCCAGGTAATCTGACACCCTCACACAGACACACATGCAGTCACCAATGTACATAAAATAAAAATAAGGAAATTAACAAACAAGCGGGGTAAAGATACAGTCAACAGTACCACACTCAGCATACACAAGGCTCTGTATTCCCTCATCAGAACTCAAAGGGAAACAACCCACAATGAAATCATAACAGTACAAGTAACTACATTTTAGTCATCAATTAGGACAACCATCTGCAATTTCTGACCAAAGGCCCACTTCTACAATTGTTCGCTTTATGGCCGGCCTCCCTCAGCTGAGCCGATGGCCCCTACTCACTGTGAATTACACCTATTAAGTGCAATACAAGTAGAGGGTAGGTGAAGGTGTGGTGCACTCCTAAGTTATTCAGTGGGATCTCTTCCCTGTCCAGGGAGACAGAAGTCATGTTAAAGCAGGCCCAACCCTGAGAAAGGCATGAGGAGGAACTGTGAAAGCACATAGGGCTTTCCAATATGGCAGTGAGGCTCCTACTCAAAGGGGGATAGACTGGGGAGCAGAGAAAACAGTCTGGGCCCCATACTGGAGATGTCAGCTCTGAGCAAAAGACACCTCCTGACTTTTCTCTCCCATGCATCTCCTTCCTGCCTTCCCTAACTTAAGTCAATTTGCCCACTGTCTTAAGGCTGGGATAAACCACCATGGCGGATAACAACTTGGAGGAGGAAAGGCTTTCTTTCATCTCAGAGCTTTCAGTCTAGCATGAAGGGTCAGAGCAGGAACCGAGAGCAAAGCCATGCAGAACACTGTTTCCTGCTTTGCTTCTTTCCCAGAAATTGCTTAGCTTGCTTGCTTATGCAGCCCAGGACCAGGAGTGACATTACCCACAGTAACCATTACTCAAGAAAATGCCACCTAGGTAATCTGGTGTGAGCATTTTTGCAACTGAGGGTCCCACCTCCCAAATGACTCTAGCTTGCATCTGGCTTACATAAAACTAGCCAGCGTGTCTACATGGACATAAAAAAGTATTCAACATTCAATAATTAAAAAAAGAAATTCAACTTGCTTACCTGGATATCCAATTCCTTTGGCATTTGCATAGGGAACCCCAGAAGACCCAGGGCTATAAACAGGATTCATGATTTCAAGAACTAAAAGAAGAAGAAAAAAGGTGAGTTAGCCAAGTTCTTGCTTCTAGAATTTTCTTCATTGGTCTCAAAAGAGCAGGTAGCAAATGTTAGTCTGGTCGGTCTACTATAAAACAATGTATTTTCTGCTGCTCCCAACCAGCAGAGAACAGAAAATAGACACAGAATGTCCCAGTAACCACAGGATCCAGCCAAATCAGGACAACAGTCTTTTCTTCATAACTCACTTTAACCCATCAGGACTAAGGGAGACATCTACCACATTCCTACTTAAAATGCCCAAAATTCTACCATTAATCTCAATGCCCTTGTAACAGAGAACTAAATGAAAACATAAATTTTCATGCAATTGTTTTAAAAGTATTTAAAGAAGTGTTTCTTAGTGAAAGTCCTTATCTAAGAATGTGCAAGGCACTAGATTCAATTGCCCACTAGGAAAGAAAAGAGAAGACTAGCATAATAGCTCATACCTGTAATCCCAGCCTCTATAAGTCTGAGGCAGGACTGCCATGAGTTCAACACTAGTCTAGGCTTGCTTAAGAGCCTGTCTCAATAAGCACACAAAATTCATAATAATGTGAAAAGTATGGCACAATACTGCACCATGAAGCCAGAGAAGGTGTTGAATCCCCTGAAGCTGGAGTTACAGGGGTAGTGAGGAACTTGTTGTAGGTGGTAGGACCCAAACTTGGGTGCTCTTTAAGAGCAAGAAGTGCTAATAATGCCCAAGACATCTCCCCAGCCCCCAAATTGCTCTTTTAAAAAAAGTAAATATAAAAGCCGGGCAATGGTCATGCATGCCCTTAATCCCAGCATACAGGAAGCAGAGAAAGGCAGATCTCTATGTTCAAGTGCTGTCTGGGTTACAGAGTGACCAGTTCGAAGGCAGTCAGGGCTACAGAGAAACTGTCTCAAAAATATAGATACACACACATATATGTATACACAAACATATATATTACATACCTTATATATACACAAATATATGTGTAGGTAATATATTCATATATAAATAGAATGTATATCACATAGTATCTTTATAAAAGTATTATATATACATTTTAATATATAATATATATTTAACTTATAAATATATGTGCATGTATGTGTGTATGTATGTGTATCTATATCTGGGCCTAGTGGCCTACATCTATATTTGGGAGGTAGAAATAAGAGAATCACAATTTCATGGCCACCATGAGTTCCCAGGTACCAAACAGTACAGGGCTATGGATGGGAAAAAACAGGGTCAAGGCACACCACAAGAACACACACTTCAAGAACACAGAAACTGCCACCTGCCAATCCTCATTCCTCTTAAGCGGTGCTTCTGTCTAAACTGTCATCAGTGGATTTCCTTTGTTAATTAAGGTCAAGACAAGCATAGTGCCGTATAAAAACTACTGAGAAAACAAGAGCAAGTCAAGGTTCCCTTCTAAGTTTATAGACTAGAAAAGTTCAATCCAATATTTTTTGCAAAAATAAAAATGTAGATCTTCACTTCACCATCCAAACATGGTAGGTGAGTGTAGTAATTTGAATAGGAAAGGCCCCCTTTGGTTCATGAGTTTGAATGCTTGGCACAGGGAGTGCCACTAGTAAGTGGTATAGCCCTGTTAGAGGAAGGATATCACCGTGGAGGAGCATTTTGAGGCCATATATGGTCAAGGTCTGCCAGTGTGACAGTCTCTTCTGCTACTTCATGCTGTTTGTGGATTAAGATGAAGAACCCTCAGCTTCTTCTCCAGCACCATGTCTATCTGCACATTGCCAGCCAGCCCCAATTAAATGTTTTCCTTCATAAGAGTTGCCTTGGTCATGGTGTCTATTCACAGCAATGGAAGTGTAACTAAGACAGTGAGTTTTTTTGTTCCACTTAACATGTAGATTATAGTTACTATAAGGAAGAAAAAAATCATGATTAATGGTGGTTTGAGACAAAGTATGGTAAGGACCAAAAGACAAATGGGTGCTTTGAGAGCAGAGAACAAGCTTTGATGGAGCACCTCCAAAGAGAGGAGCAGCAATGAGAACGGGGTAGTACTGCCAGAGCCAAGAAAGCACAAGCAGCCCTTAGGGAAATCGGACTACTCCAGAGGCTAATGATACACGCTCCCTAATGTGATTAGCAAGTCTTAGGAATTAAGACATGCGAGCTGGGACTATACAACTAAGAAGCAGTGCAACTACCTGTCTAGCGGGTGTGAAGCCCTAGGCGCCACCTTAGCCCCCGAAAGAGACTGATGAAGGAGAACAGTACAGCTTCCCTTTCAATCTGGTAAACTATCTTAATGTGCGGAAAAGAAACCGTGATACCACTGGCTCTGTGTCCAAATACAAAAGCCTCCGTGAATTATTTATTCAATGCTGAGATTCTCTTCAAAGACAGTGAGTGAGCCCAATAACAAAAGTTAACGTAAGCCATTTAATGTCTAAGTCAGAATTAGCAACCATCACTGCATCAAACTCCTGACACGGTCTGTACTCCAACATGGCACGAGTCTGTTACTATGTACCAGCCAAGACACGCTGCTCCAAGTGTCAAATGGAGCCAGCACCTAACGTCCAGTTAACAGGAAGGTCAAGGAGTCTGAGGAACAAATGGAATGAGACTAGAAAGCAAATCATACAAACCCAAAAGGAGGGGCATTCTCATGGACAAATGTCTGTTCTTTAATGTTATAAACACAGGTGAGGGAGAATGTTCAAGATAAAATTCGATTTACTCTCAAGACATAGGTGGATTTTGTTTAAACTATGATTTATATCTGTAAAAAACATATTTTAATATAGTACAAAAGTGAACACAGACTGTCATTTGCAGTAAAAGTACTGTGTTTATAAGTGTGATGGTTTGTATATGCTTGGCTTAGGGAGTGACACTATTAGGAGGCGTGGCCTTGTTGGAGGTGTGTCACTGGAGGTGTGGGCTTTCAGACCCTCATCCTAGATGTTTGGAAGTCAGTCTTGCTGCTAGCAGCCTTCAAACGAAGATGCAGAACTCTCAGCTCCTCCTGCATCATGCCTGCCTGGGTGCTGCTGTGTTCTCACCTTGAAGATAATGGACTGAACCTCTGAACCTGTAAGCCAGCCCCAATTAAATGTTGTCATTTATAAGACTTGCCTTGGTCATGGTGTCTCCTCACAGCAGTAAAACCCTAACTAAGACAATACACCAATATGTAAATTTTTAGAATAAAAAAGAATGTAATAAATATGAATGATAACTATAAAGCATTTCCTTAAAAAGGTCAAATATTGCAAAATGCCTTTACTTCTGTATGTAGGGAATATGGCTGCAGGGTGTCTGTACTTTTATGCCTGTATAAGGAAAAAGCAAGGAAAAACTGGAGCAGCAGTTCACCTGGCTTTCTAGTGCCTCTGGTCACACAGCAACCGCCAATCCTTACTCTGCGATGGTGTGGACAAAGTACCACACTGAATGCAGGGTCAGAGTTCCTAGGATCCAGGATTCTCATTTGAACTAACTCAACTATGGGAATGTTGTGGGTGGTTCCATGCCTGCCATCAGAACAAACCACCCCAACTGTATCTGTAAAAAGACCGCAAGAATCCCTCAACAGTAAGTCAGCAACCATCGAAAGCACATCCTCAAAATGAGGGGTTTTGTTTGTTTGTAATTTGTGTTAATGAGGTTAGGAATTTAGCTTAATGGTAAAGTACTTGAGGCCTCCGATTCAGTCCTCAGATCCAGGACAGAAAAAGATATAATTACAAAGCAGACCCTTCCAATTAAAGTTCTCAAGAAAGATTTCATTATTTGTATTTGTGTGTGCCCTGTGAATTAATACCGTGTGTGTGTGTGTGTGTATGTGTGTGTGTGTGTGTGTGTGTGAGCACCTGGAGGCTAGAGTGTGTGTCAGATCCTTTGGACCTGGGGTCATGGGCACTTGTAAGCTGCCTGAAACAGGTGCTGGGAAGAGAACTGGAGTCCTCTGCACAACCAGGAAGCACTCTCCATTGCTGAGCCATTGCTCCAGCCTATCCTTTGAGTTTTAAACATAAACACAGATGTTTAGATGAAGTGGTAATTGCAACACTTAGGTCTTATAGTTTAGTGTTTCATGGTAACAGTACTAATTTCAGGGTACTTATCCAGAGATAGACAGTTAAGTAAATAAGTTACAGATTGATTAGAAAAATATCAGTATTGAAAAGTTTTAGCTCTGTCTGATAGCAAAGAGAGTGCGTCTTACAAGAAAACTCTCCAGTCCTCCAAACTCGCCATCACTGCCGTTTGCAATCTTCCAGGACAACTTCATGTATTTCTGTGGGGAACAGTTCGATCTCAAACAAACAAACTAGAAAACACGGGCAGAAGCAGGCATCACTACTGCCACACTGATATATTCATGCTTTGACACTGTTCTCAACTGGTCCATAAAAATTAACCATCTATAAGACAAGCTGGGAACACAACTTCCTTAAACCATAGACTTTGGAAGATTATTTTTTAAAGTGCACTACTTTTTTTCTTCTCAACTCGTCGACCATTAAAATGGTCTGAAAGGCAGGTGTAGAGCTAACCCAAACCAATCCGAGAGTGGTAAAAAGGCAGCAACACCAGAGGTTTCCTCCTCCCTCCTAGGTTCCAGGCAGTAGCCGAAATTATACAGAAGGTCACTTCCACCCTTATGGGCAGGAGGTCAGGAAGAGGACATCAACTGCTTCTCAATCACCTCCTGGGTGAATGTAGAGGCAAGCAACCCAAAACCCTGCAGCACCTGCCTACTAGACCTTAACTTTTATTTGGTTCTGGTCACAATTAATTTTAACACCCTTAAAGGTTTTCTTGCATGTCAAACCATTCCAAAAACTCTGCACGAGTAAACTAGACATGAAAAATGAACCTGCTTTATTCAAAGACGAAAGAAAAGCAAAACCACCTACGATTTCCACCACAGTAGCTTTGACATTAGGAAAGGTGGCCTAAATTTCTCAAATCTTGGCTGTCAAAGACAAACTCACTCATTACCCCCTGACCTACCGAAGTTTTAAAGGCCGTCTTTCTAATTGCTTGCAACCGGAACTACTCTAACTTAAAATCTTGTCATACTACAGAGAGTAGTAGTAATCTGATCTTTCACAAGGCTAAGTGGAGAGTTTAAGGCTTAGGAACTATCCAAACCTTTTCTTTTTCTTTGCCTTTTTAAAATTTTAAACTGTGTATGTATGTGCACGTGCGAACCTTTTCATTAGCAAGCCTCCCTGCACGCAAAAAAAAACAAAAACAAAAAACAAAAAACCACTCCAAGATGTTTACGTGAGTGATTAAAACAATCCGCTCAGACAATGCAAGAGATACCACGAGTGAGGACACCCAGCCGCGGAAGCGCTAACAGGACGTCCTTCTCTTTTTTTCAGATGAACCTGGGCCATGGTCCGGAACGTCCTTCCCTTGCTAAGGTCCCCTCGGAAGCCTACGTTTTCCTGCGAGAGAGGGATCGTCGGGTCTGCGGCGGCCGGCGGCCCGCGACCTTCCCGCCCCGCCCCCCCGGCCCGCCGCGGACAAAGCGGCGCCCCTGCTCCCCGCGCGGCCCGACCAGGCGCTGCACAAAGCGCCGCACTTCCGGCCCGCGCCCGCCCGGAGCCGCCGCCCCCATGCTTCCCGGACTCACGGTGGCCTGCGCCTCCGGGACCGGCGCGCGCCGGCCCAAGCCGGCACGGCGTGTGGCTCGGCGACGGGCAGTGCCCAGACGACGTTCGGTTGCGGCCGACCGCTAGGCCCGCGCTGCCTCCCGCCCGCCTCGCCGCGGCCCCCGCTACCGCCGACGCTGCGCAGACACCGCAGCCCACGACCTCACTTCCGCCCGCCGCGCGCCAGCCGGGGACGCGCCGGGCACGTGACGTAGCAGCGCGCGCGCGCGCACCGAGAGGCGTGCGCGAGATGCCCGGATGCTGGGACTCGCGCCCGGGCGGCGACCCTCAGCATAAACTCCAGTTAAAGCCCCTTTGGCAACAGCTGTAGAACGTAGTCATGGTCTGTAGTAATTTCGGAAGGAAAAGAACGCCGGTTCGCATTATGTTTACTCAGTAATTTCTTTCTCTGGTTTCTTAGTGCTTTTCTTCTGTTCTGTTGTTGTTTCGTTTTGGACCAGAAGGCATTGAATTTACAGATCTGCCTGCCTCTGGAGTACTGGTCTTAAAGCGACAGCCACCGTGCATAGCACTAAGATTTTATTTTTAATATGCGTGTAGCTGTGTAGCTGTGTGGGGCTTTGCTCACAAGCGTGCTGGCAAGTGGTCCTCTCTAGCTGGAGTTACAGGGGGGTTAGAGCTTTCTTATGTGTGGTCGTACTGGAAGCTGCTCTGAGCCATCTCTGGGACTCCCCATTATTCCCCTTTTAAAAAGATGTATTCAGCTTGTGTTTGAGTGCTTCACCTGCGTGTATGCACTGCCACATACCTGCTTAATGCCTACAGAGGCCAGAAGAGGGAGTTACAGATGCTTTTATCAACCGTCAAGTGAATCTAACCCAGTTGCTCTATAAGAGCAAGCAGCAAACAGCCTTCAATCCCAACATTTGGGAGGCAGAGGCAGGGGGACCTCTAAGTTAGAGGCCAGCTTGGCCTAAGGAATATCAAGACAGTCAAGACTATGGGGAAAAACTATGTCCACAGAAGGAAAAAAAAAATCACTGAAGTGCCCCCCCCATCTCTCAGTTCCAAGGCCACCACAAGAGTTTTACCCCATAAATTTGTGTCTGTCACACTTAGAGCAAGCCCCAAACCACACTGGTTTCACAAAGCAGAAAAATCAACACAAAGTATACATGCCAGGAAATGTTTGGGAATAGAGAATAGTAAACAAGGAGCTATTAAACTTCCTACCAGATATGAAATCATATTTAAAGGCTGCAGTGATAAGCTCACTGGTGCAGAAAATGAACCAATAATGTAATCAAAAGTCCAGAAGTACACTAAATCAATTGATAGGCATTGCTATTTGATAAAATATTTTATATCACTAGGTGTTATTTGGATCTTAAAGGTTAAAAAAATCCATTATGACTTTGAATATGAGGCCAGTCTTGACTGCTGGCCGGACAGCTGACACTGTAGGCTCCACAGAGATTTGCCTACCTCTGCCTGTGAAGCGCTGGGATTAAGGACATATACCACCATGCCTAGCTTTTCCCACCAATTTTCTCACAGCAAACATAGATGACTAGCTGAGGGTAAAGAAGGATTGTTAAATAAATGGTATGGGGGCCAAAATTTAACATAAACAGTATGAATTGTATATATATATTATATATAACTCATTATAAGTATATATGCAAATATATTTATATATCATGCACCAGAATAGATTCCAAATTTTTACAAAGGCATACATTGTTAACCATGGAAAGATAAAAAAGAGAACATGGGGACATTGCTTTTTAAATATGGAGTAAAGAATTTTTCTCTCAAAAGCCATAAACAATACCTGTAAGAAACAATAGTAGAGATATGAATAGAGCGTATATACCAGAACATACAAATAGATCTCAACATACAACTTTATCTCAACAAAAGAAAATTTCAGGTTAAAACTCTAAGACACAAGACTTTGGAGGGAGAGACACAAGGAGCGCCTCAACCTTGAAACGGTCTGGTGTACATGGGGAGTTTTAAGTTCTAGGCCATCGGGACTGTTTCAATAAGAGAAGCAACAAACCAAAACCTCAAGCAAACAAACATTAAGGTGGCATTATTACCAGGGACTGGGAAGCATTTTAAAAAGGGCAATATCCTCTATTGGTGGAGCCTCAGAAATTGGACACCAATGGTTCAGTTGGTGAGGGGACCATCTGTGATGTGTATCAGGATCAGTTCACACAAAGACACAAAGCTTTTAGCACAACAACTCTATTTTTGATGGCTTATCCATATAGATAACTTTCTACTAGCCAGGATCCTCTGTAGAGTAACAGAATTTATAAAATGAATCTTTATGCAAAAGGGGGATATATTAGAATGACTTACAGGCTGAGATCCAACTAATCCAACGATGGCTGCCTATGAACTGAAGGTCTGAGAATTTAGTAGTGTTCAGTCTACAGGGCTGGATGTCCCAGCCGATCTTCAGTATAGACTGGAATCGTGAAGAAGTAGTCTCTAATGCCAGTGAAGGAATGGACTTCCTAGCAGGCTGAGGGCAAGCGGGCAAAGAGCAAAAGCTCCCTTCTCCCATGTCTTTACATAGGCTTCCAGAAGAAGGTGGAGCCCAGATTATAGGTGTGTCTTCCTGCCTTTTGATCTATAGTAAAGGCCAATTGATCTTCCTACTTCAAATTAAGCAAACAATGCCCTCAATTTTTGGGTTTTAGTTCATTTCAGATGTAGTCAAGTTGACAGCCAGGAACACGCTTATAAAAATGAAACAAGTACATTCCAGAGAGCTTTCCTTCTAACACCACAATACAGACACTCCCTCCAGATGCTATTCTGGGATCTGAGATAGATGGCTGTGCTGAACTTTCCTAGCCTAAGGATGGAACTGTTATCCCCCAAGACAGGATATGATCCGAACAAGCTGTTCACTCCAAGTATGGTGTGGAAGAGTTCTCCTGAACACGTTCTAATCTGCCTTAGGGCATCATGACGGTACTGTAGAAGAATCTACACTTTAGGCAACAGGCTGATTTGACCCCTTATAACTCATGATGTCTTTACAAAGCCAATCCTAAGGAAAAAAATGACTCACACTGTAAATCTGTCCCTTCACCCAAGTGATGATCTGCACTTCTAGTCATCTAGGTACGAGCCTGTGATGGTTGGTATGAATTGCCAGCCTGACCGACTCTAGAGTCACAAGGGGATGGGCCCCTGCGTAAGCCTCTGTAGGTGATTATCTTGACGGTGTCAATTTATGGATAAAGCCAGCTTAATTGTGGATGGGACCACACCTTGTGTCAGGACCCCTGAAGTAAAACGAATAAAGGGAACTTAACATCAGCATACATTCTTCAGCCTTTGAGTCTTAACTGTGGGTACAATGCGACCAATTCCTTCCAGTTCTTGTGCTGTGATAGCCCTGCCCTGATGGGCTATCACCTGGAACTGTGAGTCATGTTAACCTCCCCGAGACTGCTTTAGTTAGAATTTATTCATATGCTTGTTTTGTGGATGGCCTGGAACCCCGTCTGTACGCTCGGCTGCCCCAAGACTAAGGGACATCTGCCTGCGTCTGCTTCCCACGTGTTTAAAGGTTTCTGCCAGCATGCCTGGCCTTGGTGCGGTGTTTTCTCATGGCAGTAGGAAAGGAAATTATTCGAGACGTTTGTTCCTGTGATAAAACACAAAAACAAGCAGCTTGTGGAAGAACTTACTTTGGCTTACAGTTCCAGAGTCTGTAATGAAGACACTGGCAGCGGGCACGGCATCTGCTGGCTGGAGCAGGAAGCTGAGAGATCACATCTCCAACTGGAAACACAAAAGAGAGAGCTGAAAGTGGGGTCAAGGCCGGAAACCCCCAGAGCCAAACCCCAACGACAGAGTTCCTCCAGCCTAGATGAATCTCCTAAACCTTCCATAACCCTCTCAGTGTCACCAAGGAATCAAGTGTTCAAACATAGTGAGATTGTTTCCCCACATAGGTGCTCTAATGGATAAGACCTAACAGCCAGAGCATCATGACATAGAGACACTACGGGCACAGACCCCTGCGTCCTCACAGAGTAGCCCTATAGACATATTCTGTCAACAAGCAACCCTTCTGCCCATTACTAAGGGCAGTTCAATGTACCCTGGTTTATTTATATGGTAAAAATTCTAACTAAAAAAGAAAAAAGAAACAAGGAGCCTTTCCACATATCAACATGGGAACATGGGACTGTGCTGAAGGACATTGTATATAAAAGAGAAATACATATAATAGCACCAACTGCCCATAGTAAGGCTGGGATAGAGTGGGACTTGAGCAGGTTGGGGGAATCAAGAGAAAGATAATATTTGTGAAGACTTTCTTTACAGCAAAATAAAAGTTTCATTTCCTTCCCGAAAGCACACAAAGTATCATAATCCCTTCAGAGAAAGGTCCGGCTGTGTCTCATAAAACGTTACGTACAGTCCTACAAACTGTGCTGTGGAGAATGCAGTCATGCAGAGACCTGTACCGATATGTCCATAGCAGTTTGCTGATTATAGCCAAAGCAAGGCACCAATGCATCCACCACTCGGACACAGGCAAAATGAGCTCATGGATATGTAAGAGCTTGACAGCAAATTTCCAGGAATTTAGGAAACCATTTCCCAATTACAGCCATTATTAAAAAGTCATAGTCTAGGCTCAGCTGATAAAAGGACTCATGGAACAAGCCTAGTAACTTTAGTCAAATGCTCGGAATGGAACCTACACTGTAAGATGCGAACTGACCTCTGAACTTTGACCTCTGGCATCCGAATGTGTGTTGTAGTATGCATGCTCCCCCCCCTTCCCACAGTCCTTATAATGAAGTGCAAAAGCTCTTCAAAGTGTCTGTACTTTGGGGATAGCTACACTACCCTCAGTAAGCTATGAGCTCTGATATGATATGAGCCCCATGGATGTGACATGCTTTTATTATGGACTTCAACAGTTTTGCTAATCAGGTAAGTTTGCATTATATCTATGGCTACTTTGATTTGCATTTATTACATGCACAATATACATCCTTGCAAACAAGTTTTAAGTGGAGTGTTCGTGTACCTGGGATAGTTATCTCAAAATCAAATCACTCGTTTTTCTGGTTTTAATTATTTGTGCATGTGTATGTGTGGGGGAGTAGGGAGGTTCATGCTCACATTAGTGTGGGCACCCTGGGAGTCTAGAAGGGGATGTTAAATCTCTTGTGTCTGGAGCATAAGGAAGTAAGAACTGGGCATGGGGAACTGAACTCAGCTCCCCTGGAAGAGTACCTGCTCAATCTCTGAGCCATCTTCTTCAGCACAGGTAGGTGGATTAAAGAGTTGGAGTTGTGGGTTTGTTTGTTTGTTGTTTGTTTTTGTGGGTCTCATGGAGCCTAAGCTGGCCTCAACCTCATTGTCTAGCTGTGGCTGGCCTTGAACTCCTGATCTTCCTGCCTCCACCTTCTAACGCAGGAACACAAGTGTGGGTCACAATGCTTGGTGGAGATGAACTAATTTAAGCTTTCTCCATACTACTGAAATTTTCTCCAGGAGTCAGACCAACTTGCTGATGTACAAGCAGCTACTTCTAGCTATTGGTTTATCTGATGTCCTACACACTGAATTCTCACTAATGCTTTTATAACTGAAAATCTATATTCCACTCATTTCAATGTAGTCCTATCTTTAGATCATAAGTATATTTATTTGTAGGATATTGGCTGCATGTGCTCTTCCTCTTCTGTTGATGACCTACTTATGAATTCATTGCTCACTTTTTAAAAAAGTTTCAATGTTACCTTAGTCAATTCATTTGTTTTAGAAAGCCCTAATAGGAAAATATGATGTTTTTCTATCATCCATTTAGCTGGAGGCAAAGGTAAATGATGATGATGATGATGATGATGATGATGGTGGTGGTGGTGGTGGTGATGATGATGGTATGAAGAGGCACACCATGGTGTGCATGTTAAGGCCAGAGGACAACTCTGTGGAGTTCTTTCTCTTCTTTGCCCTCGTCATGACTCAGACCCTCAGATGTATTCACCAAGCATTTTATCCATTGAGCCATCTCACAGGCCCAGGTGGCAAAATTTTTGAGGAAGTAAGGCTCTAGTTTGGTTTAGCATGTTAGGTGTAGAGGTCTATCTCTTGTCCCTTCCTGTAGTCCAGGCTGGCCCCAGACTCTAGATCTTACTTCCACCTTCCAGGTTCTCACCACCATGACCCACTCCACTTCTTTTTCAAACTAAGTATTGAGGTGAACAAAAGACTGGGTAGCTGGAGAGATGGCTCAGTGGTTAAGAACACTGGCTGCTCTTCCAGAGGTCCTGAGTTCAAATCCCAGCAACCACATGGTGGCTCAAACCATCTGTAATGAGATCTGATGCCCTCTTCTGGTGTGTCTGAGGACAGCTACAGTGTACTCATATAAATAAATTAAATTAATGTACCTTAAAAAAAAAGGAAAGTGGTGCTAGTCACAAAGTAATTTGACTGAACTGAAGGCCACTAAGGTAGGACATCCTGGAATGGCCCCTCAGAGTCCCCTGTTGGGCTTAGACCAGAAGCTAAACTTTCAGCACAGACACTTGTGGGCTAGAGTGGGTGTTCACTCATACACAGTGGGCCTCCTAAGGATAGGTGCTCACACACAGTAGGCCCAAGGACAGGTTCCCACCCAGTGGTCTTCTGAGGACATGTTTTTTTATCTTCTTCTTCCTTCTTGACAGGGAGTTAGGACACAAAGCCAATTTCACTAAGCCAGAAAACTTAGTAGCAGATACTTAAGCATCTTCACTAGTTCATGGAACACATAATTAACTCAAACTGTGTTCAAATACAACAACGTTGTCCTATTATTTAATGTATGTATGTATGTATGTACGTATGTATCACCTCTGTATATAGTCACTTAAGAAAAGTTTGGTAGCTGGAGAGATACCTAGCAGTTAGGAGTGCTGGCTGCTCTTAATGACATCTCTGGCCTCAGTGCAAACTTGCACTATACATACACACTCCCAGACAGACAGACAGACACACACACACACATAATTTGAAATGAAAGGAAAATTCATTAAGTACAGAAAAAAAAACCCTGTATTTTCTATTGCTGTGAATTATCATGACTCAAAGCAACTTGGGGAAGGAAGGACTTATCTAGCTTATGCATCATGATCACAGACTGTTAGGCAGGAACTGAAGCAGGGCAGGAACTGAAGCAAACAGAGACATTGAGGAACCCTGCTTACTGGTCTGCTCTGTGACCTCCTCCTAAAGGATTCCAGCACCCACAGCGAGACAGATCCCGCCCTCCGATGCCAATCATCAATGGAGAAAATTCCTCGCAAACTTATCTATGGAGATTCTTTTCTCATCTGAGGGTCCCTCTTTCCAGATGATCCTAGTTTGTGTCGAGTTGACAAAAACCAATCAGTACAACAGCTATAGTTCCATCGATATAGGCGGGCATAGGGCTGCCCGATGACCTGCAGGCATCTCCCTTCGGTCTCCTTCCCACAGGGCAACCCCCATCTCTCCCGTAGATAATTTGATGTTAGGCATTTCCTAGTAGAAGGGCAGATGTGGCAGACACACAAGTCCCTCTTAAACCAGCATTGGGTATATGTGTTATGAGGGTAAGTTTTTCCTTGAAGTGAGATATTAACGGAAATTTGTTTACTGTTTTAGGCAAAAACATGAGGGGGCATTTGCATAAAGCTATGACCCATCAATTCAAAATGGTCCAAAGCCACTTAACAGCCCATGTGTAAGTCAGGGTAAAGGGTCTACCTAATTCTACCCAGGGGATCTGTTCCCACCTCTACTTAAATTCATTAAAACCACCGCTCCAAAAGGTCATGGGGTCTTGAGTCTTTTGCTTTCTCTGGCCATTCCCATTTTGGGGAGGCTATTCCATGCATTATTTTTTTTCAAATAAATGTACACTTTGACGACTCCTATTCTGTGTTTTGTCCAATTCATTGTTTGCAACCTAGAAAAAAATATGAGACACACAAGTCACTATAATTAAAATATTTTTTTTTTTTGAAACAGGAGCTCGTGAATTACTAGACTGGCCTTGAGTTCACTATGTAGCCAATGATGCCCCACTTCAGTCTTCTTACCACATCTCTCAAGTGCTGAGACTACAGTGTGCACCACCTTGCTGTTTTATGCTTTTGAGACCATGGCTATGTAGCCCAGGCTTCAAGCTTGTTATCCCTCCTGCTTCTCAGTTCTGTGATTACAGTCCTGACTACCACTCCGGCTCCTTCCTCATTTTTTAAAAAATCGTTATATTTTATATTCTAAGCTGTAACATTTCTATGTGTGTTATTGCTAAGGCTTCCAGTTTTGTTCCTTGCTTGCTGGTTCGGTTTTGACATCTCCATTTTCCTGTTTTTAAGCAAGCAGGCCTTCATTTCGGGCTCCGCTTGCCCTTGGCTTGCCCCGAGTCCCGTTATCACGGATGTCTCTACGAAACTCTGAGTTCAGAGGCCAAGATCAAGACACTTAGAACCACCCTTGAGCAGATAAGAGCCCAGGTTAAGAGCAACTCCTTGGCTACGGCCCTGCACCCGGGCGGCACCTGCTTCGCGCGCATGCGCACGGGCGCGAGGCGGTGACGCAGGACCTGGAGTCGCGGGTCCAGCAGAGAAGCAGGAGAATCCGGCGACCTTGCACTCTCAGCCTGATCCCTGTCTGGCGGCCTGGACATTCGCAGGTGACTGTGCCCGCGGTGCCCAGCTGCGCCCGCGTGCGACCCCTCCCCGGGACCTCTCCGGTCCGAGCACCCGGTTCGCCCCTCCGGGGGTAACCCGCTTCGCCAACACCCGGTCTCCAAGCCTGGCTCTGGGGACCTCCAACCTTGCTGTCAGCGCCCACTTCCTCTGCCCCTTATCTCTCTCTTCCTCGGTGACCTCCCTCAGCCCCTATTCCTTACCGCTTCCCTAATGTTCCTCCCCCGCTCTTGCCCTCTTTTCCGGAATGCCTCCATTCTGACCCACACCCCTCCCTCATACCTAATGTCTGCCGTTCTGATCGTACCCTCCCCCCAGCTCCTGCCTCTCCCCCAGTATCCATCCTCACTATATTACCCCAGTCTCTGTCTGCCGCCTCCCCACTCTCCCAGTGTCCTCAATCTTAATTGTGTCCCCCTCCGCCCCCCAGCTCCTGGCTCTTCCTCCCCAGTGTCCCTATCCTGTGTTCTCTTGTTCTCTTCCTCATCCCGCTTCCTCCCACTTCCCAGTGTCCCCCATCCTGATTGCATCCCTCCCCGCCCCCAGCTATTGCGTTCCCCTCCTTCCCCAGCGCCCCCATTCTGATTGTATTCCCCTCCAGTTCCTAACTCCTCCCCTGTCGCCAGTGTCCCACATTCTGGTTGTATTTCTCCCTTCAAGTCTCTGCCTCTTCCCCACTTCCTGATCTATCCTCCCAGCCCTTCATAGTCTTCTTTAGGGTCCTGTCTAGCTCAGCGCCCCTCCCCCTTCCCCTGGGTCCTTGCAAGGATTCCCCAGTGTCCCCTACCATAATCTTACCTTTTCCTGACCCAGTGACCAGTCCTTTCTTGTACCCCTCCCTTTTCCTCAGGGTCCTTTCAGGATTTCCCAAAGACCCACTTGATGTATCCTCCCTAGCCCTGCGCATCCCTTCCCACTGTCCCCTGTCCTAATGCTATCTTCCTTAGAGCAGCTAAGTCCCGACCCCTCCCTTCTCCATCTATTGAGTGAGGTGGTGGGGCGCTTCTGATGATGGGACCAGTCTGGCCTTTCTGTGACTATACAAGGGACTGCTACCAGCCTTACTAAGACACTCCCCCCCCCGGGGGTGGTGGAGTGCTTCCTTCTTCCTGGGGCTGCTCTGTTCTGTTTCCTCTGCACTCTAATGATCTGTATTACAGTGCCTTTAGTTTCTGGCGTTTGACTGTACAAGCCCTAACTCCTTTTGGTTACATTTTATTGTTCTGCAATTGCAATAGTTAGACCGAGACCTTCGAGGCCAGCGGTTTTTATTCAGTGTAAGCATAATTTGTGTGTCCAACTCTCAGAATGGCTTACAAAGAGACTTCGTAAAGGAGTGGAGTAATTCCTGTTATTTTGAAAGGTGGGAAGCTGGCAGATTCTAGAGAGACTACGTGGCTCATCCAGAACACACTGACTAATTCCTCCACCTCCCCCACCCCACCCCCCATGTGTGTTTCATTTGACTAGGATAGGTTGAAGCCACCCATGCAGGAAGTGACTTGTCCCACTTCACAGGAAGTGGTAGGGTGGCAGCTGGGATTTATTGCCTATTTATTTGGGGCAATGAGTGTGGCTGAAGGCGTATTGAGCAAACATGGCTGTGCGTCCGCCAGCCTGTGCTGTGTGCGCTCGTCTTCTGGAAGGAAGAAAGCCTTGTAGTTGGGGTTACGGTCGTCTCTGGTTCCTTTCTTAGGATGCTTGGAGTGTTTTGTGGGCCCAGAAGTTTTGACTTTGGGAAGTCAGCAGGCTGTGGTTAGGGCAGGTGGCTTGGAAAGAGACTCTCTAGCCCAGCAGGTGCTTGCCTGGGTTCATCTGGTGTCTGTGGTGTTTATTCTGTGTGTGAGAGATTTCTCAGCGATCTTCCTCAGGGCAGGAACCAAAACTGGGTTGTGGTGTTTTCCAGTCAGATACACAGTAGGTGTTCAGTAAATTAAGGGTGTAAGCACTTTTTTTTTGGGGGGGGAGTAAATTTACTGGTAGTAAAGATTGAATTTATGAAATCAGTCTCTCTCTCATTATGTCTGTCATCTGTCTGTCTGTCTCCCCCAACCCCTTTCTATCTATTATCTCTCTAGCTGGAGCCTGAACGTTTAAGTTGTAGTTTATGCAGAGAGGGAGGAATTTGAGAGGGAGGCACGTTTGCATCTTTGAACACCCTTAGGAAGTCAGCTGCAGTCAGAGGTGTTTATAAGGAAAGGGGGAACAGAGGCAGCCTACCATGCCAGATGCAGTCTTGCCCCTCTTAGTCCCTGAGGTCTATGATGTCTGTCACCTCTCTTTATCATCCACGCTGCTCCAATTGCAGGCCCTCTGTTTTGCTTGGGTTGGACACTTTAAGAATGCTGAGTCCTGCCTGCCTCCCTGTGCAGTCTGGACCAGGGGTTAACTCCTGCAGACCTCGACTAGGGAGGGTGTGTATACAGATTCCTTTCTATGACTCAGATTAGAAACGTGTTCTTAAAATACAGAATATAGTGCTTGTATCTGCCCTTCCTGGCCTTCTTCATTCCCTATGGTCAGTAATGAGTCAGATTTGTAGGTACTAACTATATCATAGGGGCGATGGTGGCATCCTGCTGCTGCACGTAGTTAATGCTTACTACGGCTTCATACCTGTAAGGAACCTTCCACGTCAAGCTGTTTGCAACAGTGAACAGTTATGCTGTTGAGATGGGTGAAGAAAAGCCAGCCAAGTTTCCCTAAGGCGTGCAGGGCTCAGGAGCCAGGAGGCAAGAGAACGGGGTCAGAGCTGAAGAAACTCTCCACCTGTTTTGTTTGTATACGAGAGACAGTTTTAATGAACTGTCTTAATCTTTTTTGTGAAATCTGAGCAGTTTTTGGTTTTTTGTTTTTGTCTTATAGCACATTCTCTACAAACAGCACACATCTTTGGTAGATTTGTTTTGTCCCGTCTCCTGTCAGAGTAGCTGCTGAGAAATTTGCTCCTGTAGCACAGGCTAGAGATGGGGTGAGGGGTGGGTCCCCTCCTTGCCTCCTGAAAGCTTCACCGTGCTTTTAGCTTTCATTCATATGTGACTTCAGTCTTTTTTTTTTTTTCCCAGCCTTTTCTTCTGCATTAGTGGATGCCGGACAAATTAAAGACTCATTTGATTAGTGTCAGCAACTAACCCAAAACTGTACAGTATAAGCTGAGAGAGGAAAGATGTAATTAGATTGGTATTTCTTGTACAGCTCAGGCTCAGGGTAACCACATCTACAGTGGTCTGGGCCTTTCCACATCAGTTATTAATCCAGAAAATGCCCTACAGGCTTGCTTATGGGCGAATTGTTGGAGACTCTCTGTCTCTCAGACTTATTTACTTATTTTATATATGAGTACTGTAGCTGTCTTCAGACATACCAGAAGAGGGCGTCGGATCCCATTACAGATGGTTGTGAGCCACCATGTGGTTGCTGGGAATTGAACTCAGGACCTCTGGAAGAGCAGTCTTAACCACTGAGCTATCTCTCCAGCTCTGAGGCTTTTTCTCAATGGAGTTTCCTCTTCCCGTGTAATTCTAAGCTTGTGTCAAGTTGGCGAAATAAAACAAAAACAGGAGGAACACCAAAGCCAAAAGGCCGACCTAGATGAAATCCGTCTACTTTACTTTCTGATAATTCTCTTTGCTTTAAAATTGGAAGGGGGGATTTTAGTGACCACGTTATAGCAACTGAAAGTCAGGAAGCATGGTTCTGGTCATATATCTTAAATTTTCAGAAAGACTAATATTTCTAAGTAGAGACTTTGGAACCAAAAGGCCTGTGTTCAAATCCTGGCTCAGTTGGTCACCTTGGGTAATTTACTTGAGATTCTAAGCCTTGGGTTTTTTTTTTTTTTTTTAATGTTATTATCTATAAAATTAAAATATACCATCAACTTGACAAGGTTTTGGAAAACTGGCTGAAATAACATAACAAGTGTTTTTGGAGAGGGGACTTGCTGCATGTCCCCACTGCAATTGATCCCCTCGGCCTGTGACCTGGAATAAACCCTTCCTTCAGTAAATGGCTTTTATCCGTTATTCTGTCAGAGCAGTTGGGAAAACCACTAATACACTCACTGTGGGGGTGGGAAGAGTACCCAGGGTATATGGATGAGTCTGGAGAACAGAAATATTTCAGGGGGGGGGCTTGGCATGCTGAGTCCCATGAGCTTCTCCATAGTTTATCCCTGTGAGTCACTATGATTTGTCACTGTATGTCATATTACAGGATCCAAACATAAGCCAGGACTCACCAGGAGCCTGCAGTTAAGAGACTTTGAAATGGTAGAGAGACTTAGCTTTTAGAGAGCCTTTGGATATTTTAAGACCCTTTGGACTTTTAAGTGCTGACTTTTTTAGTGACTCTCAGACTTTTAAAAGTTGAGATGTTTTAATATTCGCTATGGGTATTAATATGAGACCTTGAGGACAAACAAGAAAGTTTATTAATAATATAATAATTATTAAATATATTATAATAAATATAATACATTTGGATGTCAAGTCAACAAGGGGCCAGTTGTGATGGTAGGTTTTTTTTTTGTTTGTGGCTTTTTGTTTTTTGTTTTTGTTTACTTGACACAAATTAGAAGAGAAACCTCAATTGAGAAAGCGTCTCTGCCAGATTTGCTGTAAGTAATCTGAAGGTCATTGTCTTGATGAATGATTGGTGTGGGTTGTGCTACCCCTGGGCAGGTGGTCCTGGCCTGTGTAAGAAAGCAGGCTGAGCCAGCTGCGAGGACTCCTGCCCCTACCCATGTTGTCTCTGCTCTGCCTTGAGTTCCTGTGAGAAGTCAGGAGAGGCCATTGGTAAAGGGGCAACTTCAGTTGCAGGAGGAGCCCAGGAGTTGAAGGGGTGATGGAGAGAAACCGAGGCTTGGCATCATGGGGTATTGTCCCAGTCCAGGAGGAAACACCCCCTTCCTTTGATGATGGCCTATGATGAGGAACTGTGAGGGAAATAACCCTTTCTTCTCCAAGTCGTTTTGATCACAGTGATAGAAATCTAAGTCAGCTTAGGTTTAAATCTCAGCTAAGAAGGTAATTTGGATGCGGCAGTGGGAAACCTAGCTCTTGCCTCAAAGCTTATGGTTTGTTCTTAGACAAATACGAGTGACCACCATGGTCCCAGAACACGGATTCACTATTTCTGGATGACAAGTTCCAGTTGAACACACAGAACAAACAAAGTCTTAGGTCAGGGCACAGTGGTGCAACACAGTCTTTCGGCTTACCAGTGTGTGGAGGAAAGCGGGGATCTAGCTGTCTGCTAAGTCAAAACAATTCGAAAGTTTACATTTTTTTTTGAAAGAATGTTAGGCCAGATGCACAAGTGGGCAGCGAACGGGAGCTAAAGATTGCTCAAGGTAATTTGTTTCTGGATCTGTAACATTCCAACTCTCCACAGTAAGGGAGTTTTAATTAGTACACCAGCCTTGTGGAATCTTTCTCTTAATTCTGTGGGTGTTGTGTTTTCCTTCTGGGAATGGTAGGTCACCATCGAATGTTCATGTTTATTGAAATGTGTGTACATATATTAAAAAGCCCAACATAACTTCAGGCCTTAGAGTAAAAAACACCAGTTTCTTGCCCCAACTTATTCTTCTATTACTAAGGTCAATCATTTTTACCTTTTTGATATAGTGTTTGCTACGGTATTTACATATATATATATATATGATAATGTTTATGTTGATGTGGATGTGTGGTTTCCTTACTGAGATTGTGTTCCTGTGCTTTGGGGACTGACCCCAGGATGTGGAAAGAGCTCTGAATTTGAGTCATACTCCCCAGTGATCTTGTGCTCCTCGGGAAATCAGTGTTTAGTCCGCTCCCTGCGGTCTAGAACCGCCCCCTCCCCTCGTCTCTGTGCACTGCATCCTCTCAGGTCTGATGGGTGTCCCCTTGCTCTCTGCTCCAGGTTGGAGAGATCTGTTTGACACACTAAGTTTGTTCTCATTCTGATCAAATATCCCCTGTAGAGACTGGTAGCCAACCGGGACCCCCCAAGACCAGGTTCTCAGCACAAAGGAGATTTATTTGCCCCAGAGGGACTGAGGGTAGGAAACGAGACAGAAACAAGAGATAGAGAATGGGGGAGAACCTGAAGGGAACAGAGGGGAGAGGGCAGGGACACTTGTCATGAGATGGGACGAAGGACTGGATAGAGGGGAAGCTGATGCAGCATGTAGGAAAATGACAGTTTATAAAGGTAAAAGGAGAAACCCCGTGATAGGATGAGGCGTTTGACCTTAATTGGGCATGTTAATTAGGTGGGTCTTTGATTGCTGGACTTGAATGCTTTCATAGCTAACCCTTGGAAGTCAGTTCAGCCTCAGGAGGAGGAAGTGGACCAATAAGGGAATAGACTTTGCGGGGCTAGCTTTAGGAATATAACTTAACAGTTTTTAGGAGGGCAGAGGGGATGGGGGAGAAGGGCAAGGCCTGCCACATTGGAACTGGTTAGAGTCCCTTCCTCTGTGTTAGATTATGGAAGCAGGGTCCTTGGAAGGCACACATGTCCAAGTGTCCTATTTCCTTGGGTAAGAGTGGGTAAAGCTTTTGCCTTTTAGGGCCTGATGTGAGGTTTAGATTTATTTATTCTTACACTTACTTACCTTTATTTTACACGTAGGAGTGTTTTGTGTGCTATACCCTACATGCGTTCTGAAGCCAGAAGAGGGTGTCGGATCCTGTGACTGGATGTGTGTGAGCACCCATGTGGGTGCTGAGGGTTGACCCTGCGCTCTGCTCTTAACTGCTGAGCCATTTCTCCTGCCCCGAGGTTCAGATTTAAGAGAAGGCTAGGATGGGAGCTCAGCCCGGCAGTTCTGATCAAGGTCTGCATCATTGGCGCATCATTGGTTGAGCCCTGTCCTGCAGGGTGGTCTGACCAGCGGGAAAATTCCATTTCTTCAGAAGCTTTGTGGTCAGGCGTGGAGTTCAGGCTGTGAACAGGGAGCCAGGCAGTCTGTAACTGTTTACTAAGGACTGGTGGTGTGTACATTGCTTTCTCTGGGGTGGAGGGCCTGGTCTGTGCCACATGCTGCTTTTGGCATGGTGGCCAGAGGTCAGGGCAGGGTGCTGTTGATAGAAACCTGGAAACAGTGATTGTGTGTAGTGTTACCTGGGGCACTGCCCGGGAGACCGGAAGACAAAATGCCGTTTACTTCCTTATTCTACGCTGAGTCACATGGCCTCACACCCCAGCTTCACTGTCTCTGGAATATGCCCTGCCGCTGACTGCCCTCTCTGACCCTGGTGGAGAGCTGGAAAGTGTCCCAGGGTCCTCCCATTGACAGGGCTTCTTCTGACCTTTCTGTAGACACTAAGTAAGAGCCTGCCTGACAAGCCCTGGCACAGTCCTTAGCTTGTGAATGCAAGGGTCAGATCTCCAGGGCTGTTTCCTTAGCAACTCAAGTTCAAGTTGCCTTCAAGCCTGCTCCTAGCTTTTTCAGTTCCAGGCCTCCCAAGCCCTCCATCAGAAGTCTGGTCTTTTTGGTTGTGAGCCGAGCCTTTTGTCTTAACATGCAAACCTAACCTCGTAAGTAGTAAATTCAACATGCATCCCTTTCTGTTTTCATCTGAGAGGCCTACAGGCAGGTCTGTGGGGGTTTTTATTGTCTTGCTTATGGTTGTTACGGAGGACCAGGCTCACCGTGTGGAGCCCTGGGTCAGGTGAGAAAGCAGGCAGCACAGGCAGGAGAAGCAAGTCAGTAAGTAGCATGCGCGTGTGGCTTCTGCTTCAGTTCCTGCCTCCAGGTTCCTGCCTCCAGGTTCCTGCCTCCAGGTTCCTGCCTCCAGGTTCCTGCCTCCAGGTTCCTGCCTCCAGGTTCCTGCCTCGGCTTCCTTCAGCGGACTGTGACCCGGAGATATAAGCCAAATAAGCCGCTTCCTCACCAAGTTGCTTTTGCTCAGTGTTTTTATCACAGCAGCAGAAAGCAAACTAAGATGCATTTTCTAGTGGTGTTGCAGTCTAAATTTATGCCCAAGCACTGGCCCGTCTTCACGGGGTGGGCCTTCGCTGGGGATTACAGTCCTCTGTCACTGTGCCCTATGGTGCTGGGAATCGAGCCTGGGTCCTCTGCCGGAGCAGCATATGCTCCTAACTGCTGAGCCATCTCTCCAGCCCCAATCCAGAGAGTGTGTGTTCAACTGTGTGTGCCACAGTGTGTGTGGACACCTGTGTGTGCAACAGTGTGTGTGCCATAGTGTGTGTACACCTGTGTGTGCAACAGTGTGTGTGCCATAGTGTGTGTACACCTGTGTGTGCCACAGAGTGAGTTACAATGTGTGTGTTTGTGTGTGTACACCTGTGTGTGCCACAGTGTGTGTGTGTGCCACAGTGTGTGTACACCTGTGTGTGCCACAGTGTGTGTTTGTACACCTGTGTGTGCCACAGTGTGTGTTTATACACCTGTGTGTGCCACAGTGTGTGTGTGTGTACACCTGTGTGTGCCACAGTGTGTGTGTGTGTGTGTACACCTGTGTGTGCCACAGAGTGTGTGTGTATACCTGTGTGTGTCACAGAGTGTGTGTGTATGTACACCTGTGTGTGCCACAGAGTTGTGTGTGTGTGTACACCTGTGTATGCCAAAGTGTGTGTGTGTGTGTGTGTGTACACCTGTGTGTGCCACAGTGTGTGTGTGCCACAGTGTGTGTTTGTACACCTGTGTGTGCCACAGAGTGTGTGTGTGTGTGTGTGTGTGTGTACGGAGGTCAGAAGATGACTCGTGAGAGTTGATTCTTCCCTTCCATCATACAGGTTGTGGGCCTCGAACTCAGATCTTCAGGCTTGGCGGTCAGTGTCTTTAACCACAATGTCACCTGCTGGGCTCCAGCTTTGTATTTTTAACAGCAAGACCTCTTGACCATAGCCAGCTCATTCACACGAGGTCCTTTTAGAGGACACTGACATTAAAGATGCATCTGGGCACTGAGGGATAAGTGGGAATTTTCTGCCTTCAACTGAAGATTGACAGGATGTTCCCAGATCATGCTGCTTGATTCATTTGGAGGATTGGTGTTCAGGAAGGTTCTACAGCGAAGTCTTTTTCCCCCTATTTATTTTTCAATTTTGTTTGTTTTTTGTATGCACTTGTGGTGTGTATGTTGCATGTGTGTGGGCATATATTTCTGCAGATGCATGCATGTGACATAGGGCATCTTCTTGACGTCTTCAGCTTCTGCACTGAGGCTGGCTCTCTTACCTGAAGCAGAGCTTGCCAGCTTGACTAGTCTAGCTCCTCAGCTTGCTCTAGAGATCCTATTTGCACCTCCCTTGCTGGGATCACTGTGAGCCACCATGCCCAAACGGTATTTATATGGTTGTTAGGAATCCAAATTCTGGTCCTTACGCTTACATGGCGAACCCTGCTGGGCCCTCTCCCTAGCCAGGGATCCCAGTTTCCTTTTTCTGTAAAGCCTTTGATGCAACGTATGTATCAGGCATATTCCTGTGTCTTTAGATGTGTGAGCTTCTGTCTAACTCCTTCTTGAATCTGGAGTCTACTCAGTGAGCGGTTCTTTAGCGTGAACACATACCCAGAAGGTAGACGAAACACACGTTCATCTTTGGCTCTAGTTGTGGGTCAGGTTCTACCCCACTGCCAGGCATGGTCACTGGGAAGGCGGAGCACGCCACCTCCAGGTGCTGGACCTCATTCAATGTAGTTTAAAATACAGACCCCTGGGTTTGCTTAGGAGAAAGCCCCGGATTAGAGTGATGTATTAACTTCTTTTCTTGCTGCTGTGGACCAAATGCCTGCTAAGAAGCAGCTTAAGGGAGGAAGGGCTTATTTTGGCTTCCAGTTTGGGCAGTACAGCCCATCGTGACGGCAAGGCTGAGCATTGTATCTGTAGTCAGGAAGCAGATGGGTAAATGAGGGTGTCCTACTCACTTTCTTACTCATTCTGCGACCCCAGCCTGTGGGATGGTGCTGCCCACATGTCGGGTGGGCTGTCCCGTTTTAGTTAATCTAATCCGCAAATTCTCTCAGACATGCCCAGAGGTCTTCAGCCCCGTGATTCTAGATCCATCAAGCTGATCGACCATCAGGATTAACCACATCACAGATGGGTTTCAGGATTAGCCCAGTTGGTAAACGCAGCTGTCTGCAGGGTCAGCTGTCTTTGAGCTCCCCCCACCCCCACCCCCATCACAAGATGGCAGCCAGGGTTATGCCTCTGTTTACAATCTCTGGTGAAGAAGATGGAGGCTGGTTTTCTGGATTCAGTTTGTGATTGTGTGCCTCCATATAGAAAGAGAGGCGAACAGATCCAATAACAGCCCCCCACTCCCATCCGTCTGTCTTCTGGGTCCCAACATGAAGTTTAGGTTTAAGTAGAGGTCCAGACAGCATAGCTTGATCCTGGTCAAGGAGTGGTCTCATCCAGCACTGACCAGTCTTCTGCAGGGTGGTCTGACAAGCTGTCAGAGCATGGGGGTTCTCTTTCCAGAATAGTTCCCCTTCTGACTGCAGCAGGCTTCAGCCCTTCCCGTCCACAGTGAGATTCCCGGGAAAGATCTCAATTCCTCATGGTTCCTTGTTTCACAGTCTGATAGCCAAAGGGAGGGACTTGGTGTGTTTTTGGAATCTTTATCCTGCCAGACCTCCTACACTGCAACACTTCCCCCTGGCTAGGCCGTGCAGTTTGCCAGGCTAATGGGTAAAACTGTTAAAGCCACATTTGAACTTTGTCCTCTGAGTTGAAAAGAGACCGGTTATCTCCTTTAATTTTTATATCAAATTTAATTTTTAATTTTCAGATTGATTGATTGATGATTTATCGATGATTGGTGTGATATGCACACACATGCCCTGACATGTATGCCAATGTCAGGACAACCTGAGGGAGTCGGTTTTCTCTTTCCACCCTCTGGGTCTCAGAGATGATACTCTTGACTTCAGACTCTGCCGCGGGCCTCTTTACCTACTGAGCCATCTTCTTGACCCAAAATGGCTAACTTATGAGTTTATTCATATCTGTTTTATGGTTCTGTGAGTGAGTGTGTGTGTGTGTGTGTGTGTGTGTGTGTGTGTGTGAGTGTGTGTGTGTGTGTGTGTGTGTATGTGTGTGAGTGTGTGTGTCTGTGTCTGTGTGTCTCTGTGTGTGTGTCTGTGTGTGTGTGTATGTGTGTGAGTGTGTGTGTCTGTGTCTGTGTGTCTCTCTGTGTTTGTCTGTGTGTGTGTGTGTGTGTGAGTGTGTGTGTCTGTGTCTGTCTGTCTCTCTGTGTGTGTGTGTCTGTGTGTGTGTGTGACATCATTGCTGCCATCATTGCTGTTTGTAATGGTTTTCCTCATTTGTCAATAGTCTTTTGACACCCCCATCCCCATACAGAAGTTCTTTATTTTTAGAGTTATTATTACTGCAGAGGGACACACTGTGCTGCTATAGTGCACATAGTGGGTCAGAGGATAACTCCTGGGAGTCACTTTTCCTCTTGCATGTGGGTCCTAGGAATTAAACTCACGTCATCTGGCTTACTGGCAGGTGCCTTTACCCGTTAAGCAACCTCACTGGCCCAAGGTGGTCTTTAGTTTTTATTTTCATTTTATCTGTATGGGTGTTTTGTCTGTGTGCATTTTAACTGTACCATGTGCATGCAGTGCCTATGGAGGCGAGAAGAGGGGCTCAGATCCCCTGAAACTGGAATTCCAGATGGTTACAAACTGTCATGTAGGTGCTAGGAACAACACCGGCGTCCTCTGGGAGAGCAGGGAGTGCTGAACATCTCTCTAGTCTATTTTTATGGAATTAACTCTATCATTGCTTTTCTTGAAGACTCAAGGCTTTCTGCCCTGAACCAGCTACTTATCTGATACCAGCGAGGAATGGCCAGACATGTTAGTCTGTGGAACATATCAGAGTTAGGCTGAGGCAGCTGGACTCCAGGTCTCTAGGACACTTGGGTGTGTCGTGAGAAGCCTCAAGTCCTTAGCAGAGCCGAGTGTCAGTATTCCTGGAGCTGTCCCAATGACTGCTGGCACTCAGGAGGTGGGAGGAGGGGTGGGTTGTATAGACCCATGGAGGTGGCATTTGATAAATGTCAACTAGTATGAGGTCACAAGTCTTTGGGTTGTTCCCCAGTTCACACAGGAGAGGAGTTGTGGGGGGGATGAAACGAACCAGACAAACTGTTCTATTCCTGACTCTTGATCCTGAACCTGTCTGCTCTCTGTCCTGCAGCTGAAGAGATGGCGTTCGTGAAGAGTGGATGGTTACTTCGACAGAGTGAGTAGAAACACCCGAGAACCCTAAAACAGATCACATTTGCAAACACTCACGTCTGCTTAATGTCCTTACCATGCTTCTCCTCTGGGAATCTTTAGAGCTCTGTGGTGGTCCTCTGGAAAACACGGAGCTGATAGGAGCCAGGAAGGAAGGAGGGCCCTGCTCTGATCCCCTTCTCCTGTGCTTTATTATTAACAGTTGACCTGAGGTGGCTATGTGGGAAATGACCTGTTCTGTCTGGGACCCAAGAATAAGGCCACCTGCCTTGCGTGCACAACCTTAGCAAATCTTTTTTTTTTTTTTAAGTAGGGGCTGAGGGAGAGAGAGGGAGAGAGAGAGGGAGAGGGAAAAGGGAGAAGAGGAGAGGAGAGGAGGCCAGCCATGACTACGTGGAGAGAGAGTGGGGAAGGGAATGGGGAGAGGAGGGACAAAGGGGGTAAGAGCAAGAAAGCACGAGGGGCTTAGCAAATCTAGTCTCCAGAAGAAACTCGGTTCTAGGGCTGGAGGTCCAGTCTCCTAGACATGGCTACTGTGAAGCGGCTGTTGGTTTCCTAGGCTACCACTCACATAATGTGCGGGTAAGCAGGAGGAGCCAGCTGCTTCTTCCTCACCTGGAGCTGTGCTGTGCTCCCTAGGTCTGTGGGTAGAACTAGCCTAGAATAATACTGGCCTTACCTTGTGTCTCACAGGGTAGCCCCAGACCCTGAGGGCTACCTTCTCTTGAGTTTTGTGCTTCCAACCTCCTGGATAGGGGTGATGGGAAGCCTTGCTCAGACCCGAGAACAAGTCCTTTCCCAGGCTTCTTCTGGTTTTCTCCTTAGGCATTGCCATGGTCTTGGAAGGTGAGATTTTTTTTTTTAAAGTTGTTATTGTCACTATCATTTTTACGTCTCTTTTTCCCATCTGTGATGGAATGTTGCAAGGCCCGGTCTTGTGTGGACCTTGTGCAGGTATCCACAGCTGGGTAGCTCACGAGTACAGTGGCTGTATTGTATCCAAAGGACAGGCCTCTTCTCCACTCTTTGGTTTTTACATGTGTTCCTCCCCCTCTTTCTCGATGCTCCCTTAAAGGGGTACATTCTTCACTGGCAGCCTTCCAGTGCCCTCAGTGTTAAAGTGGGAGTGGCCAGGCTACGTCTGTTCCCCTCACCCACCCACCCACCCACCAGCTTGGTGGATTGCTTTGCTGATTCTGTGCTGGTGGGTGGTGGATGGTTTCTTCTGCTCCCACAGGGGACAGCCTTTGTCTTTCTTACCCGAAGCCAACCCTTTCTATTTGCTCCCAGGCACCATTCTGAAACGCTGGAAGAAGAATTGGTTCGACCTGTGGTCAGACGGTCACCTGATCTACTATGATGACCAGACTCGGCAGAGCATAGAGGATAAAGTCCATATGCCCGTGGATTGCATCAACATCCGCACGGGGCATGAGTGTCGAGGTAAGCTGTGCCCAGGACTGCCACCCTACCTTCCTTAATGTGTCTGCTTCCACTGTAAAACTGGACTCTGTCCAGGCAGGGCTGCCATAGTGGGGCTTGGGCATTCATATCCTAAATGTTATGACGAACCCCCCCCCCCCCACACACACACACACATTGGAGTTGGGCCCAGCCTGCATCATTTTATCTGGGGAGAAGAAACCAGATTGCTAGCAGCCCTAAGAAAGCTGGGACCTCCTCTTAGGTCAAGCTGATTTTCTGATTTAGATGCTGTGTATGTGTGATAGTCTTGGAACTAGGATGCAGTGGATGCTGGGACCAGCCATCCTATCTTACACTCATTTTACAGGGGGCAAATGGCATCTTCCTTTGCAGCCTTGTGGTTGATTCCCTTTCACTTCTGAGTTAGGCCTCAGGCTGTTTCCCAAGCAGTGATTTCACTCCTCTGGGTTGTTAGGTCTAAGAATGCAGAAGGAAGGAAAACAAAACAAAACCGGACAAAAAGCCAAGCTAAGGGCTGGAGAGATGGCTCAGCATTTAAGAGCACTGACTGCTCTTCCGGAGGTCCTGAGTTCAAATCCCAGAAACTACACGGTGGCTCACACCATCTGTAATGGGATCTGATGCCCTCTTCTGGTGTGTCTGAAAACAGTAACAGTGTACTCATATATGTAAAATAAATAAATCTTTTTACAAAAGCGAAGCTAAGGATTAGTTCTCCGTTCTGCTTGTTTCTCCCAGACATCCAGCCTCCAGATGGGAAGCCCAGAGACTGTCTGCTGCAGATCGTCTGCCGGGACGGGAAGACCATCAGTCTCTGTGCAGAGAGCACAGACGACTGCCTGTGAGTGCCGGTCTTATTATGTGTTTAATTGGCAGAGCGCTTTCTGCTTTAATTTTTCTCTATTAAGAAGGAAGCAGAGTGGGAGGAGAGTCTCCCTCCAGGCTGAGGCTCTGGGAAAAGTGCAACAGGGGCTTTTCTTGCATCTGTGTGTTTGTGTGTATATGTGTGCGTGTGCGCGTGCATATATGCAGGTGCCTTCAGAGGCCAGTAGCCAGTATCAAAATCCCCTGGCAGTGGAGTTACAGATGGTGACAGTCTAACTGATATGTGTCTGGTCATCGAATTCTTGTCCTCTGATAGAGCACTCTTTAATCTCTGCCCCATCATGACTCTTACATGGGGTAACCTGGTAGAGATCTGATTTCCCTCCAGACCAATGGAGAAGCCACTGAGTGTCAGACTAATTTGCTCCTTTTAGAAAATCGAACTGCATTGCCATTTAGCAATTTAAGCCAACACAAACCAGACGCCGACTTTGCTCCAGGCATTTATCTAACTGCTTTAAAGATGCTGCTTAATTCTTACCACGTCTGACAATGTGGGTATTGCTCCAGGTACCAGAAATCAGGACGAAGATAGGTTAAGTAACTGGAAGTTTAGTGACTCCAAAAGTTCACTTTTATTACTTTGTTCTAGCTCCCCAACGTGGAAGAAGATGATTCCTAAAAACCGTCCTCCGACATGCTGTGGTACACAAAATAATGACTTCAAATCCAAACTGAAACACACACACACACACACACACACACACACATACACTGTAATAAAAGTAGTGAAGGAAAAAGGAAGACTAAGGTCTGAAAATGGGCAGAAAACGTAAAGTCTGGCTGTTTATTCTCTTAATCAGAAACACAACTGAAATATGATGTCAGAAAGATAGCACACCAAGGTATTTTATATTATTTGTGACTAATGTGAAGGGTGTATTTTCCCTATTTTTTTTCTTAGCCTGTTTATCCTTTGTGTAGAGGAAAGCTACTGATTTGTTTGAGTTAATTTTACATCCAGCTACTTTGCTAAAGTTTCCAGGTTTAGGAGTTCTCTGGTGGAATCTGGGGGGGGGGGGTCACTTAAGTATACTATCATATCACCTCTAAAGAGTAATATTTTGACTTCTTCCTTTCCAATTTGCACCCCTTTGACCTCATTTTGTTGTCTAATTGTTCTGGCTAGGTCTTCAATTACTATATTGTCTTAATTTAAGAATTGTGGGAATGTTGGATTACTTCAAATACCCTCTTTTTCACTTTCTCCAGGGCATGGAAGTTTACACTGCAGGACTCCAGGACAAACACAGTAAGTTGCCCATGGTTGTTCTAGACTTGTTTGTATATTCTGGGTCTGTGTAGCAAACTGGAGAACAGGAGGCAGGGAGAGGGAAATGGAAGAGGGGGTTCTCCTGTCCACACAGATTTCTGAGCAGAGCAGGGTAGGGTGCCTCTTTTTGACAGTGATCATGCCAGACATGGTACGAAGCGCCTATTGTGGTCTGATGAAACAGCCCCTGTTGCTGAAGCACTTGGTTCCCAGCCGCTGGAGTAGTTTAGGAAAGTTACAGAACCTTTAGGTGGAGCCTCACTGGAAGACAGGGTGTCACCAGGGGTCACTGAGGATTGGTCTTGAGCCTGACTTGACTCTTTTTTTTTTTGTTATGGTAAAGCATCAATATCTCTAAGTTCATTGACGTTACTGTCAACCCTTACAGCAAGGTTCTCAAGATGGGATGAAAGGAGAAAATCCAGCTTCCTAAATGTAGTGTTTACTGTGTTATTTAATCATTATATGTTGCACCCAATACAGGCTTAACAGTTAATTAATTTTTATTGGATATTTTATTTATTTACATTTCGAATATTATCCCCTTTTCTAGTTTCCCTCCCCCCAGAAATCTCCTATTCCATCCTCCCTCCCCCTACTTCTGAGGGTGCTCTACCTCCCACCTACCCATTCTTGCCTCCCTGCCCTGGCATTCCCCTACACTGGAGTTTCGAGCCTTCTCAGGACCAATGCCTCTCCTCCTATTGCTCTCCAACAAGGCTATCCTCTGCTACCTATGTGGTTGGGGCCATGGGTCCTGCCATGTGTACTCTTTGGTTGGTGGTTTAGTCCCTGGGAACTCTAGAGGGTCTGGACAAGGCTGCCCATTTTCTCCCTACCTATCCAATATAGTAATTGAAGACCTAGCCAGAACAATTAGACAACAAAATGAGGTCAAAGGGATGCAAATTGGAAAGGAAGAAGTCAAAATATTACTCTTTAGAGATATGATATGATAGTATATTTAAGTGATTCCCCCCCCCCCAGATTCCACCAGAGAACTCCTAAACCTGATAACTTTAGCAAAGTAGCTGGATATAAAATTAACTCAAACAAATCAGTAGCTTTCCTCTACACAAAGGATAAACAGGCTAAGAAAAAAAAAAAAAACAAAACAAAACAAAACAGGGAAACTACACCCTTCACATTAGTCACAAATAATATAAAATACCTTGGTGTGACTCTAAGCAAGCAAGTGAAGGATCTGTGTGACAAGAACTTTAAGTCTCTAAAGAAACAAAATCAAAGAAGATCTTAGAAGATGGAAAGATCTCCCATGCTCATGGATTGGCAGGATTAATATAGTAAAAATGGCCATCTTGCCAAAAGCAATCTACAGATTCAATGCAATCCCCATCAAAATTTCAACTCAACTCTTCGGAGAGTTGGAAAGAGTGATTTTCAAATTCATTTGGAATAACCAAAAGCACAGGATAGCGAATACTGTTCTCAACAATTAACAGAACTGCTGGGGGAATCACCATCCCTGACCTCAAGCTGTATTACAGAGCAACTGTGATGAAAACTGTATGGTATTGGTACAGAGACAGGCATGTGGATCAATGGAATAGAACCGAAGATCCAGAAATGAGCCCTTACACCTATGACTACTTGACCTTTGACAAAGGAGCTAAAACCATCCAGTGGGAAAAAAAAAGACAGCATTATCAACAAATGGTGCTGGTCCAACTGGCGATCAATATGTAGAAGAATGCAAATCAATCCATTCTTACTGCCCTGTACAAAGCTCAAGTCCAAGTGGATCAAGGACCTCCACATAAAACTAGTTACAGTCAAACTAATAGAAGAGAAAGTGGGGAAGAGCCTCGAACACATAGGCACAGGGGAATTTTTCCTGAACAGGACACCAATGGCTTATGCTCTAAGATCAGCAATTGACAAATGGGGCCTCATAAAATTACAAAGCTTCTATGAGGCAAAGGACACTGTCAATAGGACAAAATGGCAACCAACAGACTGGGACAAGATCTTTACCAGTTCTGCCTTGATGTTTATTCAGTCCTGGATGCAGTGTGACCAGCTTCCTTCTGCTCCTTTTGCCTCCTCCACCTGCTACCACGCCGTCCCTGCCATGATGTCCCTCTAAAATTGTAAGCCAGAACAAACTTTCTCTTCTGAGTCTCTCCTATCAGGTTATTTTGTCAGAGTTGTGAGAAAGTAACTGAGAACACCCTCCTGAGCCAGGCGTGACAGTTCCAGTGAATCCTGGTGGTGTCTACCTTCTTCCAGGGTTCCGGCCCCTTGAATTCTGCTCTATTTTGAAGCAAAAGTTCAAAGGGTACCATGGTGCCCGCTTTATCAGTGAGATCCTAGCCTCCAGGCATGGTGGCTTTAATCCCAGCAGTCGGGAGGGAAAGGTGAATCTCTCTGTGAGTCCAAAGCTAGCCTGGTCTACAAAGCAAGAACAGGACAGCTAAAGCTGTTATACAGAGAAACCGTGTCTGGAAAAACCAACCAACCAACCACCCAACCAAAGAAACAAAACAAATAAAACCCCCAAACAAATAAACAAAAAGATCTCAGTCTCAAAAATACTAAGACCTTCTTGCCCTTGTCAGTGCCCCAAATACTAATTCTGACCTCAGGAGATAGAGAAACCATAAATCTAATTGTATCCCTGGCCGTGCCTCCTCGTGCCCAAGACCTTTGTGGTCAGCATTTTCATTCTTAGGTGGGGTTCTAGTTTCTCCAATATGTTTATAGAAAACAAAATAGAAAAGTAGATAAGGTTTACAGAGGAATTTGTACAGGTGGGAAATAAAATCAAAAGCTCAGTGTCTGAGGCTTTTGTTGGCCAGAGATACTTTTCCTCAGAGCTCAGTCCACATGCCTTTCCTTGACCAAAAGCCCTTGCCCTGGAAATTGTCTATGATCCATGAAGTTAGCAAAATTCCAGTGCAATTCTGCATGTGGAGTTTTTAAAAAGAATTATAAATTTTTCTTTTTCACTGAGGCTTAGGTTTTGAACTACAGAAGAACATGTTCCTAATGCACTTCTGATTATGACCAGATGGACTGATAAGGGTGGTAACGCTTGGCCTAAAAGGCACTGGCGTCAGTGGGGGCACTTTCCTGGGCCAGAAGTGCTCTGCTTTGGCTTCCGGCTGAGCTAGGACTGATGCTGAACTCAGGGGGTGTTTTAGTAGGCTGGAGGCTGCCCCTGGACCAGCAGGAGAAGCCCTCCATGATCTTTCCTTTGCTGAGTAAATGTGCTGTTGGTCCTAGCTCTCTTGTCTCACACAGGCTTACGTTGGCTCAACAATCCTGTCTGAAGAGACTGCAGTGGTCGCATCGCCACCTCCCTACGCAGCCTACGCTACGCCCACTCCTGAGGTAAGTTCTGAGCAGAGAGCATACAAATGAGGGAAGCCCGGGCTCTCTGCTGCTTTTCTATTTCTGTTGGTCTCTTTTCTTCTGCTTTTGGTTATAGTTTTGATCTTAATGTTGAGTCAGTCTCCGGGAAGTTAGGAAGACACTGTAAAGCTTCCCCTTTTGTCACAGAGCATTCCTCTTTGCTTGGGTGAAGCGAAGCAACTCTTGGAGCTGGTGGTGTGGCTTAGCTGATGGAGCATTTGCCTAGGAAGCTGGAGGTTTTGGTCCCCAGCAATGCATAAACCATGGATGGCCACACACATCTGGACCGTCAGTGTTTGGGATGGAGGAGCAGGGCATACATAGGAGGCCATCTTGATCTAGAGAGTCTATCTCAAAATAAACAAAAAACCTAATATGTGTGTGTGTGTGTGTGTGTGTGTGTGTGTGTGTGTGTGTGTGTAATGCTTACATTTACAATGCATAGGTAGAGGTCAGAGGACAACATGGGAGTTGGTTCTCTCCTTCCATTCTCGTGAGTCGTGCAGATTAAACCCGGGTCATCAGGCTTGGCCCTAAGCACCTTTATCCTGTGAGCCATCTGGCCAGCCCCGGATCCGTTTATCTGTGTTAACTGCAGAACCTTGCAAGGTTTTTGACCAAAGCTGCCATAAGCCGATGCATCGCGTTTAGAGAGAAGTCTCGTTTGCTGCCCCGAGCTTCGTGGACTATTCTGTTTGTCTCTTTGCTTTTATTTTTGGATTTCTTTTGATTTTTTTTTTGTTGTTGTTGTTGTGATTGTTTGTTTTGTCAGCATTTTACAGTTTTCAGCATAATAATTTCATACATTTTAATTAAATTTATAAGTATTTCATTATTTTCAAGTGGTCCTATATAACCGTCTATTTTTAAAAGATAGACTTTATTTTGTGTGAATGAGTGTTTTGCCTGCAGGTATTTTTGAGCGCCACGTGCATGCAGTGCCCACCGAAGCCAGATGAGGGCGTCAGATCCCCTGCACTGGAGTTAAGGGCAGCTGTGGGCTGCCCTGTGGGTGCTATAAACTTCAATTTACCAAACTCTGGGATTACACTTGTGCCCTGGCTACTTCCAGAATTTGTGTTCTTTGTATATTAATATATAATCTGCATTATACTGATTTTTTCCTATAATTTTATTTTGGGTAGAGTTTTTATTTATTTTAATTTAAGTATGTTTATTTCATAATTGCTAACTGAAAGATTTTTATAATAATTACTTTAAAATCCTTTCCGAAGGGCCAGGTGTGACGGCGCACACTTTTAATCCCAGCAGTCGGGAGGCAGAATCAGGCAGATCTCCAAGAGTTTGAGGACAGCCAATGCTACACAGAGAAAGCTTGTTTCCCCCAAAAATCCTTTTCCGAGCTGAGTGTGGTGGTGCACACCTTTAAACTTAGTACTCAGAAGGCAGAAGCATGTGGATCTTTGTGAATTTGTGGTCACCCTTGCCTACATAGCGAGTTCTAGACCAACTAGTAGATTGTCTAAGAAAAAAATCTTTTCAGATACCGTCTTACTGTTGGGGGTGTTGGGGGAGGAGCACAGAAGCATGTGCATGTGCCTAGTGTCGTTTTCTGGCCCCTGAATGCATGCATGGGCACGTATGTCTTCTACACGTGTACATTGACACCCACACCCATACACTGCACAAAGACCACCCATCTATATACCAAAGCCCAATACGCATGTCCTTTCTAGGCAATTCTAGCACCTTTCACCTCCAGGTGCTGGGTTGGAACCTAACCCTTCTTCCTTGTCTAGCAAGCTCCGCCTACTGAGCTGCACCCCTGTATTTATGAGGTCTCACCGAGGGCGTTATTCTGTGTCCTTTAGTTTGAGATCTTGGCTGTTTGTGCTAAAAGTGATCTTGGTCAGAACCTTGACATTTTAAACATGGTGAGACTTGGATCTTGCCAGCCGGAAGTCCAGATTCTCAGCCTGCAGCCAGGGCCTGGTTCCAGCTAGGGAGTTTAGGTTTTCTCTGAGTCGTCTCTCAGAGCACGTTGCTGGGAAGAGAGGACTCTGGGTTACTGCTCAGCTTCTCCACTGACAGCGAACCCACTCCCCATTGGCTTTAGTGGTTCCTAGGGGGTGAGAAGGACAGATTACTTCTGCTCAGCAGTGATGGACTCTGTGGCTCACTTTGTGGTCTGCTGCATGGCTGAGTGGGTGCCTTGTTGTCTGGTGGGGATGAAATCGCCTGTTCTGCGAGCAGGCGTCCTTTTGTGGCTGTACTCCAAGGGAGCAGGGAAGGCTTGCTGTAGCTGTTGTAGTTGAGGCTGTTGTAGCACATGCTGGTTAGGGCTCTGACCTTTGGTGACAGGAATAGGGTGTTCCTGCAGTTGGCTCTCAGTGTCTGCACAGAGTAGAGGAATCACTGGCTCTTTGGGCAGAGGGCGCACACCTTTCCTGCCTCCCGCTCTGTCTGTACTCAGTAGGATTTCTGAGTCATCGGAATTTCCATTATTCAATCTAGGATATGCTACAGCACACCTGTGGAGGTCAGAGGACACCCATTTATGCATGCATGTATGTATATATGCACATATGCATGCATGCATATATACACACATGTATACACATATGATGCATGTATATATGTACACACATGTGCATGCACGCATATATACACACATGTATACATATATGATGCATGCATGTATGTATACACATGTGCATGCATGATGCATATATACATACATGTATACATATATGATGCATGTATGTATATGTACACACATGTGCATGCATGCATATATACACACATGTATACATATATGATGCATGCATGTATGTATACACATGTGCATGCATGATGCATATATACATACATGTATACATATATGATGCATGTATGTATGTATACACGCACATGTGCATGCATGCATGTATGCGTGCATGTATATATGCATGTATCATCACATCAGTTCTCATCTCTCCTGTCCTCCTCCAGTCCCTCCCATGTGTGTCACCCCTCTCATCCCAATGCACCCCTGCTTACTTAAGCATGTTCATTTCATCATTGCTAACAGAGGACAATTTTTAGGACTCAACTCATCCCTTCCACCACCTGAGTTTCAGGGAACAAAGCATCATCAGGCTAGGTGGCAAGTGCCCTACCCACTGAGCCGTCTCACCAGCCCCTCCCTCAAAATCGTTTTTCTCATGGGACTCTCTCCTTTCCAGGTCTATGGCTATGGTCCATACAGTGGCGCATATCCAGCAGGGACTCAAGTTGTCTATGCCGCCAACGGGCAGGCGTATGCGGTGCCGTACCAGTACCCGTATGCAGGTAAATCACACTGGCTGCCACACCCGTCTCTGCATTCGGTGGGGGCAAGGAGGAGCCTTCCTTTTCAGTTTGAGGTTAAATGAGCTGTACTTTCTCATTGAAGACCTCAAATCATTTTGTCACTCTGATTTTTTTTTTGCATATTTTCTTCAGTCTTTTGGGTTTTTATATACCTTTCTAGTGCTAAAGTAATTGGTATTTAAAACGATTACATTTTTATTGATTTTGTGTGCCTGTGTTGCACAGATGTGTGTGGGTGTGTGTGTGTAACAGCTCATGATGTAAGGTCAGAGGACAGTGGAAGGGAATCTGTTGTCTCCTAACACTGTGTGAGTCCCAGAGATTGTACTTGGGTTGTCAGATTGGCAGCAACTGTCTGTGCCCCTCAGAATCATCTCTCCTGCCCGGGTTTTGATTACTTAAAGGTTTTAGTAATCTTTATTTAAAACATGATCAAGTACACCTTCGTCGCTGACATTTTCTGTATGTCATTCAATTTAAACATTTTTTTAAAGATTTATTCTTCAGTTTGGGTATGTATCTGCAGGTGTGTGCACAGAGGTACAAGTGCTTGTCAGGGCCAGAGAGGGCATCGGGGTTCTAGGAGGACAGTGCGGAGAGCCATGTGGACTGTGGAGGAGCAGCCCGAGAGGTTTCAGTGGGAACAGTGTCAGCGACCGGTCTTGAGACCGTTGCCTGCTCTCAGTTTGAGTTGTGAACTCACCACTGTCCCTAGTTCTTGTTGTCACGTCTTCCTGCTGCGATGGGTCTGACTCTAATTCCTCTGGATCCTTCTCTGAGTGTCTGCCATGGTGTTTTATCCGGTAACGCAGACAGCACTCGGAAGTAGATAAGCGGTACTCTGTTTCGTTAGGAACAACAAGGTGACCTTATCCACTTATCACACGGATCACTACGGGACATCAGGCAGAGCTGACAGTTTTGTTCATCAAAGGTGCAGAGATGTGTTCGGTGAGATCGTTCATCCGATAAAGGCACTTTCCATGTGTGCTCAATAAATAAATAAATAAATACATACATACATACATACATACATACATACATACATACATAAATTTAAAGTTGTCTTAAGGTGACAGGGTTGCAGATGGGCATCTGTAGAGCGTGCCAGCCAAAACTTCTTAAGCCTGCAAGAAACTCTCTTGCCGTTTCCATGGTTTCTCGTGAGAAGAGTTCTCTCCCAGGCTCCCCCTCTCTCATTTTAAAAATTAAATTATTTGTACACGTGTGGATAATGTACACATGGCCGAGAAGGCCTGAGGTTTCGAATCCCCCAGAGTTGGAGTCACAGGCAGTTGTAAACCGATCAACCTTGAATCCTGGGGACAGGACTCGGGTCCTTTACGAGAGCCGGCGTGCACTCCAGCACATGGGCCTCTCTCCAGGTCCATCCTCTCTGTGCTGACACCCGAAGTTGTCTCTACAGAGCTCTAGCTTCTTTCTGCCCGGCACAATGAGACACTTCTACCTTGTTGGTAACACTTGCCCATTATGCTTCATGGTGACTCATGACAAGTCAGAGTCAGGGACTGGTGAGCCTTCCTTTGCTGACAATTTCATCTGCTTCCTCCTCTCATTAATCCTGGGCTTCCTTAATGTCTCCCCCAGCAGATCTCTCCCTATTACATGCTCGGAGCCTCTCTCGCTAATGGTCCAGCCCGGTGTGCTTTACTGGGACTGTGTTATTCAAGTACAGCTGTTAGGTCAGGTGGAGGGGCAGACGGAGGAGGAAGTAGAGGCAGAGGCAGGATCAGGGAAAGAAACGGGCGAGGAGGCAGAGGTGGGGTGGAGGAGGCACAGGCTGGCTGGCTGTGGCACTGTGGGAGGAAGTGTATCTCAGCAACCTCCAGGTGACAGCACAGGCAGGCACATTTGTCGCTGTGTAAGACACATTTTAGCAGTTTGGAAAGAGATGCTCTTTGGGGTTTCTTGGAACTCACATAATTCCTTCCGCACAAAACCCCCAGGGATCTGACATTCTTGATAGTAGATTAAGGATGTGAAGTTGGTATCTCTTAGCACCAAGTGTACGCACACAGGATTCTTTGCACCCTTTGACTACACCTTTGATGTTGGAACATTTGAAGCTCCCAGATGTCCTCAGTGGGTTTCTCCTTTAGTGTGTATCTGCTGAAGAAGTGACTGTGTGTGTTTTGAGCTGCGAGTGTGGGGAGGAAGGCGTATCTAGCTCACACTGTGAGTGAGAAGTTTTGGCATGACTGCAGTCTAAAAGTCTGACCCCACACCACCAAGTTAAATCCTCAAGAGTGACCTTATCCTCAGAACTTCACTAGTGTGTGTGACTTAGTTCCCATGAAGAAGGGTTTGTGTAACCAGTCAGGATGGGAAGAGATTCTACCAAACACTATGTGAATGGAGTACATAGTGAAACTCATTGTTTTGTATACTAACCTAAAGATAACGTTAACAAGCTTGATGTGGCATTGCTCGCCTTTAATCCCAGCACTTCAGAGTCAGAGGCATGTGGATCCATGGGTCAACAAACAAAACAACAACAACAAGAACAACAACCCAACCAACCAAATGCAAAATGTCCAAGACACCCATTTTAAGGACCATTTTTTTTTCCTCATGATGTATTTTTCTTCTGGTGACATCCTCAGATGCTTGTCACAACTGAAGGGGATTTGGGTATACTTCTCCTCACGCTGTACTTCACAGGAAGCAAACTTCAGATGTCGAGACACCAGTGTGACCGTCATAAGCCCCCAAGTGCTAAGATGGCAGGTGTGGGCCACCATGCTTGCCTGCTGCTGATCCATCATCTCCAAGCAGGCTTTCCCTGTTTCTCTCACATTCTTCCCATTTCTCTGTCATCTCAGCAAGCGTGGCATAGAGGGCTGCCAGGGAAACCTCTGTAGCTTTCTCTGTGCTCTGAACTTTGCAGTGTTATGGGGTTTGGCCCAGGTAAGCAGAGGATTCTGACCTCTTCGTGAGTTCTTAGAGATCGGTGTTTGTAAGGTCCCGGGTCCTCTAGCTGTCTCCCTTCCTCTCTGTTCCAGAAACTTGGCCTTCCCTGCAGTCCTCTCCAGAGTAAGATAATCAGCCTGTGGTGTAGCCGTGCCGTGCTAATCCCGTGGAGCTGGAGTAAAGATCATTGTCAAAATTCTTTAGTCATATTACATAAACCTTATTTGTATTTTTGCCAGACAAGGCTATCTCCTTGAAGCGGGGCTTGAGAAAATAGCATCAAACATAGGAGACAATGGGATTTATATAGCTCAAAAAACCGACATGACTAGTGGGTATTCAAGAGTTGGGGGATTTCCAGAGGAATTTTGCTGACATAGGAAGTTGGCTGAGTATTTCAAAATTATTTGGCAGCACATCTTAACAGGGTGGAGGTGAGAGAACAGCATGTGGAATATGTCCAATTCCAGAAAATGGGTCAAGACCTGCTCAAATCCAAGTTTTATAGAACGCAGGAATGAACTTAAAGGTTTGACCTTGTAACAAGATGGCTTTTAACTTTAAGATGGAGTCAGGCAAGCCCCTCAGCAGCTCTTCCAAACAGTTGAGTGCTTTCCTCCCTTGGCAGATATGGGTCCATTTTCTTCTTATTGGTGTGTCTCCGGAATAGTAGCTGAGAACTCCCAGCCTTATCTGCAAGTAGGAAGGGGGTGGGGACGGGCAGGAGAGGCAGAGCGCTAACTGGGAATGGCATGGGCTTTTGAAATCTTAAATCCCACCCCCTGTGACATATCTCCTCCAATAAGGTCAAACCTTCTAATTCTTCCCAAACAGTTCAACCACCTGGGGACCAAGTATTTAGACATGTGAACCAATGGGGGCTTTCTCATCCGAACCACCACACTCCTCTAATAAAGTTCTGAAGGATGACTAAATTCCTCTCTGCAAGCTTGTATCATCCTCTTGTCTTTTAGACAGGCTCTCAGTAGGTATCCCTGGCTGGCCTGAAACTCACTGTGTAGACCAGGCTGGCCTCGAACTCACAGAGATCCCCCTCTTATCATTTCCCACTTGCTGGGGATTAAAGGTGTGCACCACCATGCCGGGCCTTATGTACATTAAAAAAAAAAAAAAACTATTTAACACGTGTTGAGTGTTTGGCTGTATGTGTGTGTGCTGAGTGCATGCTTGGCACTTGCATAGATCAGAAGAGGGCACTGGATCCCCTGAAGTTATAGTTACTGATGCTTGTGAGGTAACATGTGGGTGCCTGAACCTCTCTGCAAGAGCAACAAGAGTAAGCCATGTCTCCAGCCCCCGTGTATTGTTACTTATAAATTGCAATAGTGTCTTCCTTAGTGTGTATGGCAGGCCTTGGAAAGGGTTGTGTTGAGTTCACTGGATCTACCTATTAACTTTTCTGAAAAACCTTGGAAGTCAACTAGTGAATAAGCTGGGTCACATGGAGATTAGACACAGTGTCAGTGTTAAGGGCGCCATCTTCTCGGTGAATGCCGGACTTCCAAATTCCAACCTAAAAGATCTCTTTTCTCTTCTTTTCTAGGAGTTTATGGACAGCAGCCTGCCAACCAAGTCATCATCCGTGAGCGGTACCGGGACAATGACAGTGATCTGGCTCTGGGCATGCTTGCCGGGGCAGCCACAGGCATGGCCCTGGGCTCTCTGTTCTGGGTCTTCTAGAGCCCTCGGCATTTTCTGTGCATAGCTTCTGTTAGTCCTGTGTGCAGTAATTTGATTTGCAGGGCATTTCTGTTTGTGACAAGTGTCTTTCATAATAATTTAAGTAGTTATTTTGAAGATGGTAATCTAATAATCGTGACTGACCTGCATGGTACCACAAAGAAAGTCTGAGGTATGCTGTGAGCGAGAGCCTAAGTCCTTCTGGGTACCAGCTTGCACCAAGTCTTTCTTAGGGACTCTTGGCTGGCTTTACATAAACACACCCATTTAAAAGGGCATTTTCTGTTCAGTGAGGCTCAGTATTGAATTGAGGGATGGCTTTCCTTGCTATGCCAATAATAATAATAATGCTGATGGAAGAGAATGTGTGTGAGTGTGGTGAGGAGAGTCACAGATTTAACAGTGAAATCTCACTCCAGACCCCATGTTACGCAAGGAGCTATGGGCTGGCGGCTCCTGTAGGGCTGTGGTGTGACGACCCCTTGGAGCTCCCTAGGTACTGGTGGGATCGGGATCGGCTGCTCAGGATGCAGAGGGCCTCCCTCCCTTTAACAACTGTGCTCCAGGAATCTGCCCGGTTTTATTTTCTTGTTATTCTTTTGTTTGCTTTCCCCGGGGATGATTGGAAACAGTCTCAAGTTAGGAATTGATTTGAGCCTCAGAATCTGAGCCTTTTTCCCTGTAAGCCCTGCTGAATGAAGAGGTGAGTGTCAGTGGGCGGAGCTACCCTGGGAGCTGCTCAGTGTCTGCTTTTGGCGTGTTGATTGCCAGCTTAGTCTGCAGAGAGCCTATAGAGATTATTTTTCTACTTGTAAAGAAAGTATGATGAGGGGAACTGGGGAGAGCCTTAGTTAGAATGTTCCTGCCTCAGGCCTTCTGGGACCCAAGCTGCACGGGGATCCTCTTTAACTCCTGGCGAGGCCCTTCCTTAGCAGGTATGGAGGCCCCGTGGCTGTCCAGAGAGACTCAGGTTTTGAGTGAGAAATGGGATTGGATAGAGCGACTCAGGGATTTGTTGTAATCCCTCATGTTAGTGGGGATCCAGCCTTGTTCTCAGTCCTGACCTGCTCACGACAGAAGAGCTTGAACCATTTCTAGTCCCCGGACATGTGTCACTCTGGGAAGCTCATAATCTGGCTTTCTGACAAAAATGTGTATTTCCGATATTGGAGAATACATGTCGCACATATTTAAAATTTCTGTCCTTTCTTGTTTTAAAGCTCCCAACTCCAGCTTTGCGACTGCCATGTTTTAGTTTCCAACAGTACCCTGACACAAAGGTGTTAAGGCACAGTGAACACCCCCCCCCCCACTTTGCATAGTGCTGTTTCTCCAGAGTGCTTTCAGGAAGCACACGTTCCAGCTGTCCCCAGCCCAACGCATTTGTGCTGCCATATCGTTGGGCAGGTCTTTAAGTCAGTTCAAGTCTTCAACAGACCTCCTGTGAGACAGTTGCTAAGTAGATGAGGTGGTGCCCATGGTGTTTTTCCTCATGACTCCTTGGGGACCTGGTGACACAGCCCGTTTCCAGCTGACGTTTGTTTCTCTGTCATCTCTGATGGATGGGGTATGTGACAACGTTGTACGGGTCACTTTAATAAGTGTGATGCTGATTTTAACACCCTGAGCTGTAAGACTACCGTCTGCTCACAGCGTCACCGTTAGTAAAGCTCCGTGTCCGGGGATTTTAATTTTGAAGTTAGTTACTGGGATTTCTAAAGCCACAGAGCATGGTAAAACACAATTATCTCCTACTGTCCCATGGGTGTGCTCCTGGGGCTAGGTGTACCAGGCAGCCAGAATTGAGCCCCTGTGAGATTCATGGGTTGGAGGGAACGACTCGTCCGTCGTTGATGAACACTTAGATAATGAGGCAGGGCTGGAAGAGGCCAGCTGTGACACTGTGCGTGGCTGATTCCATTGCTCTCTTAGCTCTTTGAGTTAGGAACTTTTCATATAAAAGAGGAAAGCCTGAAGCTTCCTCGGATCATCCCTTGCCAAGAAGGCTCGTCTTAGGTCATTAGTGCCCACAGAAGCCTTCTGGAGTGTAGCAAGTTCCTATGTTTGAGACAGAATGGTTCAGATTTTCTTTCTACGTCTGTCATCTTTGATCCTATGTAACCTCTCATTTTGCCTTCCAGTCTATGTAGAGAAGGCAGACAGTCCTTGTGATTCATTCTGTGACTCTGTTGCATCTACAGAGCCCATTTTCTCCCTGTATGTGCATACGGTATGTTTATAAGTGAACTTGTTAAGATATTAAATGATCATTAACCTTAAACCGTGTCTCACTGTGACTTCTGTTGCATCTTTAAAATTATTTTGAGTTGGCTGGAGAGAGTGTTAAGTGCCTGCCATAAAAGCATAAGACTCTGAGATCAGATCTCTGCATCCATATGAGAGGTGGATATGGCTACAGACATCTGTAATCATAGAACTTGGAGCCTGGGGAAAGGCCAGCCTCCAGAGTGCTAGTCTTCTAGCCAATCAGTAAGCTCTGGATCCATTGAGAAACTGTCTCTAATGATAAGGTGGAGGGTGATAGAGGAAGAGACCTGACATAAGGCTCTGGTCTTCACGAAAGTGCACATGCTCTTTCGCATAAATCACCTTGAACTGACCACGGTGGTGCCTACCTCTAATCCCAGCACTATGGAGGTGGAAGCAAGGAAGTTATAAATTTGAAGTCAGTTTGGGACACATAGGGAGGAAAAAAAAATAGGAACACATTGTTAACTTTTTCTATCGTCAACAGTAAGAATTCCACTTACTCAGGACTTTAGGTGCTAGAGGTGTACTGTCACCTCAGAAGAAGAGACTCACCAATTCTTTTAAGGCTTGTTTTTATTTCAGATAGGGATATGTAGCTCTGCCTGACCTGCCTGGAGATTGCTATGTAGATCAGGCTGGCCTTGAACTCCCAGAGATCTACCTGCCTATGTGCAGGAATTTACAGATGTGTGCCACCATGCCTGGGGTATTATTAGTTTCATTATGTGTAAGCATGTCTATACAAGGGTGTGTGTATAAGAATATAGGTGTCTGCAGAGGATAGTGGGATTGGATTCCCTGGAGCTGGGGTTACAGCCAGTTGTGAGCTGCCTGATAGCATGCAGGAATTGAACTCAGGCCTTCTGCAGTAGCAGTACATGTTCTTAACCACGGAACCATCTCTTCAGCTCCAAACTCATTAATTTTTATAGTAGTATGTAAAGTTTGGTTCAGGTTATAGTAGTTGAAGCTGAGACAGAAAAGCTGACTGTTCACTGGGTGTAAAGTTTGTTTGTATAAAAAAATATAAATTTTACTTCATGTTTCTTCTTCATGAAATATTCTCCCTGCCAAGGTTATAGGAAAATGTCCTCTCTGCCAAGTTTAATGACTCCATGATAATCAGAGACAGAACAAGTCTAGGAGGCAAGGGTCTGTCTGTATCCTTAGCAAAAATGTTAATGCTGTGACCTTCAGTACATCCCTTAAGACTGTGGGAAAGAGCTCTGAAAACATGAGTTCAAAAATACATAATTTTTCAACTATGAAAAATATAAGGATGCAATATGAATTGTGTAAGGAGCTTCATGGGCCTAAAAGAACAAAGGCCGCTGCATGGTGAGTCAGCGCGTCAGAAAGATATCAAGGAAGGAGATAGAGATTGGGAGTGGTGATCACAGGGCAGCATCTCATCCAGCTACATTTATTATTTGTGCTTACAAAGGCACGCAGATTCCTGAGTTCAAAATCAGCCCGTGACAGAGCTAGTTTGGGATCCGCTGTGGTGGAGGTGGTAATCTCAGGACAGTATCCCACCCAGCTAGCTTACTGTCTGTGCAGATCTTTGAATTCATTTGTAATGTTAAAAAATGTATAAGAATCTAGGGGCTGGGGTCATAGAATGCTGATTCACAAGATAATCAAAAGCAAACCTGGAGTAAAAGACTGAACTGGTATGTAAATAAAAGACTGGGCTTTGGTCTGTGAGAGCTGAGCTATCTGGATGGGCTGCCTGGTGATCTACTGAAAGATGTCTCGAGCAGAACACAGGCTATCTGCTTGTACCCATGGCTTGACTTAGAGTTATTCTTTTTGCCACTCCTAAACACCTCTTCCTCAGAACCCCTTTTCAAGTCCCCCTTGGCAACTGGGGATTGGGAAGACAGTAATTGGTGAGTTCAGATGAGTTGAGGCCCTGACTCGCAGGAGATGGACAGTCTTCCTGATGACAACATTGGACCAACGTTGCCCTCTAGCCTGTACACTCAAACATAAACACATATATGAGTACATATGTACCCCACACACAAGCATTTGAACACATACAAGCACACACATTTTTAAAAAGATAATGATCTTCACTGTTCCCAGCTTTTAATGGAAGCCATGTTTGTATTAACCTTCATTTTTATGCTGATCAGTAAAACTAGTGGTGTAAATCACATGTCAACTGGTTCCTTCCCAGAAATGTCACCTGGTTATTTGGGCTGTAGTCATAGCTTGGTTAGTAAAGTGCTTATCTTGCTTGCACGAGGACCCAATTTGGACTGCTAGAACCCAAGTAAAAGGAACGTGTAGTGACACACTCTTATAACCCCAGTGCTGAGAAGGCACAAAGGATCTCTGAGGTTTGCTTGCCAGCCTCCCTAGCCTATTCTGTGACTTTCAGGCCAATGAGAGAGACCATAATTTAAATAATGTAAGGCCCTTGAGAATCACCCTTGGGGTTGTACTTCACATGTAGTAACAGCAGCACACACCCACACCCAAAGGATACAAGATCAGAGTTCTGAGAGTCTGGGCTTGAGGTGGGATACATTTTTATACTCTTCCAGGCCCTTCTGTGCTTTCTGTTCCCAACCCAGGCCCTGCCTAGTGCTTCAGACTCATGTCTTCCTTTGCCCAACGCAGGCAGTGTTCCCTGCCCCTCATACACTGAAGTAGAGGATGGATGACCTCTCTTGGGCTGCCTTTCACCCCTTCTTCCAGCTCCACAAAGAACTGACATTCTGTGGATAGAATAGACCCCCCACCTGCCAAGCATGGCCTCCCTACTCTCCTAGGGACGGTCATTCAGCCAGTGGGAAGGAAGTGGGTGTCCAGCACTGGCCTTGCATGGCTTTGGGTGTTACTGTTACTGGTGTAGATCCAAATTCAAAGGGGACCTGCTAAAGTGTTCGTGTTCTCATGTCTCTGGGCAATGATTTGGACAGATACATGATTAATAACAGAAAGGGAAGTAGTGCTGAGAAGAGAGACACGTTTCTAAGCTTGGAATTGATCAGAGCTGAAGGCAGATTCAAGTTCTAAAAGTCAGTCTGTCTTGTTGTTGCTGCTACTCTTCTTCTTCTTCTTCTTCTTCTTCTTCTTCTTCTTCTTCTTCTTCTTCTTCTTCTTCTTCTTCTTCTTCTTCTTCTTCTTCTATTTCTTCTTCTTCTTCTTCTTCTTCTTCTTCTTCTTCTTCTTCTTCTTCTTCTTCTTCTTCTTCTTCTATTTCTTCTTCTTCTTCTTCTTCTTCTTCTTCTTCTTCTTCTTCTTCTTCTTCTTCTTCTTCTTCTTCTTCTTCTATTTCTTCTTCTTCTTCTTCTTCTTCTTCTCCTTCTTCTTCTTCTTCTTCTTCTTCTTCTTCTTCTTCTTCTTCTTCTTCTTCTTCTTCTTCTTCTTCTTCTTCTTCTTCTTCTTCTTCTTCTTCTTCTTCTTCTATTTCTTCTTCTTCTTCTTCTTCTCTTCTTCTTCTTCTTCTTCTTCTTCTTCTTCTTCTTCTTCTTCTTCTTCTTCTTCTTCTTCCTCCTCCTCCTCCTCCTCCTCCTCCTCCTCCTTTCTTCTTTTTCTCCTTCCCCTCCCCCTTTCTAGATTAAGCTTAGGGTTTTGTGCTTGCAAAGCAAGTACTCTATCACACACCATGCATTTCTCCATGCATGCATCTTTTTACTACACATAGCCTGGAAAGGTGGTGGTGGTACATGCCAGAGGTGGGGGGTTGGATAGGGTTATCTCCTGCAACTGATTTCTTTCATATGCTAATTTTGATGCTTCTACTCTCCCACTTTCCTCCCTATTCTCCCTCCCACTGAGATGAGGACTTCCACCCACTGAGACTCAAACAGCTCAGTTACCTTGGCCCCCAGGAAAGCTGGCAGCTCAGTGAGGACCAGCACAGCTTGGAGACCATAGTCATCACCAGTGGGCCAGCCCTGCACACCATATGGGCACCTATGTGTTCTTAGGGCAGGGAGTGGTTGAGTCTTGGATACCTGTGGGGAAATAGGATAATGGCTGCCATAAATGCTGCTCAGTGCTTCTTAGGAAACTGCCTCTGTTGACCTGTGGAAACTAGAGTGGAATCTGCGGTGGGGCAAATGCACTTTTTGGGGGAATTGAATTCAATTCTCCATTGCTTTTCTAGACCCAAGCAAGCAGCAGGGGCCTCTCACCTCAGTTTCCTTCTCTATGTGTAATAATATCACCTCCTAGGCATCCAGCAGGCACACAGACTTTTCTCCTCTAGCTGTTCCATTGCCCCTGTGGGCCTGTGGTTCCCGGGAATGCCAGCCCCACAGCCCTGAAATCCCTGAGAACCCATTGGATCCGAATCCAAGCCAATTCTACAGTTTCATTGCAAGTTAAGTTGGAGAAACTCGTTGAAGGGAGGTTTCTCCCATAGCATAGAATTTTCTGTATTTACTGTTCTAGGCAGCTGCTGCTTCTGGGAGCTGCCACTGGGTGTCAGGGTGGCCCCAGGAAAAGTCTCTTCTTGTCACCCAGACCCACCTAGCTCTGCTTGGATGGCCTAGAGCTGAGTTTGAAGGCTTAGCACACAAGGAGAGGAGGTGTGAAGGTTGAGCACCTCCCTGCACTCTTGCTCCTTACCTGAACTGTGCATCCCTCCCTTCCCATCCTCAAAAACTGTTGTTGATGGATGAAGTGCTCAGCAAAGCTTTCTGTCACACTGGTGTTGAGGCAGACCCTACCTTGAATGAGTGAGGCTCATCCATTCTGTCACCACACTGATGGAAGGACAGTGAGCTTCCCCCTATATTCCAGCAGGTGACTCCCTCTATCTGATGATCATTTTTGCTGCCAGTCTGAGGTTGTCCTGTGTCAGCTTTGTGAATGGCCTAGACCTGGCTTTTTTTGTTGCTCATAGCTATGTAGGACAATAGAGGCTGCCAGGGAATGTGCTCACTAGCCAAAGGAGGCAGCATCTTGTTCAGTGGAGTGCAGAGCTAGTGAAGAGTTTTAGAGAAAGAAGAGCCAGGCTGCCTCTGTTCCCGCTGGTATCCTTTCCCAGACTCTGAAGTGCCTTTTGTTAGGTAGAAGATGACAGATGACAGCAGTTGGCAGGGTGGGGGACAGTGGAGAGAGATGCAGGTTAAATTAACATCATGCTTAATACAAGGAGACCACTCAAAGAAGTTTGGTAACTTAAAAAAAAAGGATGAGACTGGTTCTTGCGCATACCGCTCCATGCTGGGCCCGGCTCTCTCTGACCAGGGTGATGCTGAACCCTGCTCTCTCTGACTGGGGCGGTCGCTCCCACGATAGTTCTGGCAATGTAGGGCCATATGGAACTCGCAGTAATGTATCTCAGTGGCTTCACGATGACCCCCAGGCTCTCTCGGATCCAGGTGGTCCATGAGCCATTCTAGTGTGGCACCTTGCCATGCTATATCCACTCACAGTGCCCTAGGTGGGTTGTTACCACGCCAGGCCCACACATCCCAGTTCCATGGTTTACATTTGCCTCCATGTTGCTCCCAACTTCTCTTCCTCCTCAATCTTGAACCTCCCTTTCTTTCTAAAGCTTTGTTGCCGCCCATTCTTTTTTCTCAACCAATGACAGGCCGCGTTTTGTCTTGTATCTGCCTTCCTGCATAAAGACACCAACCATCTTACACAAGTCCAGTGTGAGCCTGTATCCACAGAGTGCACGTCCTGCAGAGCATGTGTCTGTTAGAGAGTATGAGTCCCCTCATGGGCTTTTCTGTCCTCCCCGCCCTAGACCTCCTGCCGCCAGGTGCTGACTGACTGCATCTAAGCATTCCTTTCCTTCCTCCTAAATTACCCATCTTGTGGATTTGAACGTCCCAGCGTCTTTCTTTACCCCCACGGCCTGACACAAACAGGACTCCAAATCCTGGTACCTTTTCTTTCAGGTTTATATATTAAATTCTCAATCCACAAACCCTGTACACAATAAGATTACATCCAATGGATAAAGACACAAACTGCCCTTCTATATGATATATATATATATATATATATATATATATATATATATATATATATATATATATATGATATATATATCATATGTCTTGCAGAGCATGTGTCTGTTAGATATGATATATATATATATAAAGACCTATAGAATCCCCTTAAAAATATTCATATCTACCTATCACCAATTAAGTCCATCTGGATCTAGGTCTGCTTTCTCCAGCTCTATGTTGATTATCTCCCCAATCTCTGCTCCTCTTCCGTTTTCTTACCTTTTCTTCGCCTACCTCTCCGCTGTCCAATCATGTATCACCTTAACACCAGTATAGTATCCTCTGGATCTGGCATCTTCAACATCTTGGGGTCTCCCAGGTTCACCATCACAGCTTCATGCAACGGCCTCTCTGGGTCCCCATGCAAGGACACCCCTGCCACATGACTCACCCCAGTGGCTTTCTGTAGTGTCAGGGTTTCTATTCTTTCACAAAACGTTATAACCAAAATATTCAGCTTGCATGGTCCACATTGCTGCTCATCATCAAAGGAAGTCAGGACTGAAAATCAAGCAGGTCAAGAAGCAGGAGCTGGTGCAGAGGCCATGGAGGGATGTTACTTACTGGCTTGCTCCTCCTGGCTTGTTCAGCTTGCTTTTTTATAGATCTCAGGACCACTAGCCCAGGTATGGCACCACCCACAATGGGCCCACCCTCCTTGATCACTAATTGAGAAAAATGCCTTACAGCTGGATCTCATGGAGGCATTTCTTTAAGGGAGGCTCCTTTTTTTTTTTTTTTTTTTTTTTTTGTAATAACTCCAGCTTGTATCAAGTTGACACAAAACCCGCCAGTACACATAGTCAAGGAGGGAAGATTCCATAATCCCTTTCTTCTATCCTTGATTCTAAAGCCAGAATAATGTGGCCGAAGCTGCCAAGTTCTGCTGCTTGCTGGGGTCAGAACACGGCTGTTGAGGATTGAACTGGGCCATAGCCAGGGACTACAAATTAGAGCCACATTCTGTCTAGGGGCACTTATGGGGTCACTATACCTATGGAGGGAGATCAGTGACTGTTTCTGGAGAACTGTCCGCTCACACACTTGCAGTGAGACACTACTGCCTCCTGAGGAGCTGGCCTTCCATCTTTAGGGGCTCTACATGGTCTTTCTGATCTGAGTTGGTTGATATTTATTGGGGGGAGAGGCAACATTTCAAATCTCTTCAGGGTGAGAGCCCAGGTCAATACATCCAGAACAGTCTTTAAGGTACAGCTAAAGATTTATGCAGTCGTCCAGTGCACCAGCGGAAGCTGTCTTTTTACACTTTATGCTGCCACCTATTGGTTAACCAAAGACTTCTCTATAGAAAGGAGCTTTGAGCCCAGTGGAGTACACTGCATGCAGACAACACACACTGGCAAAGGAGCAGGGGTGTGGAGGATGTTAACCACACACAGAGCACCAGCCCAGGACTGTCCCTCTGAGGTGGAGATGAAAGGAAAGATTCTAAGAAACGGGTGTGGGACCCACTGTGAACTAAGGAGGCCACCTGTCCATGCGTGCCTGTGTACAGTCCCCGGACATCTTTATAGCATTTGGACAGCAGTGCCTCTCACCTCCTGGCCTGTGGGTATACAGACTCCTTGTTCTGCCTTTTCATCTCCTCTCCATTCCTCCTCCCTCTATCTTTCTCTTCTCCCTTCCCCCCTCCCTTCTCTCCTCCCTTCTGCCTCCGCCTTCCCTTTCCCTTTCTTTCTTACGACCTAGGTTTTCCCACCACCAGAGTCTTCATCCAACCCATGCCCCTCCCTCACCCCCACCCGCTGGTCTAGACTCAGTTATGGCAGACATAAACACTTGCAAAGATGGAGGAGATGGCTTGAGGAATGGCTTGGTGCTAGGGCACCTGCCCCTTTCCCCTTTCCTCGGCTGGCCCCTTCTCTGCTTTCTTTCTCTTGGAGGGGCATTGGGAATGGAACCCAGGTACAAAATGGATGCTGCTCTAGCACTGAGTATCCTCACTGTTTCTTTCCCCCTCCTCCTCTGTAAATGCTTCTCTTTCATAGCTAAGACCAGGTCAGGCATGGGGATCTGGACAAACTGATGGGCTAAGTGAAGAACCCATTGGCGGAAGGTGCCTGGGTCACCAGTAAACCCCAGGGCTGAGAAATCTCCACAGTCACCATGTTCCCTTGGCTGCCTGTCCCTGCTGGTCATAGGTGAGGCTTTCCTAATAAGCAGGAGAGGGAAGAATGCTGACTCCAGCTTGGTGAACGTGTGAGCTGGGCCAACAGCTTTCTCTTTGGCAGAGGTTGGCTCTTCCCACAGATGTAGACCTGGATGTCACCTGGAGTTTGAGGAATGCACAGGAGTCATACATTTGGGGTTCACATGGGGCAACTCCATAAGCACATCCCATAAGGGACTTTCCTACGTTCTGAGATGAGTCTTATCATGTGATACGCATGGTGCTTTAGAGAGCACATTCCAACTCTGCAGCTACCTGTTGACAGCAGCTTGGGAACACGGGTGGGAAGAGGGCATCTTCTGCAGAGCACCAGGGATCCCCATACTGGGCTACCTGCTCACAGAAGCTCCCTTTACCTGGTTATACATGCTTTAAGATTTCCCTTGGGGGGAAAAATTCACTGGGCGTTGCTTAGGAACAGAGAGACACAGTAGACACCACCAAAGGCTGTAACTCATTTTTTGACCTAAGATCCAGCCATGGACTCAGAGGTTCAAAAGCCAGGTGTGGTGGAGACATCTGTGCAGTCCTGGGTGCTCCAGGGACATGCCATCCCAGGTGTGACTGCATGGGTCTTGGGCATGGGATGCTGTGCCCTGTGAGCCTGTATTACTTAGCCATCCCTGCCCTAGGCTAAGAGCCTGGGGTACAGTGCCCAAAGCCTCAATCTAGGGGCTGTCAATGTCATGAGGAATCTTCTTCTAATGGATGACTTTTGATATGCCATCGTGCATAAACGTGAAAAAGTTGTTTTGGTTTGATCACCGCGTCAGAAGGATTTCTCTGCGTACCTCAAGCTGTCTGCCTCCATGGCTCACTGTGAAGCCTTTTATCTTGTGAGTATCTGTACGTTACTTGCTGACAACCTCATAAACACTGTGCAAGGGTGGAGGCCTCCCTCTGCGAAGTCCTTCTAGCTGTGGCAAATGGTCCCAGCCTAACACTACAGGGGGAGAAACGGAGCTTGGTGCGGGCTGGTGAGGTTCAGTGCTCAGTTTGAGGGGCGAGTTCACTGACTTGGTAGGACAGGTAAGCTTCAGGAGCTGGCGTAGAAGAGGCTCAGGATGCACAGCTCTCAGAAGGACAGGCATGAAGCCATGTGATGGGATTAACCAAGGGGAGGGGAAGACTCTCTCTGTGATATGCACGGTGTCCTAGAAAGCACACCCAGGCTCTGCAGCTGTTTGTTAACATTGTGGGTGCGTACATGGGAAGAGGGTATCCTTTGCAGAGCACCGGGGAGTCCCCACAGTGGACTACCTGTTTGTATAAGCTCCCTTACCTGTTTATATAAGCTTTCTTTAAAAAAAAAAAAACTTTCCTTTAACAAGGAATCCACTCATTAGGGAGAGAGGTTGGCTAGGGATAGAGGGACACTGGGGATCCCATCAAAGGCTGCAACGCAGTTTTGACCCAAGTTCATTTGGGGTGGGGGGTGGGGGGCTGTAAGAAGAGCAGAACGCAGAGACTCAGCCTGTGGTTCAAAGGCCGAAATGCAGTAGAAATGCCTGTGGGCAGTGCCTTCCTGCCGCAGTCTTCCAGATACAGAGGCCCCGGGGAAAGCAGCAATACATCTATCTGCCTGCCTTGCTAGTGACCTGCTTTGCTGGTGTCTGCATCTACACGGTTCCCATCCTGCAGCTGCCCCTGCTCATTAAAGCTTGAACACAGTTTACTTGGCTTTCTGATGTCACGGTTTACCCTGCTTTCTGATGTCATCTTGAAGACCAGCAGCTCTCTACAGATCCTCCAGGCCTTCAGTACTAAGTTGGGACTGTGCCCCAGCCTTAGGGACTGAGCAGCCTCGGGGTTCTCATCCTCTGCAGGATGTAATTGGCCATTGCTGGACTACCTGGGACCCACCGTGTAAGCCAATCTAGTAAGCTCCCTTTATACTGTATGCTTCTTTTATTGGTTCAGCTTCTTTAGAAAAACTTGGCCAATACAGCAGGAAAAGATCCAGGTTACATGCCGATGGTGAGGCAACTTAAGGGTACATCAGCAAAGAGAGGAAGCAGGGACAGGAAGAGTGACCACTGGCCTGGTGACCTAGTGTGAGAGGCACCTGGGAATTCCGGTACAGAGCCAAGTGTCATCCTGGGCATGCCCCTGCTCCTGGCCCAGAAGTACAGAGCTGTGCTGCACTAAGCTGACACAAGGTGGGGCTGGAGCTTTTCAAGCCAGCTTCTGCCTGCTGCTTGCCATAAACTCTGGAAGTGATCCCTCCTGCTGTTCCTGCCTTCCACGAGAATAAACCGAAGACCAAAGATATCAAGGGAGCATCCTCAAGGACAGAATTTGAATTCATATCTTGTCCACCCGAATACAGGCAAGTAGGTATCGGGTTCTGCTGAGCCGCGTGGTGCCGTGTGGTGTTATGTCCTATAGCACGGTGAGGGACTGAACTACATGTCCTCGTAGACTGCATCACACTGCTTTGCTGTTCCATATTGCTCCGTACGGTTCTTTATTAAATTGTGGTTTTATTTTAGGTATATGTGTATGTGTATATGTATGTGTATGTATATGGGTGTGTGTGTGTATGTGTACATATGTATGTATATGATGTATATGTATTTTGTATATGTATGTATATGATGTATATGTGTATGTGTATATGTATGTGTATGTATATGGGTGTGTGTGTGTATGTGTACATATGTATGTATATGATGTATATGTATTTTGTGTGTATACATGTGTGGGACTGTGTCTTAGTCAGGGTTTCTATTCCTGCACAAGCATCATGACCAAGAAGCAAGTTGGGGAGGAAAGGGTTTATTCAGCTTACACTTCCATATTGCTGTTCATCACCAAAGAAAGTCAGGACTGGAACTCAAGCAGGTCAGGAAGCAGGAGCTGATGCAGAGGCCATGGAGGGATGTCACTTGCTGGTTTGCTTCCCCTGGCTTGCTCAGCCTGCTTTCTTATAGAACCCAAGTCTACCAGCCCAGGGATGGCTCCACCCACAATGGACTGGTCCCTCCTCCCTTGATCACTAGTTGAGAAAATGCCTTACAGCTGATCTCATGGAGGCATTTCCTCAACTGAGGCTCCTTTCTCTGTGATAGCTCCAACCTGTGTCAAGTTGACACAAAACCAGCCAGTACAGAGCGAATGCACGTGTGTGCGTGTGCATATGACCAGCATGTATGAGTGCAGGTGCCGGCAGAAACCAGAGGCATTGGATTTCCTGGAGCTATAGGAAATAGAGATATAGGCAGTTGTGAGACACTCACCATGGGCACTGTGCACTGAGCTCAGGACCCAGTGCTCCTCCTCTGGAAGAGAAGTGAGTGCTCTTAACCATTGAGCCATCTCTCCAGCCCATGCCTGGCTATTAAATGTGGGTTTTTGTGATTGAACACAAAATCTCTTGTTTGTAGCGAGTCTTTCACACTACCATCTACTGTATTGTAGTGACCTGAGCAATAAAGAGCTATACAGTGCTCTCTTATTTACAGTGGTGCTATATCCTATTTACTGGCTCCAATCCAACCCACCAGAAATGGAAATTCATCTAAATCACGGACCTGGTAGGCACTCCAGCTCAGCTATGTGGCAGGCACGCCACAGGTGGGTTGTTTTCCTTTGGTGATAGCAGGGCTGGTTGGGAACTATGGCTCACTGCTGCCACCCAGTGGCTTACCGAGACTTGTGACCACATGTCACAATCCTTCAGACATTTCGGAATTCAAAAATTTGAGTATTGTGGATGTGTATTCTCCCGAATGCATATCACATTGCATTATCATAAAATGAGGATATTGTGAATAGAATCACTATGATGATGTTGTCATCTTAACAGAATATAAACTCATCGGAGAGATGGGCCTCTGAGGTGGTTTTGCTAGTATTTTTATCACAGCAACAAGGAAAGGGACTATGACAGGCAACATGTATATAATATGATATTGTGTTGCACTGTCATGCGTATGTGTGTGTGTGTGTATGTGAGAGAGAGAGAGAGAGACAGAGACAGAGACAGTGTGACAGGGAGAGACACAAAGAGAGAGGTTCATGTGTATACAGGTGTGTGTGTGTGTGTGTGTGTGTGTGTGTGTGTGTGTGTGTGTGTGGGTAGGTGGGTGTGCCTGCATGAATGAGTGGTTAGCTCTTCAATGTTATCCACCCCATTTATGGTGTGTGACAGAGAGAGAGAGAGAGAGAGAGAGAGAGAGAGAGAGAGAAAGAGAGAGAGAGGCTCATTAACCTGGAGCTCTCCAGTTTGACAACTGACTGGCTGGTGAGCTCCAGGGATCTGGAATACAAGCACTTTCCTGGCTGAACTATGTCCCCAGCCCTATTCTGTTTATTACACCATAGTGTATTGTTCTGTATTGTTTCTCATGATGAGATCTGAAGTCATTCCATGTATGTCAAAGGTAATGTTCCTGTGATGGTCCAGCCTTATTCTATAGAGTGGAAGACAAACCCAAGCACACTGTCATTCAGGATCTGTCCATGGTTAACTTATTTTTTAAGGCCCATGAGGTGTCTTCTCCCTCCCACTTACATTTGTCTTAGGGAGAGTCTCAGTAACAGGGGAGGGTCTGTTGGACCTCAGCCTCTCAGGAGGTGAGGCTCCTAGGAGTGCTGTGGTTCTGGGATGCCTTTGTGTCAGCTGATGTAACCTACTTTCCCACTGCTGGACTTTCTGTAATTACTGACTCGTGAACTTGGAAAACGTTGGCATTCAGACTTCTGAAATAAAATGACCCACGGGGACAAGGGAGCTGCAGTGTTGTAGTAGAGTGTTTACTTAGCATGCCCAGGCCCCATAAGAAATCACTTTCCATAAAATGACATTTGTCTTACTTGCTTTCCTGTTGTGTGATAAGAATCCTTTTATTCTAGGGTTCATTTTAGTCCACAGTGCATGAGTACAATCAGTCACAGCAGGGCGGTCAAGGCAGGCGCTTGAAGAGACCAATCACAATCACATCCCACCTCCAACCAGGAAATACAAACAGATGCTGCTGCTCCACTTACGTTACACAGTCCTTGCTCTCAGCGTGGGGATAGTGACACCCACAGTGGGCAAGTCTTCCTACATCAATGAATGAAATCACGACAAGCCCTCCACAGACATTCCTAGAAGATGTTTTGTCAGGTGAGTCTAACGTCTGCCAAGTTATCAATTCAACACCACATTCTTTTTTTAATCTGCATTCTATCAATTATTATTATTCTATATAATATATACTATATATAATATAATAATATATTAATTATACATAATGTATTATATCTCATAATATATAATTATATATATATATATATTTTACTTATTCACTTTACATCCTGTTCATTGCCCCCCCCCCCACAATTTTCCCTCCCCTCTCCTCTTCTCTTCTGAGAGGGTGAGGCCACCCTGGCACTTCAAAGCTCTGTTAGGCTAGACACATCCTCTCCCACTGAGACCAGACAAGGCAGCCCAACCAGAAGGACATATCCCAGGGACAGGCAACAGCTTTTGAGACAGCCTCTACTCCAGTTGCTTGGGACCCACATGAAGGTCAAGCCGCACACCTGTTGCATGTGAGCAGGGAAGACTGCTACAAAAAACCAAGACGTCATGAATTTTGCAGGCAGATGGATGGAACTTGAGACTATCATCCTGAGTGAGGTCATTCCAGTCCCCAAAGGACATGCGTGATATATATTCACTTATATTAGCCACAAAATACAGGTACTGTGTTACATTCCACAGACCCAAAGAAGATAAATAAGAACCCGGCCCAAGCAAGGATGCTTGAATCTCACTTAGAAGGGGGAATAAAATAGTCGTAAGAGGCAGGTGGAAGAAGGGAATTGGGGGAGAGGTAATGGACAGGGGATTAGAGGATTCAGTGTGGGGAAGCACAGGAGAGAAGGCCAGATGGTCATGAGAATGAATGTAAGTCTGCAGCTGATGGGGGTGAAGAGGTGGGAGCATCTCCAGGATCAGATAAATGATACATTTATTCTTTGAAAATTTGAGCACGTATAGAATATGTTTTGATCATATCCATCTCCCTTCCTCTACCTCCCTCCTCTTCTCAAGACTCCTGACATCTTCTCAGACTGATATCCTCTACCACAACAACTCTTGAATGCCAGAAGGTGTCTTTCCCTGGAGCAGAGCCCATCTTTGGACAGGCCCTTTCTGTGCAAACATGGATGAGTCTCCCCTAAATCCTCCATCCTCTCATGAGGACTCAGTTTTAGTTATGTTGCCTGTGCTTTTATGAAATATAGCTTGCACAGGTGTGTATCTGTGTGTGCATGTGCGTGTAAACGTGTACGTGTGTATATGTGCACTCTTGTGTCTGTATACATGTGTGTATGAAAATGTATGGGATACTCGGCTAGCTAACAAGTATCGGGATCTGCCTGTCTCTGCCTCCCCAGTGCTGGGATTATAAGCCTGCACCACTCTCCTTGACTTTTTAATGTGGGTTCTGGAGAACAAAGGTCCTTGTGTGATGGAAGGTGGTATTCACCTTTGAACAAAGCTCTTGGGAGGCAGATCCTCTGAGTTTGAGGCCACTCTGGATGGCCAAGGCCACACAAATAAATCATGTCTCTAAACAACAGCAAGAGCAGCAGCAGCAGCAGCAGCAGCAGCAGCAGCAAGCCTTTCTCAGGCTTGTGCTTTAACCACAGCACTGATTGAGCTGTAATCTTAATTTTCCCACTCCACCCCTTCTGAAGTACATTTTTTAAAGGCGCCAGAACAAAGACACTTACTTGGGTGTTGGTAGCTCTCTTCTCTTCCAAGTTCATCTTCTCTCTGTGTGTGTGTGTGTGTTACCAAAAATCCTATCATCTTATAGAATGTTTCCTGGCCATGTCCTTGGGTACTGTTGAGAGAACATCTAGGAGGGCTATTCCGAGAATGGTCAGGGTTCCCCTGGGGCAGGAACCCCTGCAGTGCTACTGTGCAAATTTTAGAGAAAAAAAAAACAAACAAAAAACAAAAAACGGCTGACTTGGTCATGAAGGAGCCAAGAGAACAGAGACCTAGCGTCAGGTCACCCTCTCTCTTGTGGCATCTCTGTGTGTCCACGTCCCCAAAAGTCTGGAGAGCTCATTAAGGCATCAGGACTGAGGCTGGTGTGTGGGCTGGGTGGAATTCTACAATCATGAGCAGCTCCCAGGGCAGGGCAGAGCTACTCTGAGGGCCCCAGACTTTGGGAGAGTAAGAGACAGGACCTGGTCTTGTTGCTTAGGTAGCCCGCCCCCCTCCCGCCCCCCGGGAAAAGCAGAAAAGCATTATGGGCCACTTGCTGCCTATTTTCTCCTGTGAGTGCTGTCACATTAGAAAGGACTCACTGGCCAGGAATGATGGTATAGGCCTGTTTTCCTGGCATTTGAAAGGAGGCCGGGGAGAGAAGGATCCCTTGAGTCCAGATATTAAAGACTTGCTTGGGTAACAGCAAGACCATATCTGAAGGACAAAAGAAGCCAGAAAAGTCACTGGTGCTGCCTCTTGACAAAATGGAGCCAGACCAACAACAGGAAGAAAGGGCTGCCCTGTGTAAAACACCTCAGGAGTAACTGCAGGAGATCCTGCCAAGCCCACAGCCTTGCACCAAATCCTCATTGCAATTTTATTTAGAAAGTACCTTCATAAGGAAGAGGAGATAGAGCTTTGAAACATTGTGTTTAATTGAGGGTAGCCCAGGCCCAGAAAGAGAAAACACTGCATGTTCTTCCCATGTGGATCTTAGCTTCTCAGTTTTACACACGTGCATTTATGTGGATGGAATTGTGGGAAAAGGCCAGTGACTAGAAGTATTTGCATATGTGAATAAAATGTATTTCCATCATAGTCGGCCATGTTCCTCTCCCTCCGTCTCATTTCCTTCTTCCCTGTTCATTTCTTCCTACTGAAGACAACCCAATGAGTTTAGTGGGGGCAGTTTATCCAGAATCATCAACCATCTTGTTAGTATTTCCACCTTCATGAGCCCTGCTGTTAAAAGTCACGGGGCACCAATGTTGTTAAAAGATGACGTCCCGGGTTTCGGCACCAATGTTAGGAAAGGGATGAAGAGAGTGGGAGGCATATGGCCCATGGAAGTGCGGCAAGCCCTGGGGGCAAGGGGTTTTATAGAATCCTAACAAGCCCAGTCAGGAGTGAATGAGCTTCAGTTAGCCTGAGATTGACCCACCCAAATGCAGTGCTTCCCATGGCTGGGCTTGGCAGGGACTGCAGTTGACTCCCACCCAGCCTGCAGCCCCAGAGCTCATAGGAAGCTGAACACAGCTGCCAAGAGCCCTGGCAGGCCCTTGTGTGCCGTTCTTTTAGCAAGAGGAAGCAAATGTTGGTGTCCGTCCAACATCAGGTGGCTCCAAAGCAGACATCGTTGAGATGCAAATTACAATGTGTTTCAGGGGTCCAGTTTAACCAGCTGCTTTTGTTGCTTCCAACTAGGACTTTTTTATTGAAGCACAAAGGGTGTGTCACAGTTCCCTGGATGCGGCATGTTTCAATTTCTCTTAAGTGCCTGTGCTGAGTAGTTAGGACTTTTCAAGCAGTTTAATCATGGGATGCTTGCAGCCTCCCTAGGCAAACAGTAAATAGCAGGCTCCCTTCTTTGGGATCCCTCTGTCAAGTAATTTCAATCAAGCTTCAAAAACCTGTACTGGAAGGAATTTGGAAATCCCTCAGGCAGACAATTTCAATTCTTTTGGAATATGATTAATAAGAGGTTAAAATATGAGTCTGGTTTCATTGAACTTGTTTGAACTAATTTTCAGATAATGTCTCACTGCCAAGAGAAAATTAAATTGTCTCCTCAGTAAAGGAGACAAAAAGTAATTAGGACCATTAAACAAGGCCGTTGGGAAATATAGCTCTTGTCCATCAGTTAAAACGAGGCACACAGGTACCTGTGAATTATAACTATATAAACTCTACATACTTCCAAAATATGCCTTAAAAACAAACAACACTATTCTTTCTGTGAGCTCAAGGCTCCTGTTCAGAATCTGATCTTTATTCCAGGCTAAGGCTCTACCATTGTGTGTATCTGTGCATGTTTGTGTGTGTATGTGTGTACACATATGTTCAGGTATGTATTCATGTGTGGGATGTGTAAAGGCCAGAAGACAATCTCATGGTTTTTTTTCCCATGCCTCCCTTCCCCATTTTTTTTCTTTCAAGACAAGGTTTATCTGTGTAGTCTCAGCTGTCCTGGAATTGACCAGGATGGCCTCGAACTCAGAGATCCAGCTGTCTCTGGCTCCAGACCATGCTGGAACTTGCCAGGTAGGCTAGGCAGGCTGGCCAGCAAGTCCTGGGATCCTCTTGTTTCTCCCTCCTAAACACTGGGATTGCAAGCACGTGCCACTGTTCCTGGATGGTTTTGCTATTATTTTTTTTTCATGGATTCTGGGGTGAAATTCGGGTAAGTAGTTTACCAGCACAGACATTTCCCCAGCAAAGGATAAAGAGCTTTCAGAGATGTGCTGTCAGAGATGAAATGTTCATAGGAATGCTTTTGCTTTTTGGAAGAATCGGTATTCTAGTGAAATTTTTACTCGTGGAATCCTGAGAGTTTTCTACTACTTATTTTTTTTCTCTTAAATCTAACAACTTTTATTTTTTATTTTAGATTTAATTAAAAATTTTTTATGGCCATAAGTGTTTTGTGAACCTCCATGTATTCTTGATGCCTCCTGACATCAGAATTGAGCACTAGGATCCCTTGGAACTGGAGCTCTGACTGTGAACCCCTGTGTGAGTGTTGGGAAGTGAACCCAGGGCCTCTGAGGTGCTCTTAACTGCTGGGTCTTCTCTCTAGCCTCCTCCTTCTATTTTTTAAAATAGAACAAATCGACTACAATTGGGTGCTGTTTTACATAATCCGAGCCATTGTGAACACCCACCTTCCAATTTCCCATGATCCCTAAAGGGACTGATGCCCATCCCTGGTACAAACTGTTGGTTGTTTGGGAGCCAGAGACTGGGCTGTACAGGCAACCCTGAGGGTGCACAGGCCCTCCCGGGGGCTGCAGTGACAGCACTGGTGGAAGGAGCCCGAGTTGCTCAGAACACATCCCTGGTGGCAGGTGCTCTGTGTGCTAGATGGGAAAGACAGAGCTTTGGGGTAGGCGGAGGGGCCACCTGACTGCTGCGTGAACTCAGTCTCTTGACTGCTGCTACTTGGAGTAGGGAACACTGTCTTACCTGCTCAGTTCCTTAACAGATAATAAAAACCTTGCAGGCTTGTCTACGCCAAATGCTCATGAGACCTTACACCCCGGAAAGCAACTCAATACAACACAGTAAATCTACTTAAAGCATTATGAGTTTTTCTATGTGATATCTTTAAAAAAAAATTTTTTTTTTTTTTGGACACAGAGTTTCTAGGTGTAGCCTTAGCTGTCCTTGAACTCACTCTGTGGACCAGGCTGGCCTTGAACTCATAGGCACCTGACTGCCTCTTCCTCCCAAATGCTGGGATTAAAGGTATGCCCCACCACCATCTGGCTTCTTCTTTTCTTTTTTTCTTTGATAATTTGATGGCAAGGTGCCCAAGTGTGAACTTTATAGATGGCAGTATTGTGTAATGTTGCCAAAAATTTGGATATACCTGCAAGAGGGCTGGGCAGAGCTTCACATAAGGTCTAGGCCCCACAGGTATGCCTGAATTTTCAATGATTAGAATAAATCAGGTACATGGAAGCCAGAGTGGGACCACTTTCCTCTTCCTTCTGACCCAAATTGAGGGAGTAGAATTGGGTTTGCTGCTGCCCAGAATTACGAATCTGTCCATGAGCCCCCAGGGGTTCTATCTGCATATCAGCCTCTGCTTTGTTCTTTCTTGGCTGTCCTGATGTCTTGGGTTCTCATTGGATGCTGGGACTTGAGTGTTCTGGGACATCCAAGCTTCCTGTATCCTCTGTGGAAAAACTCCTCTTAGAGTGGCTCTTTCTAGAAGTCTCATGACTCCAGGGGTGATACTCATGGTCCTGTCCCCATGAGTGAAGGACTCAATCAAGATCGATTGTGGGAGAAAAAGCCTACTGAATTGTGCTCAATCCAGACCTTATCAAACACATTTGGTCACAGATAAAAACTGTGTTCTGGTCTAACACCGTTATGCTTTTTGTGCTCATCACTCAGAAGGATTTCATCTCAGCCTGTAGTTTCACCCAGGGATGTCCTCCTTTTTTAAAAAAACAAAAATGGTTTTATTAGTATATATTAAGTATACATAATAATGATTTCATTATGGCATTTCCAGACATGTACAAAATGGATTCCTATTCTATCTCCCTGTCTCAGCCGGCACTCCACTGTTGTGAGGAGCTACCATGACTGTGGCAACTCTTATAAAAGGAAGTATTCAATTAGGCCTGGCTTGCTTACAGTTTCTGAGGTTTAGTCTATCATGGCAGGGAGCAGTAGCTGAGAGTTCCGCATCTGGAAATTCAGGCAACACGAAGAGAAAGACACTGGGCCTAGTTTGGCCTTTTGAAACCTCAGAGCATAAGTGACACACACTCTCTAGCAATGCCACACCTCCTAATCCTTTGAAATAGTGCCATTCCCTGGTAATGAAACATTCAGATATATGAGTCTACGGGGACTGTTCAAACATACTCCTGTTGCTGTAAATATTAATTATGAATGACTTATCCCTTTATTGGCTCCCATGGTCTCACTCCGTTGATGCTACTCTAGTATGGAGCCGAGCCCATGGACTCTGTCACATGGTCCACAAGCTCTACTCTCCACACCATTCTCTTCCCAGGTGGTTCATTCCTCCCACTCTGTCCTGCCCCAGAGTGTTTCTTTACCCCACTGCCCAGCACAAACATGACTCTAAATCTTAGTAGCTCTTCATTGTAGGTTCATCTGTTAAATTCTCAATCCACAAACCCTCTACACAATAATATTAAATCTAATGGACAAAGATACAAAACTGCCCTTTTATAAGAGATAAAGAGACCAATAGAATCCCTTTAGAAAATTCATATCTACCTATCACCAATTAAGGCCACCAGGATCTAGGTCAACTTTCTCCAGCTCCATCTTGATTTCTCCCTATCTCTGTTCCTCTTCCATTTTCCTACCTTTTTTTCCACCTAGCTCTCCATGTCCAATCATGTATCACCTTAACATCAAACCACATATCACCTTTTCTGTTTACTTAAAAAACAACTTTACCTTTAAATATAATCTGTGTACAACTATTACCACTTGAAAATATTCTAAATGACTATGTTTTCTCAAAGTTAATTATCATGGATAGGCTATAAAATGAAATTAGTTTTCAAATCCATCAGAAATTTGAGAATGGCCAAATATCTAAAAACATAGGAAGCCTAACACAGTTTTCAGAGCTGAGAGGCTGTAGAGACAAATCTCCACTAGCAGTGCCCTGTTAGCAACCTGTGAGAGTAAGTCTTCAGCCTTCTGGCCAAGGATCTCTGAAAGACTTTGGAATGCAAATATCTTGAAGGGCCGATAATTTTGGCTCAGCAAAGATTGTTAGTCGACTATTCTGCATAAAGTGTCCCTTTCTAGACAGTATAGCCTGTAGATGAAATCAGCAGTTTCTGCCCAGTGGCTGCCTTGTCACAAAGTACACCTCATCTGGAGGTAGAGATGCTTAATTTCTTCATTAGATCCATCAAAGGGGAACTGTGAGGAACAGAAATGTCTCAACAAAAGATAAATAACATTAAATGTCATAATTTATGGATTTCTGATGTTTTTGAAAACCACCTAACTACAAAAAGCATTTCGGAACTGTTAAACCTTGAATACCCTTGGCCATTTAAAATTGAAATATCTCAAGGAAAAAAGAAAAACTCTTTTATTGACTCAGAACCAGGAGCTTGTTATTCAGCCCTTAACTAGTATTGTTTAATCAACTAAAAACAACGTATAAACCTTAAATATGTATCAAAATAATTCTATAGATTATAACTAACTTTATATCAATTAGAAAGATTCCTACCAGAGAAGATATGATGTTAGCTTAGCTACCAAAAGAAGATTATGGCTGTATAATTTAACCTGGCTAATTCCTCTCTGTAAGAATATGACCATTTCTAAATTCTTCACAAAACAACTATACAGTAGTCACTTTCATCCCCCCAAAGTCCAGGGAATTGGGCGACCACTCTTCATATTTTCTTCAAGCTGAATATATAGGTATTGAGAATTTAGAAGTGGGGAGAGGAATGAGGAAGCCAGACAGGCGTCAAGAAGGAAAGCCACACTGATGATTGTTGCAGTCTCTGATGTCTGGAATCAGGCCAGTTCAGCATTCTAATGACAAGCTTCACCATAGCTGCACATTCTGTAATATATATAAACTCAACAGAAAACATTTTAGTATTGAGATATATTTTGTTTGATCCTCTTGAAACTAGTTTTTCAGGTGGCCTACCTCTATCAAATCTAATCCATATAACCCTGGAAGGCACACAGAACCGAATCATACTCTGTAAAAACACAAAGACAAAACCTTTCTCCCAAAATAGCGTGTCCCTTAGTTGGCAACTAGACTATCTTATATCTTGTATTCTTTCCTAGAGAAATAATATAAACACAACATTCAACACCATACCTATTCTGAAACAATATAAACAATTAAGATTATTACAAACCCTCACTAGCCGACATCTGATGAGCCATGAGGCCTTAACTGGGCAATTCATAAAACAAACTAATTTACTATCACTTACAAATCAAGAAGTAAGTGTTTTGTAAAACAAGAACCTTAGTCCAAAGTATTTTGATTTGTCCAGCTGTCAATCTGGAGCATCAGATCTTCATTAAAAACTTCCCTAATATATGTCTGTATTCACTCTGCCTGGTGCACAGACTTCTATCAATAATGATCCTTTTTTCACTTTTAAAAATCACTACTCTCTCTTGAAGTCAGTGACTAATTTTCTTTATCTAATTTTGAACCAACTTTTCATACATTTACCAAACAATTCTGTAAGATTAGGACTTCAGTCCGAAGTATTTCAATCTGTCCTTCTCTCAGTCTGGAGTGTCAGAACTTTTTTTTAAAATCACTTTTATTAGAAATTTATTTATTAGTAACTTCCCTAACATAATTCTGTATTCCCTTTGCCTGGTGTACAGACATCTTAGTTCTGAACCGTGGGTGAAAATTCCCATGTGATTCCGGTAAACTCTATAATCTCTTCTTCTAACTAAAAAACAAAACAAAACAAAACAAAACAAAAAAAACAAAACCAAAAAAAAAAACCCAAACATGACTTGATCATTAATTTTGTATACCATCTTTAAAACAAACAAGTAGCTATTAGTACATTCTCTAAACAATACTGTAAAACCAGGACCTTAGTCCAAAGTATTTCTTTCTGTGTTAACCTGCCTTCTGACAGCATGGCATCTACACCCTGTCAGCAGAGGCTGTCTCTGTGTTTTGTTTAAGGGTCCCGTGCTTGAGACATCACATGACTCAACATGGTGCTGGCCCTCTCTTAGAAAATAAAACTTTCTAACTAACTCTTAGGCTGATAGCCCTAACCTTTTGGTGGATTCTTGCCTAACACATTGGAGCGCCACTTACTGTAGTAATATTAAAAGGATGGCGTATCTCTTTATCCACGCCGTGGATGCCGCTCTACTGTGGTGCCATGAGCACGGACCCTGTCACATGGTTCACAGTTACACGGTTCCCTTCTCAGGTGCTTTACTCCGCCCACCCAGTTGCTTCTGTCCAGGGTGGATACAACCGCCCTGGCGTGTTTCTTTACCCCACTACCCAGCACAAACATTAATCTAAATCCCAGTAGCTTTTTATGGTAGGTTTATCTGTTAAATTCTCAATCCACAAACCCTCTACACCATAAGATTAAATCCAATGGACAAAGATACAAATTGCCCTTCTAAAAGATATAAAAGACCTATAGAATCTCTTAAGACTATTCATATCTACCTATCTCCAATACGGCCACAAGGATCTAGGTCTGCTTTATCCAGCTCCATCTTGACTTTACCCCCATCTCTGCTCCTCTTCCAATTTCCTACCTTTTCTCTGCCTATTTCTCCACTGTCCAATCACCCTAACATCAATCTACATACTCCCCCATCCTTTCTCAATCTCCCTTCTCTTATTAATTCCTCTCTCTTCCCAGCTCTCCCTTTCATGCCTATTTTCTTTCTTTTTAAATATTTATTTACTTTATTTATATGAGCACACTGTAGTTATCTTCAAACACCAGAAGAGGCCATCAGATCCCATTACAGATGGTTGTGAGCCACCATGTGTTTGCTGGGAATTGAACTCAGGACCTTTGCAAGAGCAGTCAGTGCTCTTAACCGCTGAGCCATCTCTCCAGCCCACCTATTTTCTTTCTTGCTTCACACAATCAGTTTCATTAGAGTCTCTTACAGGAACATCTTTCCAGAGGCTGCAGCACTGAAGGAAACACCCTTCCCCCATCCATCCACTTTCTTTTCTCTGCAAATAAGTCCTCAGGGAAGAGTGAGGTCCAATAATAGCCTCACCTTTCTATAACAGGCCCGATCTTGTGAAGGTGACAACACTGAATCCAAGAGTACAACAGCCATGTCATGTATAACAGCATAACTTCCATGCTGACAGTCAGCATCACACAGTTCTCCCTTCTCCTTCATCTTGGCATGCTGGTCCTGTTCTTGCAATGTTCCTGAACCTCCGCTGGGGTAGCAGAGTCCCATATAGGGCCAAGAACTCTACCATAACTCATTTATAATCAAATTTGTTATATTTTGACTTAAAAGAGATTTGGTCTAACTTAACTAATGAGATCATGTACTTTTTTTTTTTTTTTTTGCCAATCTGTACAATGTAAAAACACAAGCATATGTAAACTATATACACACCTATTTATAAAGAAAAATTTAAAAACACACTAGACTTTTGTACCACCTGTCAGTTTTGGATTAGACTGTTGGTCAGTGTAATGGTTTGTATATACTCAGCCCAGGGATTTTTGGCACTATTAGAAGGTGTGTGTGACCTTGTTGGAGTAGGTGTGTCATTGTGGGTGACCCTCATTTTAGCTAACTAGAAGCCAGTATTCTGCTAGCAGCCTTCAGATGAAGATGTAGAACTCTCAGCTCCTCCAGCCCCATGCCTGCCTGGACAGTCTCATGTTCCCACCCTGATGATAATGGACTGAACCTCTGAACCCATAAGCCAGGCCCAATTAAATGTTGGCCTTTAAAAGACTTGTCTTGGTCATGGTGTCTCTTCACAGCACTAAGACCTTAACTAAGATAGGCATGTTTCAAAGGCATTGTAGGTGAGAGTCTGTGGATTCTGGGGCACTAAGATAGTCAGATTACATTTTAATAACATTACTGACTTTTAAATTAAATTAAAAAACTATAACCCAAGCAGGTCAGGAAGCAGGAGCTGATGCAGAGGCCATGGAGGGATGCTACTTATTGACTTGCTTCCCCTGGCTTGCTTAGTTTGCTTTCTTATAGAACCCAGGTCTATCAGCCCAGGGATGGCTCCACCCACAATGGGCTGGGCCAGGGATGGCTCCACCCACAATGGGCTGGGCCCTCCCACCTTGATCACTAGTTGAGAAAATGCCTTACAGCTGGATCTCATGGAGGCATTTCCTCAACTGAGGCTCCTTTCTCTGTGATAACTCCAGCTTGTGTGTGTGTGTTTTAATTTCTTTTTGTTCTCAGAATTTTAGCGTTGAAGATAGGGTATGAGGAGTGAACTTTGGCAGACGGTGTATTTGCCCTCAATCAGGTAAGAAGTCCTGATATTTTGCTGAAAGGTCCTTAGACCACAGCTCAGGGATTTCATCATTTCCTCCTGGTAGCTTCCAACAAGAGGAAAAGCATGCCCATGCATGAAGCTGGGCCTTCTGCCTGTTCAAATGCAATAAATAGAGCCCGTGACTAGGGAACCAGAGAAGCACAGTGACGATACTTAAAGAGAGAGGACCCATGGTCACACACGTGTGGCAAGAAAGGATGACTTGTTTGTTATAATCGTATGCCTGGTCAGTACACAAGGATTCATTTGTGATTTTCCTCACACTCACAATCTTCCACAGGGACGGATGAGGAACTACTCAGGAGGCATTTTGTGTTAGAAGGCAAACGGGGAGGAAGGGAGTGTTCAGGAAAACGCCTCAGCTTGTGCGCACAAGAAGAGAGGGTTAGGTTTGCAGGGCTCCCGTGTGGGCATGTGGAGGGTGTGAGTCCAGTTGGAACCTTTAAAGTCTGTTTGTGAAGTTAAAAAAAACTCTAGTTGAGATTCCCCTCTTCCTAGATCCAAGCTTGTGTCGAGGAGCGCAGCTTGGTTGGGATTCCCTTCAGGATGAACCTCTGAGCGACATTGATCTGTCGGGGAGGTGAACTCAAAAAGCTTGGGGGGTCACATGGGGGAAAGGGAACCCAAACCTCTTGAGAGAAAACAGGGCTTCTCGAGAGTAAAGAGATGGTCTGGGAATGTATCTCAGTTGGTAGATTGCTTTCCCAGCATGAACAAAATCAAGCAAGCACCAGGTTCAGTCCTCAGCACCGCATAAATCTGGTCAGGTGGCACACACCTGTAATTTCACCACCTGGGAGACAGAGACAGGAAGATCGAAGTTCAAAGTCATCCTAGGCTACACGGAGAACTGGAGACCTGCCTGTTTAATACATGATACCCTGTATTAAACAGAAGTGAAGTTGGGAGGGGCCATCCTTTATCTCATAAGACCTTTGCTACGGTTTCTTGATCTTTGAGGGGAAAATGAGAGGTCTTTTTAGTTTTTTTTTTTCTTAGACATGTGCGCCACCACTGTCAGTGTGATGAGAGGTCTTGTATCTCAACGATTTGGTGGCTAAAACCCAAGCATCCGAGCTCAGGCTGGCCTCGAACTCGCAGAAACTTAGCCTGCCTTGGGCTCCCCGAGTGCCGGGTTCGCAAGCTCAATTATTTCAGGGGATGTGCTGATTTCTCACTTTATTTGCTTTACCTCACCCTAGGAAATGAAGTTTAATAACGTAAAGCCAAGAAAAGTAACAAGGAAGCTTCTCATTAGTGTGAGATTTCTAGCTGCTCCTTCTCCACCCAGAAATAAATCCAGCCTAAGATGGTTCCCACTCTCCTTCCCCAGTGTGACATAATCCTAACACAGATCCTCCGTCTCTGTCTCTCCTCCTCTCTTTGTTTCTCTCTCTCCTTTTCTAACTTAAAGCTTACAAGATAAAAGATGCAGTAGAAAAACACAACAAGGAGCAATTCTTTTTCTTTCTTTCTTTTTGATTTTTGAGACAGTCTCACTGTGTAGCCCTGGCTGTCCTGGAGCTTGCTGTGTAGACCAGACTGGCCTCAAACTCACGGAGATCTGTTGCCTCTGACTCCCAACTGCTGGGAATAAGGTCATTCATTATATCTGGCAACCACAGGCAATTCAAAGTGAAACAAGGATAGTCTTAGATATGATAATGGTGATGAGGACATCAACACTTGGACAGATAAACGGGCAGCGGCCTGTGGTCCATCCCTGTAACAATGTGAATGTCCGACAGGTGTGTGACTACATCGCTATTGGAACCAAACGTTCCCCTGTCCCGGGCGTGTTCAGTTTTCTCTCCTGATTAGAATTCTAATGAATTGAAAGTTAACTGGATTCTCAAATTCTCAGATCTTTCTCCCAGTTTCGACTCTGGGATTATGGTTCTATAACTTTCAAGGCTATAAATATTTTACCAGCTTCAGCCGAGATATAAACCCAGTAGGTTTTGAAATCATGCCTGTCACTGGGAATTTGGTATTCATGAGATGAAGTGATACAGCCCGAAACATTAGCATAAGATAATGCCATTCTTCTCCCGCCTCCATAAAATCGTACAAGACGCTGTTGGATACATAGGGAATTAAGTAGAAAGAATGTGATTGCTATCTTTCCCCGATCTCTCTCTCTCTCTCTCTCTCTCTCTCTCTCTCTCTCTCTCTCTCTCTCTCAAACAAAAACAACTTAAAAAAGGGTTAAGTTTTAATTTAAGGGTACAGTCCGCTGTGGTGGGCAAGCTGAGGCAGCGGGGTACGAAGCAGCTGGTCGACTTGATCACCGCTCATCCGTTGTGCATTTCCATGTTAACCACTGTCTGGTGCTCAGAAACTCCTCTGACGTGGTCTGAGAGCTGCACTCATCTATGGGGACACAGGCACAACATTTGGGAGGGCACTCTAACACCAATAATAGAAACAGGTCAGGGCCTGTGAGCTCCCCAGTGATAGGTTCTTAGCCAGGTTTGAGGTACCAGGTATGTGTTTCCTCCTTTCTAGTGGGTCCTCAAGCCAATAAGAAAGTTGTTGGGCATCCCTATAACACATGCACCACTGTTGTACCTTATAAAAAGATAAGGAGGAAAGGAATATGTTTTGTGGGTGTGTGGTAAGGCGTAGAGGAAGGGGGTACCTCTGTGGGCCATGCTGAGACATCCCTTTCCCCTGAGGGACCAGCCATACAATGGTATAGTATAGAATAGAGTTTATTCAGGGCATGGGCAGGGGAGTTGAGAGGGTAGTAGAGGCAGAGAGAGAGAGAGAGAGAGAGAGAGAGAGAGAGAGAGAGAGAGAGAGAGAGAGAGAGAGTAGAGGAATAGAGGCCAGCCATGAGCACGTGGAGAAGAGGGAGGGGAATGGGGAGAGAGGGAGGAAGAGGTGAGAGGATAGAGCAAGAGACCCTTTTAGTAGTGAGTCAGTTGCCTGGTAACTGTGGGGCGGAGCTTAGACAAAATGCTAACTACCTGTGATGCCACCATCCACCCACACAGGTCATTATTGTAGCTCACAGGGTTCACAGCTGAAGAAGAAGTTTGAGGACCCCTCCACCTCCCTTCAGCCTGCACAGCATTTCCCTGTGAAAGGTAGCCAGTAGGAAGGAATCTTCCTTATTAATAATTGTTGGGGGTTTGGTTCGTGCTTCACATGGGGATTCACTGCAGGTCCCAGCCAACAGTTGGTTTTTAGACTGATCAATAAAGAGCAAATGGCTAATGCTGGGCAGGAGGCTAGAACCCAGACTTTGAGGATTCTTGGGAGGAAATGTGGGAAGGGTTGGGAGTGGGGTCGGGAGGGTGGGGTGGGGTTGGGAGGGTGAGGATTCACTGTAATGGAGAAGTAGAGGGACTGAACTTAAGGCCTTGCCTACCTGTAAGAATCAGGGTAAGTAGCCCCAGGAGTTACTCTCCTGACTAAGTCTGGAGTAGTAGAGATGAAATACAGACTTAGCAAGAATTAACTCTGGAATACTGGAGGGGGTGTGTTAGCAGTGTGGAGGTTCAGGGGTGGCCTAGCCATTGAGCTAGTCAAAATTAAACAGGTATGTGTGTGTGTGTATGTGTTTGTGTGTGTGTGTGTGTGTGTGTGTTTCATTCACAAATCAAGGCAGGTGGCTAGAAGCACAATCACCTGCCGGGAGCTCAGAGCGGTTTAACAGTTTCCCACTACAAATTCTGACTTGATTTTTTTTTTTATTGTCCTGTGACCACTGTTTGTAGAAATCATCAGCAATGCAGTATTGCTATTAAGTTCTGCGGTGCTACCCATGCATGCCCATTTTAAAAAGTCTGTTATAACATAAACTTTAACTTCTCACTGGCATGGCTTAACACCTTAGTATTTCATTTCTTGCTCCCACGATGCCTATTGCATAGAAGCCAGGCATCAGATCAGCTTGAGAGACTCCCTATTATTCTCAGATATCAACTCCCCAGGAAGCAAAACAAAGCTGCAAATGGGCAGATGGGCATGTGGAGAAGCCCATTTGGGTACATTGCACCCTTGCCTTCTTCAGCCTTCTAGTGTCAGAGTTCAGTCACATAGCACAACACCATAAAGGTTCCCAGGATATGCATCCTTCATTATGCGCCTCACAATCAAGGGATTTGATAAGAGCTTGCCAGCACCCACCGTAGCATTGCATTGACTGGGGATGGGTCAAGCGAAGAAACACACATGGCTTACTCCTAGGCAAGATGCCTTGGCTGTTGCGGGATGGATTTTTTTCTCACTCTTGTATTTAGAGAGGGCGTCTATCTTCTCTCCATCTGCAGAGTGAGATAGATTGCCTTTCTCAGTGTGCTGTGTGGGGGGCACTTTTTCTCTTCTGGTCATAACAGGATGCCATCTTGGGATTGTTCTCAGTAGTCAGGTTGGTGAAGGCAGATACAGGTAAACTGTAGACAGACCTGTGGTAGTGCTGATGCACTTATTAATATTCTGCTGACTGAAGTAAAGGGAACTCGGGACACTAATTTTGAGATTCTGGTCACTGTTTCTCCCTCACTCCCCAACATGTGAGTGTCTTGAGATGGTACCAGCAGCAGAAAAGTTTATTAAAACCAAGATATGGTGATGTAGCTTCCATGAGGCCACCATCTGCAATAGGGGTAGGACTCTGCAGTGATTGGACTATCTGGAGTCAACTACACATCTATAAATAAGTCCTCACCCATGGTCTGTAAGAAAGCCCAAACGTATTCATTGTTCTCACATGGATCTTTGGTGAGATAAAACTTCAGTCTGTTTTTGGTGGCCATCTGGAGATATCAGGCAGTTGTTTTGTCTTCCATATAAAAGATAATGCAACAAAGCTCAAATTCCTAGTTTTATGAACTTGAAAGATCCCCGGAGAGTATCTTCCACCTGAGGCGACCCCTCCCAAGGAGCAGCGAGACCACGCAGTTCGGATGCAAGCAGCAAGAGGTTTATTTCAGATACACAGGCACCTGGGGCGACAAAGTCTTTCAGAGGACTTGTGCGCCGGAAAAAGGGGCAGTCCCCTTTTTATAGGGCTTGAGGGGCAGAAGCAAGGTACAGAAACAGAAGCATAGTTACAGGGAGGTGATTGGTTGATTTAAGTGAAGCCAGGGTGAACTGGGGACAAGCCTCAAGTTCTTGGAAAGAGCGGCCTTGGCCCCTCTTCTGGGACAGGGTATTGGTTTTCGTCCTTGCCTTAACATGTGTGGCAAAATATTTTGTCTCACTCTGTTCCAGGTGGTCAACTGCAGATATCTTGTTTTGACAGGGACTGGGCTGTCCTCTGGCTCACTTTTGTTTCAGTATTTTTCCATCCCTGCCTGTTCTGGGCCTAGCACAAAATGGCGTTACTGCGGCTAAAGCAGAAGGGGGTCTTTCAAACTAAGCTGTATGAAGTTGAGTGGTGAAAAATATGTCTAGAGAGTACGTTAGTCCCATGATGCAACTGCGAGTTTAACTCATCAACACCTACAGAACTTCATTTTCCAACTTCTCTACAGCACCTAGTAATGTGTCAGGGTATCTGATGAAAATCAGACTTTAGATCCTTCTGTGGTTTAAAAGAGCTTCCTCATAAGGAAGTCTTTGCACAGATATACAAGTTAGGCTTCCTCAAGAGTGGGTTTCATTCAGCCATAATATCCCTGGGAGCACACAGTGGAGTCAGTATTTCAAATCTTGAGAATCAAATCAGTTCCTTTATATCTTAGTCAGTGTTTTACTGCTGTGAAAAGACACCATAACCAAGGCAACTTTTACAAGGACAACATTTAATTGGGGCTGGCTTACAGGTTCAGAGGTTCAGTCCGTTATCATCCAGATGGGAGTATGGCAATGTACAGGCAGGCATGGTGCAGAAGGAGCTGAGAGTTCTACACCTTCGTCTTAAGGCCGATAGGAGAAGACTGGCTCCCACATGATTAGGAGGAGGGTCTCATTCCTCACCTCCACAGTGACACACCTACCCCAACAAGGCAACACCTCTTTATAGTGCTACTCCCTGGGCCAAGCATATTCAAACCACCATATCTTATGTGTCTATTTTTGAAATTTGTTAAATTTTAACAAGGTGGCCGTTCTCCATTGCCAACATCATGTTTGATCACTCACTTTATTTCCATTAGTAAATAAATCCTAAAAAACACATTTATAATTTCACCTAAACAATAAATAAATCCAAAGTGTAAAGACTTTTTTGTATCAAAGACAATAGAAGTTTAAGTTTCTCAGCCTATATATTTTCTGTTCACCTTGGTAGGTCAGCTTAATGGAAGAATCTGATAATAATATAGAGATATCAGAAATATTTGAAACCGCAGATGTGCAAATACCCTTCTTCAAGAAAATATATATTCTTAGGCTGGGGAGATGGATCATTCATTAAAATGCTTGATGCATAAACAGGAAGACCCTAGCCCCACCTCCAGAATCCATGTGAAAATGGATCTAGGCATGGTGACATATGATCCCAATGCAAGGGGGATGGACACAGGTAGATCCTTGGGGCTTGCTGTCCAGCCAGCCTAATGTAGCTGGCAAGTGCTCAGGCCAGTGAAGAGCTTGTCTTACTAGGAAACAAAGTAGATAACATCTGAGGAATAATGCCCCAATTTGACTTCTGGTGTACATATGTATATGCATGTATGCATACACGTACCCCCACATGTGCACCCCCACACGTGTACCCTCACACATATACCCTCACATGTGATCTTCCACATGAACATATACCTGCACATATACACTTTTCCCCTTTAATCCTGTCCAGTATGACATTCATGGGTCTCTATTGCCCACATTCAGAGTAGATCTTAATCCTCTGTGAAATACTGTCATAGGTACACATCCAGAACCATCACCTCACCAATCCAGGTGATATTCGTCCAGCCAAGTTAACACTGGAATGCTAACCATTACCAACATGACTATTTACATATGTGTATGTTCATGTGTGTGCAGGTGCTTGTAGGAGGTAAATGTGTTCATGTATGCTTGAGTATACACATAGAAATCAGAGGACAGCCTTGGTTGTCATTCCTTTATTGCACCCCTCTTTCGCCTGCCTGTCCTCCCTCCCTTCCTCTCTCCCTCCCTTCCTTCCTTCTTTCCTTCCTTCCTTCCTTTCTTTGGTTCTGCCTCTCTTGCCTCTTGCCTCTCGACTCTCCCCCCCCTTAGACAAGGCTCTCTTTGGCCTGGGTATTCCCACATATTATCTAACCGGCAAACTCCACCTGTCTCTACCTCCCTGGTGCTGGGAATACAAGCATGCACCATTATACCTGGTTGTTGTCATTTTTTTTCTTATTCCTTTACTTCTGTGTTTTTACATGTGTTCTGGAAAATCAAACTCAGATCCCCATGCTTGAGAGGAAAGCACTTCACTGAGTCCCCCATCATGCAGTCTATGCAGTGCTGATCTAAATGTAGTGATATGGCATGTCTAATGTCTGCATTAGTTTCCATGTCCCTATGATTCACAGACTTTCAATGTACCTTTGAATTTATCAAACATTCTTCAAATAGGTCACTTGTATTATCAAAAGTCAGTGCATCTGTGGCTGGAGAGAGCATTTGCTGCTCTTGCAGAGGACTGGAGTTTGGTTACTGGAACCCACATCAGGTAGTTCACAAGCTTATTTAACCCTGACATTCTCTTCTGGCCATAGTAGAAGTAGTGGGTGCCCGAACTCATGTGCATACACCCCCTGGAGCTGTAAAATAAAAAGTTTACCAGCCATATTGCAGTCTTCTGACTATGCAGACAAGTCCAGGGAGACTGAGATTTTGCAAGCTCACACATTTGTAAGGCTGGTGCATGGATCTAGCGTATCTAGGTACTTTGAACTTCCTATTGTTGCCCAAGCTGAGATGCTCTGACCAGTCTCCATCAGCAATCTCTATTTTGTTTATAAACTCTGCTAGGCGTTTGTCTTAGGCAGGGTTTCTATTCCTGCACATGCGACATGACCAAGAAGCAAGTTGGGGAGGAAAGGGTTTATTCAGCTTACACTTCCATATCGCTGTTCATCACCAAAGGAAGTCAGGACTGGAACTTAAGCATGTCAGGAAGCAGGAGCTGATGCCGAGGCCATGGAGGAATGTTACTTACTGGCTTGCTCTCCCTGGCTTGCTCAGCCTGCTTTCTTATAGAACCCAGGCCTACCATTCTAGAGATGGTGCCATCCACAATGGGCTGGGCCCTCCCACCTTGATCACTAGTGGAGAAAATGCATTACAGCTGGATCTCATGGAGGCATTTCCTCAACTGAGGTTCCTTTCTCTATGATAACTTAGCTTGTGTCCAGGTGACACAAAAACCAGCCAGTACAGCATTATTTACTGTGTTTATGTGTGTGATTTATATGTAAGTAGATGTTCATGTATCTGTGCATGTGTGTGGAGGCCAGAGGCTGATGTCTGTAGTGAAAATTTTGGTTTCTTTAAAATTATGTTATGTGAAATGTTTTTGTTTTAATCCCAGCTGTGTGTGGGATATGGGGTTGCTTCAGATTGTCCAAAGTAGCTGAAGATGATTTGTCTCATGCTCTGGCAGGGGAGTGATTCTGCCAGCTGAAGATAGTTTACATTTGGAATTTTAGGGACTCTTGAGAGACTAGAAAAACACCAGAGCCCAGAGAGGAGGTGGCAGCTGCTGGCCCCCTGCTGGTGTCCCAGTGGTGGTGGTGGTTTCTGCTCTGTGTTTGCTGTTTGCAGTTTTTCCATTTGTTGGAGATATTCTGACAATGAAGCCTAAAGGAACCCAATGCCCTTAATCAGCAACAAGTAGTTTACAGAGGTTGATGCTCCTTTTCCCTCTAACCTTCTTTTTGGTCTACCTCATGTTGGGGATTTGGAAGGAATTAGTGTGGAGAGAGTAGTAGATATAAGAAGCCAATAAAATAGTCCAAATGTTCAGTTATAGATGTCAAGTGTTCTACTTACGGCTCAACCAATCTTCACCTTATATTATGGACAGCGTCTCTCACTGAACCCTGTCCACAGTCGTTTAGGCTGGTTAGTGAGTGTTAGGGTTGAGATTACATATGTATCCCATCACTCCTGGTCTTTTTTATTTACTTGAGCGCTTGGATTCCAAGCTCAGCTCCTCATGCTGTGCTACCTCCCCAGATACAAAGCCAACATTTAAATAAGTTGATACAAGTTAAATTAATTGTTTATTTTTGTTGTACTGGAGATCAAACTAGGACCTTGTACTTGGTAGGCAAGTATACACATCTTCAGCCCAGTTAGTACACTTGTATGAGGCTAATGTTTAATCTTCAAGTTACCTATGATCTTTGACTTTTCAATGTTGAGATTATGGAAAGAGGTTGGGAAAATTCCCACGATGCAACAGTGTATTAGAATGTATGAACACGAGAAACTACAGCAATGACAGAGTTGTACTTTTCATTAAGTAAGTAGGAAATGTATATTTTTCAATTCTCCAGAAGCATTTTGTTGCTGATTTCTAAGTCTCACTGCAATTACTAGTTAATAAAATTATGTTTTAATACGTTGGCAGAAAATTGATACTGTTTCCAATCTGGGTCATGAAACAAATAAAACGTGGGAGAAATTGAGCTCTCATTTCAGAAATGGAAAATGGATTTTTAAAGTCCAGATCATTACCAGGGGCAATTTTCTTGTAATAAGTTTAGCACTGACTTGCTCAGTGCAAAGCTTTGCCAGGGAAAATTATAACTTTTGAAACAAAAAAAAAAAAAAAAAAAAAAAAAAAAAAAAGAAAGAAAGAAATAAAGAAAGTGGCGACACTACTTAACCACTTTCTATTCTAACAATCACTGTGTGCCCAAGTCTGGGAAGGCCAAGATGAGCCCAATGCACTGGCTACTGTAGCTGCCAATGAGGCTTGTGAGTGAATGGGGTGTGGGACCAGTATCTAGCACAGCTAGGGGCTGCTTTCTCTGGGAGGCTTTGCTGGCTTCCAGAGAGGCTCACAACTGTGAATCTTGGTGTCTTCTTTCAGCTTTCAGACTCTTAGAAGCAAGTATGCTAAATAGGACTCCTGTTCTCTTATACCCAGCTCTCTATACTTCTGGGTATATGGATGACATTTTTCTCAATAGACTTAAAGGTGGATACAGCCAACTGACTTATAGGGTTACTAAACACCACGGATGAAAAGTGAAGAATAATTACAGCATTTTTTTCCCACCAAAAACTGTTTTAAAATTACATTAATTAATTTGTGGGGGGATGGAATAGGGGAGAGCAGCACACGTGTGCCATGACCCATGTGTTGAGAAGACAACTTGCTGGAGTTGTTTCTCTTCTTCCTCCATGTGTGTCCTGGGAATTAAGCTCCGGTTGTCAGGTTTAGTGGCAAGACCCTTATCCACGGAGCCATCTGACCCACCCACCTATTTATTTTATTTTATTTTATTTTATTTTGTTTTGTTTTATTTTTGAGATCAGGCTTCATGATGTAGCCCCTGTGGGGATTTGAACTAGTTGCATAGCTCAATATGTCATTTCTCCCTCTTAGTATCTTGGGTGCTAAGATTACAGGTGTGTGCTGATGTGCCTACCTGAGAATTATTTAAATAAATAAAAAAAAACCAAAGTAGTAGATGCAAAAGGAGAGCCTGATATACTAGACTACACTGAAGTTTAGCTTTTTTTTTTAATCACAAAAGACTAATACTGAGTGTTCTCACTTATCCATATGGTCCAAACAGTTGATCTTGGTGTAGTTGAGATCAGAATAGTGGTCACTAGAGATTGAGAAGGATGGGAACATTGAATGCTGGGTAATAAAAACAATTAAGTAGCAAGGATAATTTCAGTGGTCTATGGCCCAGCAGAGCTAGACTATAGTTCACAGCTATTTATTGGATATTTTATAATGAACTAGAAGAAAGGAAGATGAGGTCTCCAAACAAGAAGAAATGATATATGTGAAGTGAGATGGAAATTTCAACCACATGTGATATCACATAGTTTGCATGTATGAAATGATTACACTATTCCTAAACACATGCAGGCAGGTTTTGTGTGTCAAAAACAAGACATTAAAAATTATGTGTTTGTGTGTTTGGGTCTCTCTCTCTCTGTGTGTATAGTTATGTGAAGATGTTTGTGCATGCCTTGATAGTGGAGAACAAGGTAATCATAATATATTTTTTATCCTATCCTATTCATCCATCTATCTATCACCCATCCACATCCATCCATCCATCCATCATCCATTCATCCATCTATCATCTATTCATCCATCTATCATCTATCCATCCATCCATCCATCAATCTGTCCATCATCCATTCATCCATCTATCATCCATTCATCCATCTATCATCCATCCATCCATCCATCAACCTATCCATCATCCATTCATCCATCTATCATCCATCCATCCATCCATCTACTATCCATTCATCCACATCCATCCATCCATCCATCCATCCATCTACCATCCATCCATCCATCCATCCATCCATCCATTCACCCATCCATCCATCTATCCATCCATCCATCCATCCATCCATCCATCCATCCATCCATCCATCCATCCATTCACCCATCCATCCATCCATCTATTATCCATCCATCCATTCACATCCATCCATCCATCCATCCATCCATCCATCCATCCATCCATCCATCCATCAATCCATCCATCCATCCATCTATTTGAATCAGGATCTCCTTATTGAACTCATAACTAGTCAGACAGTGTGCCTCAGTATTCTTTGTCTGTGAACCCAGCACCGAGGTTGCTGATGCAAGCCTTTGAGTCTTGATTTTTACGTGGTGCTCAGGTTCTCACTTTATTGCTCATAACATTACCCCAGACCCTTAAATTAAGGACTTTTAAAGGAATTGAGTAAAATGGAGGAAAAGGTCATCTATAAAAAATAAGTGAATGTATCTTAGCACCTATAACGAAATCCTACAAATCATTAAAAAAGAATAGATACAAAATAGGATGGCAGATTAAGCCACAGTAAGCTGGTAATACCTAATTTATTGGCTGATTTTGTGTGTCAACTCAAGCTAGAGTCATTGAAGAAGGGGCTTCAGTTGAGGAAATGCCACCATGAGATCCAGCTGTAAGACATTCTCTCAATTAGTGATCAGTAGGGAAGGGCCCAGCCCATTGTGGGTGGTGCCATCCCTGGGCTGGTAGACCTGGGTTCTATAAGAAAGTAAGTTGAGCAAGCCAGGGGAAGCAAGCCAGTAAGTAACATCCCTCCATGGCCTCTGCATCAGCTCCTGCTTCCTGACCGGCTTGAGTTCCAGTCCTGACTTCCTTTGGTGATGAACAGCAATGTGGAAGTGTAAGCTGGATAAACCCTTTCCTCCCCAACTTGTTTGTTGGTTATGGCATTCTCTCTCAGCAATAGAAACCCTGACTAAGACCCAGCCTTCAAAATTCAAACTGAAGTCTGTCTGGTGCTATCTGGTGGGTGCAGATGTAATTGGCTACATGTCTTTGGCAAACCAGTTTTATATGTTAAAACTAAAAGCCTACAAAGTAGTAGTTCAAAATGTTTGCTATCTGCCTAACAGAATTACACACTAATTTGTATCATGGGTGCATTTTGTCAAAGGTTTTTCTGCATCTATTGAGGTGATCATGTGGATTTTTTTCTTTAAGTTCGTTTGTATCAATTATTACATTTATTGACTTATGTATCTTTAACTATCTTTGAATGTTTAGGATAAAATTAACATGGTCATGGCTGATGAGCTTTCAGATATGTGACTGTATACAGTTTGCAGAAAACTTTTTACCACTGTTTTGATATTATTTGATTTTGGTCTGTTCAGGTTGTTGATCTTTTCTTGCTTTAGCTTTGGTGGTTTAGAGTAACTCAGAAATTCATCCATTCCTTTTAGGTTTTCTAAATGGAATGTGGGTCTTTAAAGTACCTGTTTATGTATTTTAAGTTTAAGTCCCTGTTCATCTCTGAGTGTGAATTTGGGTCTTTTCTTTGTTTCTCCCCCCTCCCTCCCTTCCTCTCCTCCCCTCTCTCTTATTTCCCTCCCGGTCTCTTCTCCTCCTCTCCTCCTTCTTCACCTCCTTCGTTTTGGTTAATTAGGCCAAAAGTCTGTAGATCTTGTTTATCTTTTCAAAGAACCAAGTCTTGGATTTACCGATTCTTTGTAAGCTTGCCTTTCATTCACATTGACAGAATGTTCTTTCCCAAACCCTGAGTGGAACTTTTCATCACAGAATTTCATGTTTCTCCAATCACAGAAGCTTCATGAAGCTATTGGAGGAAGGATATTTAGGTGTTTGTGAGTTTTTTTCCCCTCAATACTCCTACTTCCCTATGTGCCTTGAATAAACGTCTGTTATCTCAGAGTTCTGTAGGATGCCCCATCCTCTGCCCCCACTTCCTACACAGAACCCTATCATTGGGATACATTCGGACCCTTCTCTCACTCTGTCCTGTGACCAGCTATAGTTCCCCTTGCCTGAGAGCTTGTAGTCCAAACCCTGAGCTGCAAGGACTCAGCTTACCTGCTAGGGCTCATCCTTGCATGCCGTAGGTGCTCAATAAATGCTAATTGATGTCTAAGCTTCATAGAAAAAGGTGTGTGCCATAACTGTGATAGCAAAGTGAGGGTGATCCCTTTTGCTTTTAGGGAGTCTCCGCACTCTCCTGCCTGTGGTACAGGTAGCTGTTTCAGACCTCCAGGATGTTCTTTAGAACATTTTCACAGAGCTGAAATGGTTGAATCTGAGCTCCCCAGGAAGGGGTAGTAAGACCCAAAGCTAGCAAAATTCTAGCATAGCAGGCTCTTGTCATCCCCAAAGTTCTGTGGGATCCATGTGAGGTCAAAGTAGGAATAGTATGGTCAGATGCTCACTCTGAAAACTACAGGAGTGTTGTGGTAAATATTAAAAAAGGCAGTGCATGGATCCCACATTAGTGCTCAGCACGCTCTGCCTTTTACTCTAACTCTGGTGTGCTCACTTTGACCCGAGTGGGTACCGCTCTGCACCGCCCACCTCTGCTTCCTCTCGAGGGCCCCTGCCCTCGACTCTCTCTGACTCCAGCATGGCACCCTCACCATGCAGCTTCTCTTGAACTCAGTAAGTGGCCACATGAAAGAACATGCCACACAATAACTCTGATCCAATTTATATGATATAATTTGCCCACCTAGACAAGACAAATGGTCATATACAAATCCATTCTCTTTAAGATATACATAACTACCCATGACTAGTCAGAGAGGAGATGGGACATCTTCGTCCTCAATCTTGCCTCTCTCCTCTGCTTCTGCTCTTCCTCTTTCTAAAAATCTTTGCTCTTGCCTCCCTTCCTTCTCATCCAAAGACAGGCTTTGTGCCAGCCCTCTTAATTTCAACCACACAGGAGCCTGGATGTAGAGTAAGATTCTTTTAAATTAATTGATTAGCCAATCAATTACTATAATTTAACCCACTGTATCTAATTATTGCTGCCCATATGCACATGAGTGTGTAGACAGCTACTGGATCATGGACAAATTATCAGTGATCACCCACAAGAAAGCGATCCTTTATCTCAGCAGTGATCAACTACCAATAGCTCATCTGCTAAGAGTGGCACCTCAACAGCCCATTGACCATTCATGCTGTAATTCTTAACGGGCTTAATCTCATGCAGGTAATCACAACTACTGTGAGATCACATGTGTAATAGGATGCAATGTCCAGAAGACAGCAATTCACATGACTTTTCTCTCTGCCCCAACCCCTGGTTCCTACATTCTTCCTCCAGGATGTTCCCAAGCTTTGGTGTGGCCAGGGGTGGGGGTTGGGGGGAGTGATGTCTCATCTCCGGTTGAGCATGCTCCGTTGCTTTAGTGGATCAGTATATTCCTGGTATTGTGCTGTTATTAGGGTGTGAATGGGGACAGGAACACTTAAGTATGGGTAATAGGCTTGTGAATGGGCGAGGGACACAGGCAAGCTGTAATTGTAAGGTAGGGGTGAGGACAGTGGTAGCATTTGTGGGGTGTAGGGAGCAGTTATGAGAAAGGCTGGTTGTGGTTACATCTATATGCTTCTGTGGGTCCTTTTTGAACAGGTTATATGACATTCATTCTCCTTGCCTTCTGGAGAGTGGGGGCTACCTCTGGAATGGGGAGAGGTGGAGGAAGACTCACACGTGTGTATGTGTGTGTGTGTCAGTGTGTGTGTGTGTGTGTGTGTGTGTGTGTGTGTACAGGTATGTATACCTGGGTATATGTGTGTGGAGACCTTCAGGAGTCCTTGATTGCTATCACATTATCTTTTGAGACAGAGTCTCTCTTTGAACCTAGAGCTTGTCAATCAGGCTAGACTGGCTGGTGAGCAAACTCCTGGGAGTTACTTGTTTCTGCCCCTTACAGCGTTGGTCTTACAGATGCACATAACCATGGGTGCTGGGGATACAAACTCAGGTTTTTATGCTAGGGCAGCAAGCCCCTTCTCCACTGAGCCGCCTCATAACCTAACAGTTTTATTTTTATTTAAGTGTTTAAAGATTTATTTATTTGTTATATGCAAGTACACTGCAGCTGTCTTCAGACACACCAGAAGAGGGCATCAGATCTCATTACAGATGGTTGTGAGCTACTACGTGATTGCTGGGATTTGAACTCAAGATCTCTGAAAGAGCAGTCAGTGCTCTTAACCACTGAGCCATCTCTCCAATCCCAGTTTTATTTTTAAAAATTAGTTTGCTTACTTAAATTTAAGTTTTACTTAAGAAATTATTTTATTTCACTGTATGTGTGTGTTTGTGTGTGTGTGTGTGTGTGTGTGTGTGTGTGTGTTATATGTGCATATGTGCACACTCATGCTCAGAGACCAAAGCAGAACACAAGGTGTTCAGTCCTTCACTCTTTTGAGACAGGGTCTCCCACTGCTGAATTGGAAGTCAGTGAGCCCTAGTTGTCTCCCTGTTTCTGCCTTCCCCACACTGGGGTTTAGGCATGTGGCCACACTTAGCTTATGCCCTCACACCTATAGTTCACGTGTGGGTCCTCATGATGGTGCCCTAAGCATCGCTACCCACTGAGAATTCTGCCTAGCTTCATATTTCTTGACCTCTCTCTATGCATGAAAAGTTCTAGAAACATCTTTATCAAAGCCAGCTGGTTCCCATGACCCATGCCCATGAGGGTCCCAATTGCCCTCTTCTCTCCAGAACACTGGCAGGCAACTGCTGAGTCTCCTGAAATCCCAGATCATCTCTTTAGGGCAACCTGTCTAGGGCAAGAAAGAAGCTCTGGGGTTGTCTTTCTAGCCAGTACACTGTGCTATTTACTGGGATCTGTCCTCTAGCACGGTGACAAAGGTCTCTGGTGGGAAGCAGGCTGGTTTTACCGATGGTGATAGGAAGGTCCCTACATGTGTGACATTTTGTGAGGATGAAAGCTTTCAGAGCCATCTCGTGTCCCTGCATTTCGATCTGTTCAGTCTCTGTAAATTTTCAGCAGAGACTCTCTGTCATCCTTCAGACCGGGAGCAGGGACGGGTGGGGGGTTCTGGAAACTTCCAGTGATTGAGGCTAGCTTTTCGCAGAGGTGGGAGAAGGGACTCTCATTAATGGCACCACTCTGATCACTGTGGGCCAAACAGCTCATTGTGACTATGATATGCACCCATGTGGGGCTTACATCATATTTCTTTACTCTGTTTGTAAACGTGTGTAGCTTCAGTTGCTTGTTTCTGCCTCTTGTTAAAATATTGAAGATGGAAGGGGGGGGCATCCGCCACAACTTTGTTATTGAGCTTGAGATAAAAAGTTCTGATCCTTTGGGATGGAATATCCAGCTGTCTGGATAATCCTTTTATGTGCAATGTGTAATTCCCAACAGAGCTAGAGGCATGAAAACTTGTGATGACTTTGGGGTACTGCAAGGGGCACAGTGGTAAAGCAGGTCCTGACAGCTCCTCTTCCCTTGGTAATCTCCTCCCACACCCCTCCCCCCATGCCTTCTTTAGCTTCCATATTTCACTTGGATTCTTAGAGCTCCATGAGCACCTAACATTACCGGGGCTCCTAAGGAGTGAACTTAGACACGCTCAATTCTGTTTGATCCAACCATTTTTCTCCTGCAGTGAAGTTACCAGGGAGCCGTGAAGCTCATATCTGACTTGGTGGGAGATGACATCAAGCTGAGGAAGCATTCCTTGCCCATCAGGGATGTGTCCGTCACACTCCTATCACTTGACAGTATCTGTTCTGGGAGACAGGAAATGGTGCTACCTGCACTTATCGCATGACTCTTGGGTGATGCTTATGTTTTTATAGCTTCTACTTTTGACAAAGATAGTATCAACCATCCTGAATTAAAAAAAAAAAGTAAATTGAGTGACATTTTCAGATTGCAGCCATAGGGGCCTTTGTGCAACTTCACCTCGCTGTACTCCCCAATTTAATGTTTTGTTAATTCAGGGTCCCATGTAACTTGAGCATGCCTTGAACTTACTATTTGACCAAGAGTGACTCTGAACTCCCAATCCTCCTGCCTAAACCTTCCAGGTGCTAGGATGATGGGCCCGTATCACCAGGCTATATGTGATCTATATATCAAAAAAATAATCTCAGGGCCTCAAGCATGCTAGGCAAGCATTCTGCCAACTGACCCATGTCCCCAGCCCTTCAGCCACTTAAATACAAAAATTCCTAAAATATCAATAGAGATGAGGTAGATAAACATAAAGGAAACTCCAGGCTCAGATGATGTCATTAGTGGGTCATGATTAACAAAGGCTCTGGGGAAATGTATATGCAGTTTACAGTTATGCAGAGCAGCAAAGGAAGTACTCTCCAGTTTCCTCAGTGAGGTAGGAACTCTGACACCCAGCTAGGAAAAGAGAAACTGGTTACCGCATTGCTTGATAGAAAGGAAGCAAACACGGTTTCAGCCTAATGAACTCAGCAATGTATTAAAAGAATAAACATTGTTATCATATGTGTTTTACCTGAAGAAGGCAAGGTTTCCTTATCCTTAGAAAGCCATTCACTGGGGGCCTTAGAAGATGGATGGTTTGTTAAGCATGAGGACCCAAGTTCAAGTCCCAGAACACACACCACACACACACACACACACACACACACATACACACACACACACACACACACACTAATGAGACACATGAGAGATGATTTGCTCTTGACAAAATGAATTGTGCTAACTTATGACATAAGAATTATTGTTTAAAGTTTTAATGAGCTTATAGAGCTAGTAACAGATAATGAATTTTTAGTCAGATACTAGTCTTAATGGAAACACATGAAAACATTTCTGCTGTGACTCCTTATCAATTCATGACTTTATTTAGTGTCTTAAACTTGCTATGAACTTTTGAAATGTTAGGTTGCTGGGGAAACCATGTGATCACTTATTCTGAGAAAGTGTAAGAACTAAGAATGATGATGGGACACATGGCCTTTTCTTCTTAGCAGCAATAAAACGGTAGAAGTTTTCTCTTTTTCTGAGCAATGAAGATCGGAGCTTCTTTTTCATCCAGAATGAGTGAGGTTTTTTTCTGCATTGACTCTTGCTCATTAGAATTTGCTCGTGGGACATTTTGCTTTATCCACCAAATGTATATATGCATATATAAGTATAGATATATGTATGTAAGTTTGTATGAACACTTGTGGCGTTGCTGAGAGTTGTGTGTGTGTGTGTGTGTATGTGTGTGTGTATGAGTCTGTATATTGTCTGTGCATATTGACTGTGTAAAATATTTTAATTATTTTTATTTCTTTACTCTCTGGTTTACAAAGAATTAATGAGTTGATGGCCAAGGAGAGGTCCTTGAGCAAGAGAGAAAAGAAACCAGTGATTAGTAGAACAAAATAGTAAGAGAGAGTCACAGAGTAGAAAACCAATCTAGAATAGTAAAGTACAAAACAGTAGGAGAAAGAAAACCAGTGCTTATTAAAGCACAAGGCCAGGGATCATCAGCTTTTAGCCTTTGCCAATGCTTTGTCCTGCCCAGTACCATTCGGCCCTAAAGGCCAGGGCAGGTCCCTGGCAGTTAAAGGTGTGTGTCGCCACATCTGACTGTTTCTTGAATGTTTTGTTTCATATTTTTGTCTGTTGTTAACTAAACTAGCCAGCAAGTGCAAGCAGAACTGTAGACAAGAGGAATCTCTTCATGTGCCTTTCTGGACAAAACATTTAGGTTTTATTGAAGAAGTGTTTCTAATTTGCTATGTCCATTTAGAACCTTTTAAGTTTAAGAACCTTTTAAATGGTTGTGGTCTTAGAATCTGGTTTTTTTTTTTTTTCTTCTTTCTCCTACATTAGGTTTCTTCCTGACAATGGGCAGTTTCCATATAACAGGGTAAACAGGTTGGAGGTTTGAATGATAGCATCCCCCATGTGTTCATACATTTACATTCTTAGTCAGCAGTTGGTGAACTCTTTGAGAAGGATTAGAAGGATCAGAAGGTGTAGCCTTATTAAAGGAGGTGTGGCCTTGTTAGAGGAATTGTGACAGAGGGGGTGGGCTTTGAGGATTCAAAAGCCCACACTTGGGGGCTGAAAAGATGACTCAGTGGTTAGGACCACTGACTGCTTCTTCCAGAGGTCCTGAGTTCAATTTCTAGCAACCACATGGTGGCTCACAACCATCTGTAATGGGATCTGATGCTCTCTTCTGGTGTGTCTGAACATAGCTACAGTGTACTCACATAAACAAAATAAATAAAAAAATCTTAAAAAAACAAGACAAAACACAAAGCCCACACTTGGCCCAGTGTCTCTCTCTTCTTGCTGCCTGTGGATCAGAATGCAGCTCTCAGTTATTCCTCCAGCAGCATGTCTGCCTGCCTGCCATCATGACCCCATGATGATATGGACTAATGCTTTAGAATGATAAGCAAGTTCCCGATTAAATGCCTTCTTTTCTAAGGGTTGACTAAAGGCCATGGTTTCTTTACAGCGCTAGGACAGTTACAAGAATTTAGATACCTGCCTCCTGGTAAAAACGCAAATTCTTCTTCCTTCTACATCAAGACATTCTATGTGTAATATCTAAGACCTCAAAAATGACTACAAGGAACCCAGAGATTGGCATACACACACACACACACACACACACACACACACACACACACACACAAGTATATATACTCTTCTTTTCTTAAATAATACTTTTAATTGGATCTTTAGAATTCTTTGAAAATTTCATATATGTATACAATGTATCTTTATCATATTCATTCCACTCTTTACCCTCCAACTTTCTTCTTCTTCCCCCTAACACATTTCCCTCTCAACATTATATTCTTAATTTTTTCAAATAACTTTTTGTGTCTAATCATTATTACATGTATGCACATATACTATATGCACAATGACTTGTAGGTTATGCAGGGAACTTCCCTGAGTATCAGTCAGGCTTGGGTAGAATTTGGGGGGGGGGACCAGCAGCCTTTGTAACCCAAATGAACTCATTGGTTTACCAACCAAGACTTGAATTATTGCTTCATTCTATGCCCTTCCTAAACAATAGAACCACTGGAGTATAGGCAACCTATTGATGGCTCTACACCACCAAATAAAAATGACTCTTCCTTCCCCAGAAGCCAGCAACTGTCAATAGCTCCCCAGTTAGTGGTAGAATTTCAGAAATCCTTCCCGGTATAGGCTGGAATTTTAACTGGCTTGATCTAGTGAGAGTAAACCACAGCATCTCTGAGTTTGTGCATACAACCTCTATGTCATGTTTAGAAGACAGCATTTTACTCCTTCCTATCTTCCATCTCCCATTCTTTCTACTCTAAGCCATTTGGTGTTGGTATTGGGTTAGGGAAGAGGCTGAACCATCACAGTGTCTTAGAATCATGGAACAAATAAAACTTGCCTCAGTAAGAAGCTTTCCTCATCAAGCTGAGAGTAGCCCAGGTCTTTGTGCATAAACATAAACATTTAGAAGACAATCTGACAAGATGACTACATAGCAAAACAACAGCAGGTCTTCCAGTTGGGCCTATGACTTTCCAAGCCATGAACTTTGACCATGTTTATAGCAGCAGATATGAATTTCTTCCTATGAAGCAGCTCTTCAAATCAGAAAGCAGTTGGTTCTCTCCATAACAGTTGTGCCTTTATTGTACTAGTAGACACATCTGTCCTGTAAGGTCAGTATTATGGCATACAAGGTCTAGTGCAGGGGAAGGCCATTGATGTTTTTTTCTCAATGGCATGTCCAGCACCATCCAGCTAGCCACCAAGAAGAAAGTTTCCTAGTCACTTTGAGATGCATTTTTCTTTGTTTTCTAGCTAAAGCGTTTGGTGTCTTAAACAATAGGGCCTTATCATGTATGTGGGCGATCCAGGGTAACGACAAGAGTAGGTGTTGTTTTGGAAACCTCTGGGATCTTCTTGAGCTATACCTTGTAGAGAGGTAACCCATGCCTGGCATTGTGTTTTCATTTAATAATACATAACTTCTGGGAGAAGTGTTGTCTATCCATGCAGAACACTTTTGTTCCAACCCTGATTTTTATTAAAGAATTTTTTAGGATTACCTTACAAATGAATGCATTTTTCATAATGTTTCTTTATACTTCCCTAGTTTTGGTTGACCTGTTTCCTCTGCATCCCACCTCCTTTCCTGACCTCTGCTTAAAGTTTTAATCCCAGTGGAGATTCCTGGTCACCTCCATTCTTTTCCTATCACATGTGTTCTGTTAGCCTGTTTTCTAATTGCAATCTGTAGTTGTCCACACAGCTCTGCATGTACTCTGTTTTGCTGACCACAACTTCTATGAGGATTTCAGCAAAAGACCTTCATTGTGTTATACATTGGAGAATCTCTTGGCCATGGTATCTCTTTATTTTACATGGGAAGCTGTACGAGAAAGCCAGGGCATCTTTCTTTTCCCTAAATTGACGTCTCTGTCTTTGGCTTTGTCTCTTTGCAGAAGACAGCTTCATTATATTTCTCTCGAGCTTTCCCTTTGAGGAAACAAATTCACTCATTAAAACCATCCGCCTTTATTTATTGACTTCTGACAGCATGCAGAGTCTGATTGTGTTATTTCTGCAAATATTTATTCATGAAATAGTATAACAAGTTATTGACACTTGGTGTATAAGACCAATGTGGTTTCTGCTCCGGAGTCCAGAGGGAGCAACAGAGACTGAACAAATTACTTGAACATTGTGGTTGGAATCATAACCCTAAAGCACAGAGTTCAATGTCACGGTCCCCTCTATAATTAGTGTTTTCTCTTCTGTGAGAGTTGATGATGATGTGCTTTGGCTGCCTTTCCTGCACTATCTCTTTCTTTTTATTGTGCAGGGAGGCTAACAATAGAGTGAAGCAATAATTCCATTCAAGTCTGTGTTGGTGAACCAGGGGGTTCATTTGGTTTACAAAGGCTGCAGATATCCCCCCAAATCCTACCCAAGCCTGTCAGAGGCTCAGGGAAGCTCCCTGCATTACCTGCAAGTGATTATTAGTAGAACCTATGTAAGTGATTATTAGTAGAACCCTATGGGTGGGGTGGGGGTGGGGTATGGGCGGGGGTGGTAGTTGGGAGACCTTTCAGCTGCTATGAGTTTCATGAACCCCAAGAGCCTGTCTGTGTCTTGGAGGAGAGAATGTCTCATTATGGAGAAAACAACTATGCAACATGTAAAAAGAAAGCTAATACAAACTTCTTCAAAACAAAAAAGAAATGGGAGACTCCAATAGAAAACTATAGCTCACAGGAGTGAAAGTCCAAATGACTAAGAAATTCTTGAAGGCATGCTATAAATCTAAGCAAAAATTAAAATGGGAAACTACCTTATGTTCAATTAAATATCAAACCCCAGACAAAGAAGACCACATATTGATAAGGAAGAACCTGGAGAGATGGAACTTGGGTGTGGACTTCTGTGGTCACTCCTTTGGGTCATAGATTGTGCCCTGGTTGTAGAGACCACCCCCTGATAAGCTTCTTAGAGAATCATTGGTCAGCCCTGTCGGGAGACTGACACAGGTAAGTAGTGGCCTTTTATAATATGTAATGGGCTTTTACATAGTAAATTAGTACCTCAATATTCTTGCAGACTACTTAAAGTAAAGTGTATGTATGATATATGCATATATTTCTGTGTGTTTGCTCATGGGTGCATGTGTATGTGGATGTCAGGGGGTGTCTTTCTCTATTAGCCTCTACCTTCCTGTTGAAACAAGGTCTCTGACTCAGCATGGGAGCTTGCTGATTCAGCAAGGCTGGCCAGCCAGTGAACATCAGGGATCCCCCAGTTTCTGCATCCCCAGCATCTTGGATTTAAGGTACATGCCAACATACACAGCTTTTTATGTGGCTGCTAGGAGCCCAAACTTGGGTATCTTCTCTATTGCTTCTCATGGCAAGCCCATTCCTGACTGAGCCATCTCCTTGGCCCATGAAACTTTTTAAAAATTAAAAAAAAAGCAGAAAATGCTGCAAACCCGAGCACCACTGGGGTGAGCAGAACAAAGTGCTTTGTGGGTCAGCAGAGTGTGAGGGTCCCCTCTTACCTCCGAGGGGACTGTGTGAAGAGCCGCTCTTCCTACAACAGACTTTTGGGGGTTCTTCCACTGTGTAACCATGGAGAGTTCATAAGGAGATGGCTTCACTGAGCTTGGAGACACTGATGGAGGAGGCCACAGGCAACACCATGGCCCCACACACTACATTTGAATGTCATGAAATTATTAGTATGTATTTCCATGTTTTTGCACTAAAGCGTGGGGCCCATGGTCTGTGTTCTCAGCTCCAAACTCACTTTTTCTGCATCCCTGATGACTTTGTTCCAGGAACTAACTGACCATAAAAGTTATAGCCAGTTCAGCAACTCTGTTCTAGGAGTTTAATCTAACTGGCTGACCATAAACAGTTAGATTAAAATCTTGTGAACAGTCTTGAGAAACCAGGTATTTCCCTGGTGATTCTTTTGTTTTTCGAGTTTTCCAATGATGCCCTCCCTACACTTTGGGTTGTGGTTTTCTCCTTTAAATACCCTTTCTTAAAGCTACTCGGGTCAAACTCCTTTACCCCTGCGTGGGATAGGAGTCTCTGCCCCAGTGCACTGGTTTTGTTAATAAACCTCCAGTGATTGCAGCAAGGACAGTCTCTCATGAGTTCTTGGGGGGTTCCCGAGACTTGAGTGAGGGTCTCTCCTCTGCGGGGGTCTTTCATTAGCAGGCAGGAAAAGGATGTGGTTGGAACAAGATGCTCTTTAGTTATTTATCCTGCATCACTGCTCAGTAATCCCCCCCTCCCCCCATAACAAACAGGAAGTGGAGCTGGGCTACAAAGCCTCAAGGCCCACCCCCAGTGACTTAAGAAGGCTTCATCTCCTAAAGGTTCTACAACCTACCCCAAACAGCACTACCTGCTGGTGACCAGTCATTTAAACATTTGAGCCTTTTGGGGGTCTGGGGGGTGTGGTGGGAGCATTTTACATTCAAAACAGGGCACTGGCCCACTTCATCTGATAAAAAAAGAGTCTTGTAGGCTCATTTACATTGTTGCAAATGAGATTTTGTTCTTTTTGACAGACACACCACGTAACACCTACCTCTTTCCTCCCCTCTCTGCCTTAGCCTCTCACTAATATTCATCATCTTGTCTACTGCGGCTCTTCTCACTACAATGCGAATTGCACAAGCGCTGCATATTTGTCTGTTGAGAGAACCAGATATGTGACAGGCACTCGGATATCTGTTGGAAGAGAGTCATCATAGACAGAGAGCACAAACAAGGCGCCCCATCTGTGTCCCCGCTGGGCCGATCGGTACAAGAGACAGGCCTTTGGCTTTGTTGTTTCCCTGATGGAGCCTGTGATCTGGCTATCCCTGTGGCTGAAACTGAATCTGACAGAAGATGATGCCGATGGGCATCCTGCCAGCCCTGCCAGAAGTCGGAGGTTGGACTTCTGAGCTCTGAGCTACGTGTGGGCTGAGAGGTCTGCCCTGAGGCAGGAGGCTAATTGAAGCTTGTTTTTTGGAGAGTGGCCATTTGCATCTGTTTGCTGCTTTTCTCCCGGTGGTTTAAGGGAATTTTTTTGTTTGCATTTATTTATTTATTTATTTATTTATTTATTTATTTATTTATTTATTTATTTATTTATTTATTACCACTACTCCCGGTCCTGACATGTGGCTAGCTGCTGCTGTCTTGTGGTTCCTATAGGCTCCTGGCTGGCCTGATGCTGCCTGTCCTTCTCCTGTGGAGTGTCTTTCACAGAGTAGTGGCATCAGCTGGAGTTGTCACTGTTGATGAAAGAGAAAAGCCTGTTTCATATTCATGACAGGTCAGTGAGAAACCTTTCAGGAATACATCAGACACGCACAGAGTGTGGTGAGATGTGTTCCAAAGTAGAAGCAACCCAAGCGGCAGACAGTGCCCACGGATTGAACCTAAGAAGAGCATCCCTTGGGCCATGCTCCCCTCAGGCTGGGGTGGGGGTGGGGAAATGAGGCTTCTTCTAGCACAGAGGCTGCTGTGTTTTTCTTATGAGGGTTAGGGGGCCAGACACCCATGGTATCCTGGCTCCTTCAGTCAGAGGGTGTGTACTCTGGATCCACATGAGAGAATACAATCTGAGAGGCTAAGGGGTAATGGCATCTTTTCATATGGAGTTTTGAGAAAGGGCTGAGGTTCCCCATCCAAGGACACCTAGGGCCTGAAACACTGAGCACAGATTGATGGCCAGAGACTGGAGAGAGGAAAGCCGAGAGCAGCTCCTTCTCTTTCCTTCCTTTCTTCAGTGTCCCCACACCTGTTTCCTTCTCCGAAAGGGTGAAAATGAAAACTCTTACATTGCTACAAAGGGATGAGACAAGTGTAAGTGACTTCGGGAGCTGTGGGCAAAAGTACCAGTGCTATCCTGATGATGGGAAAAAGCCAATCAGTCCTCTATGAGATAGACCCAGTGCACTCACACACTCAGACCATAGGCACACAGTCTGAAACACACACACACACACACACACACACACACACACACACACACACACACACCACACATCATACACACACATATCACACATCACACACATACCATACGTCACACACATACATACATACATACATACACACACACATTGCACCATACACATACACCACACATACACACACACACACACACACACACACACACACACACACACACACACACATGAGACAGACCGGGTGTAGCTGCCTCTCCTAAAGCTATGGGCAAGTGTTATATTGATAGAATCTACTAAAAGTATAACCACTTCTGATGCTCATTTTCCTGTAAATAAGTAAAGATGTGGGGGGGGGGGCAGGGCAGTTTTACTTCTTAATTGGCAGATGTCAGACTTTCCTTTGGTGTTTTGGATACCTTGAACCGAAGAATGAACAGTCTAGCAGGCAGCAAACTGTCGCCTGAAAACAAAATGAAAGATTTATCTTTATTATTTGTGTGTGAATTAGTTACTTTTATGTTGCTGTGAGAAAATATACGGTAAAGCAATGGGAAAACAGTTTATTTTAGCCTGTGGTGCCAGAGGGAAAAGGCAGGGAAGGTATGGCACAGAGGCAGCAACAGGAAGTCGGTTGATCACACAGGAAGTAAAAAGAAGAGAGCAGGAAGTGAGACAGGCTTAAACCTTCAGAGCCCATTCCTCAGTGACACACTTTTAGAAAGGCTGTGACTTCTAAAAGATCCATATCCTTCTCAAACAGTGCCACCAACTTGGATTCAAGTACAGAAGCCTATAGGGGACATTTCTCATTCAAACCACTGCGCATGCATGTGTGCATGCTTACATATGCATAGGTATCCACAGAGGCCAGAATAGGGTGTCAGATTCCCTGCAGCTGGAGTTACAGGTGGTCAAGAGCTGCCCAATGTAGATACTGAAAAACAAACTCAAATTTTTTACAATAGTAGCATGTGCTTTTTTTTTTTTAAACCACTTTATTATTCAAAGGGATCTAACTACCCTATAGAGTTATATTCAGATATCTACAAAATATTTCTTCTGTTTCCTAGGCTTTCATTCCTGCCAAGTGGAATGCCTCATTAATGTCCGTAATTAGAATTCATTAAAAGACATATTTTTTTATTAATAATTTTATGTTTACATTTAAAATGTTATTCCTCGTCCCGGTCTTCCCTTCATGAACTCCCACCCATTCCTCTTCCCCTTTGCTTCTAAGAGGGTGCTCCCCTGCCTCATCCCTATAGCACCTCTTTTCTCTGGGTCATCAAGCTTCTATAGGACCTAGTCCCTCCCCTCCCACTGAGTAGCAAGTGCTTTTAACCACTGATCCATGTCTCCAGTCCTAGTTCAGCCATCTTGATTGGGACTTCTCCAGTGCCTTGAGAGTATTGTACAAAGACTTATGCATTTCTTCCTCTGGATTCTGAAGACACAGACCTAGGCAGGGCTGTTTGAGTAGCTCCTATCAGAGTTTTAACTATTATAGGTCTTGGTGAACTCTAAATGACCTTGCAAGCATTGTGACCTACATCAGAGAGGCAGAACTTCCTCTGGCAGACAGATTACTATGAGCAGCGCTAAGAGGCAAGGCTCTCATTGACCCAAAGCACATCAAGGTTTAATGGCTGTGATTACTGTTAAAAGGTAAGGTTGTGATTGGCTCAAACAAATAGTTGGTATTAGTCTAAGAACTCCACTTGGCTTACACTTTAGTTTGCTTCTCTGTTGCTATAATAAAACATGGACAAAAGCTGAGTTGGGAAGGAAAGGATTTATATTACAGCTCAACTCCTAGGCCATTGAGAGTTATAATACATGGCCAAGAAAAGTCAGGGTGTGAGTTCAAGGCAGGTACTGAAGAGGAGACCATAAGACCATAAGAGAACGCTACTTACTAGCTTGCTCTTCATACATAGCTTAGACCTACCTGCCCAGGAATGTGTTACGCCCTCCTACGACAATTAGCAAGGAAGAAATGCCTCACAGAGATAGCTACAGACCAGTGTGATGAAAGCAATTCCTCACCTGAGGTTCCCTTTTCCTGGGTGGAGTTCAGTCGATAATCAAGATTAGCATCATAGGTCACAGAAACATGGAGTTCAGATCTACTATGAGTGGGACTGGGAGATGATTTCTTGTCCTGTCTCTCCTGGTGTTTCAGCATCTGGTCCAATAATGGCTTCCTAGGCGCAGGTCTTCTGGCCTTCTTTGGGAGTGGTGACTGAGCTTCCTGCTTAAGGTAGCGGATGAGGTAGCAGAGTGTGGTGGCCCAGTGGTGGCAGTAGACAGGGTTCCTCTGGCTTGTGCCTGGTTTCTTATCCCAGGTCCTGGACTTCTGACTCATGTCTGGTTCCCAAGCTCTAGGTTTTAGCTTCAGTTCCTGATTGACAGTCAAAGATCCAGCCATGGGTTGCCCATTGCCTGGAGATTTCTCGGAATCTCTGTTCCCATGGGATTCCATCCCAAGGCCAGCCATTCTAGCAGGAGGAAATGATGGCAGGGTCCATTTCTCATGGGAAATGCTTGCTCCTGAACACAGCTGTCGGGGGCAGGTACCATGTCGTGTCCCAGCAGCAGCATTGAGTCTAGCCAGCATCCCACTTGATGGCAGTTGAGGAGTTAGAGTAGCCGGGGATGGGGGTGTAGGGGTGGTGGTGGTGGTGGGAAAGAAATTCAGAAGCCAAAGTAGATGAGAGAGCAGAGAGCTGATAAGAGCCTGTAAGATGCCAGAGAGAAGAATCTGCAGGTTCTGGTGCCCAGAGGAGTACAGAGAGCTGTTAACTGCAGGGTCACTCTTCTGAGCCCCCCTTGTGAGAGCTGTAACACTAACCACTGGCAAAGATCCTGGTACTCCAAGCCTGCACAGGGGATGTGACACTAGAGAGGCCATTTATGGCTGCTTCCATCTGCTTATGGCAACACTGAAGGAAACCAGTAGCTGTTAGAGACCAGCACTTGGAGAAGGTCCATTCGCCTACCCATGGTTTTTAGTAGGGAACCAGCTGACTGCTGCATGCACACATAAGCATGGACATTTATACTCACACAATGCTCTCCAGATTTGAGACATAGCCTCGTATACCCCTGTATTCATTCATCTCCACACACATGTACTTGACTCCTACACTAAGCACATTTCAATAGCCACTCCCACACGAGACACCTCCTCTCTGTCTCTGTCTCTCCTTGTCTCTGTCTCAGTCTCTCTCTTCTCCTAATCTCCATTCCCCCACCTCTCATATTGCTCTGCTCTCCATTTGAGACTCCCTTCTGTGTCCTCTATATATCTGTTCTTCTCTGCAGGCTCTTGTCAAGTTTTGTCAGGAAGTTTGTGGACTACTGTTGTGAGGACACCGGTCTGTGTGGGAGGTAATCCCACCCAGGAAAGGTGCCCTCTGCTCTCTCTCTTCCCTTAAGCTTTATTGCAATATTGAGTTCTCTGGAACATGTCCTTTGGGTAGCTGGTGACCGATTTCTGATGCTCCCCTAACCCTGGGTGCAGGACACTTGGGTCAGGGCAAAGACTGACACCAGATCCTCTCCCCACAGTTCTGTTTCTCAGAATAGTTACCACAGACAGACAACAGCCTGTGATGGTTCAGACCTGCCAGCAGGCAGAGCCCTAAGACTCAAAACCATGGCTGAGGGCTGACACCGGGAGAGGACACCACCTCCGGGGAGGACTTCTTACTCCAGAATGTGTACAAATCTGCGTGTTGATGTGGTCCCATCCTTCCTCAGAGCCCCTAACAAGCTCCTAATTGGTGCTATCAAAATATACTAAAATGTGTTCATAGACTATTCTGACGACAACCGGGAAACACTTGTTTGTTTAGCTCCTTGTGAGTGTTGGCTCTAACTGCTCGGCTTCAGGGAAACTGTGCTGAGTCACACTGTGGTTTTGCTAATTCAGTGGATAAACCAATTTCATTAGTAAGTTTCTTACTGAGAAAGTTTCCAACTGAAACAGGAGCAACAGACCCTGGGGAGAGATGGTCCTCTCCTAGGGAAGGATTGTAACTGCAGCTGGAGTCTGGCACTCAAGCGCCAAGTTTCTGGACTCCACATGCTCTTGGTAATTCATCTAGAGCCATTCTAGTCCTAAGTACCTACCCAAGATGAATGAAAATAGAAGTCTACGCATAGAAACTTTATTCAGACTAGTTCAAAGCAAGAAACAGCTACAATATCCATCCCAGGTGGAAGATGAGCATATGGCTGGTCTTCACACACAGGAAGACCACTCAGTATACGCAGGAATGAACAACTGGTACTGCACCAAGGATGAACTGGAGCAATGTGCTGATGCAGCAAAATCCCGCTCCAGTGGCAAAAGGATCTGGCGTTTTATTTCTAGGAAGGTGATTAACCGGCAAAATGGATTTCTCAGGATAAAGACCAGCAGTGACCATTTTGTGGAGAATTATTCCTTCCCTCTCCTGAAGTATGTCTTCAAATAAACCAGATTTCCTGAGGGGTGTTCTCCTGGCTAGGTGATTGACAGGCACAGATGACTTAACTTTGAAGGGAGTAGACAATATGTAATGTCTAGAGGCTGGAGAGATGGCTCAGTGGTTAAAAGCACTGACTGCTTTTCCAGAGGTTCTGAGTTCAAATCCCAGCAACCACATGGTGGTTCACAACCATCTGTAATGAGATATGATGCCCTCTTCTGGTGTGTCTGATGGCGGCAACAGGATAATCATATAAATATCTAGATAGATAGATAGATAGATAGAGAGATGGATAGATAGATAGGTAGATAGATAAATATAATGTCTTGGATAAGTTATCCTGTCTCCACACAGGGCCCGAGGCTGAAGTCAGATCATAATCTTCTGACCAGGAGTTTTCTCTTAATAACCTCAACAAAGCTGCCACCTCCATCCTTTTATATGGGAGGTTAAATCTTAACAATTTAGAGGCATTTGTGAAGCTTCCTTCCTGTCTTTTACCCCAGGGCTTTTTACTTCTGTTTTTTTTTTTTTTTTTTTTTTTTTTTTTTTTTTTTTTTTTTTTTTTACATTGACTTTATTTAATCTTCTTAAATTGAGACTGGTGTCTTTACTGGCAAGAGAAAGGAGGCCCTGCCACTCCAGACATGGTTGATATTATTATCAATACTTAGAATGGTAATAGGTGCCCTTTGTTAGGTTCACTCACTAAGTCAAATGTCTTTGTATGTCATGTCGTTTAAGTCTCAGGACAGTGCAGGAGGCACACTCTACTCTCCGTATTTTGTAGGTAGAGGTTCGGAGCTGGGAGTTGATGCAACTTGACTCTTGCCTGGCTACCATTTTAGTACATGACTTGACAACCAGATCTTATTAGGTTATGAAAATGATTTGCTTTTTCATGTCTGGTTTGTTAAGTCAAGATCTTTCTAAAGTCAAATACAATCAAATTTTAAAGGACTTAACTTCTTCATTGGATAAAGAGAGAACAAATAAAAGATTGAAACCCAGAGGACAGTGTATGAGAAGTTAGGCATTTAGACTCTAATAAAATGTGAATGAATATTAAGACGAGGTTTCTGGTGAACTTCAAACCTAGTTCATACTGATAGGACACAGGATAGAATTTGGGGACAGTGACTATTTTTTTTCTGTCATATACTGTCGTCTTGAGAAGACAATTCTGACCTTCAGAGAAGCTTATAGTGTCTCAATGTTGGCCTGCTTGATGTGATATGACTTATCTTTGTCCATTTTCATCTGAGTACCACAAACTGGGTGATTTATAAATGGTAGAATTTAGGTAAAATGGATGGAACTAGGAAAGATCTTATTGAATTAGGTACTCCAGACCCAGAAAGACAAATGGCTCCCAGTTCCAGATCTTCAGATGTCAGTATAGTCTTACTTCACCCCCACATTGAAGAGACTTTTCAACAGATGGAAACCACTACATAAAACCACAGCCAATCAAAACATAGAGGTGTGGACTCCAGTCTCAAAGGATACATCTACAAAACACTCACATACCTAAGGCCCAGGGAGCACTGTAGAAGAGGATGCAGAAAAATGGTAAAAGCCAGAGGATCGGAGAGTTTGCTGTGAGACTGTGTCTCCTAGTAACATCAGAAGACACACCTGTAAGGCCTCACCAACGTGGTTGCCAAGCATGAGCTGAACAAGGATGATCCCCAAAACCATGGCAGACTGTGTGGGGAAATCCCATGAGAGCTCAACCCTACACAAAGAACAATAAACAACTGAGTAAAGTTGGGAGCGGGAGAGATGTCCTCAGGGAAGAGCACACCCATGATTGTCCAGTGTCAGATGGTCAATCTCTTAGAACATACACGCAGGTAATATCATATGGACTGAACAGGTTATATTTAGGAACACACACATAAACACACACCAATGCAAAAACAAAAATTGATGAAAAAAAATCCATGAATCTGAAGGAGAACAAGGGTGGATATATAGCAGGGTTTGGAGGGAGGAAAGGGAAGGGAGATATGTAATTAAATAATCTCAAAAATAAATTGAAAAGAGTAAGAGTTGACAGGGTTTGTAGTTCTGAGGTTGGAAGTACAAGTACTAGGAACAAACACCGGCTTGCCAGCAAAGGAGGGCCTGTGCTGTGTGGTCACCAGCAAGACAGAGCCATGTGTTTGCTTGGGCATCTCTTGCCCCTCTTAGGAAGACAAAGGTGTGTTAAAGAATCCCTACCTCAAGAGCTCATTTTACCCACATTACCTTTCGAAGGTCTGCCTCTAACCACATTCACACATGCATTTGGGGATTAAGTTTCTAACACTTGGGCCTTGGGGGACACATTCAAGCTGTGGTGGTAATGATTCTAACTAAGGTGTAGGAATGGTTTTGTTTTGATTGAGGTCACTATGATCTGCTTGCTAAATTCTATGTAGAGAAAACACATCTCACAAGGATGTTGGGGACAAAGGGACAAGACATAGTACACACACTGTGGGTAATGACACCCCAAAGTCCTGTTTGGAAATAAATGGCTACAAGATATTGTCTTAGTTAGGGTTTTATTGCTGTGAACAGACACCATGACCAAGGCAAGTCTTATAAATGACAACATTTAAGTGGGGGTAGCTTTCAGGTTCAGAGGTTCAGTCCAGTATCATTAAGGTGAGAGCATGGTAGCGTTTAGGCAGGCATGGTGCAGGAGGAGCTGAGAGTTCTACATCTTCATCCGAAGGAAGCCAGGAACAGACTGGCACCTTCAGGAAGCTAGGAAGAATGTCCCCAAGCCCACTCCCAGAGTAACACACTTCCTCCAACAAGGCCACACCTTCTAATAGTGCCACTCCCTGGGCTAAGCATATGTAAACCATCACAGTTATGGATGACAGGCCACCATTACAGAAAAACACAAGGGATCAAAGTATAAGAAGAAGAGACTGTATGGAACCCAGTCCAGACAGATATGTTTATAACACAACTTGTGCACATAAGGCTCAGGAATGTTGTAATGGAGGGAGTGGAGAGACTGTGAGAGCCAATTGAACAGGGAATTTGTGAGATTATGTCTCCTAGGAATGTCAGAGAAACTACCCCAGTGAAGTCTCACTAACATGGCTGCCTAATCAAGACTTGACCAAGATTCACACAGTAGATATGCTAACAGGGAAGGGGGTAAAGCTCACAGGCCTCAACCCTAGATAAAGAACTGCTAAGGAATGTAGTTACAAAGGAATGTTGAACATGGAAGAATCAGCCTTTCCCAGGGAAGAGCAAACCAATGGTCAAATGGTTAACCCTGAGATCATATAACATTATATGGACTGTGTAGGCTGCAAAGGAGGGATAAATAGTAGCTGGGGGAAATGATGTAATTCTGATTTCAAAAACCAAAAAATTATGATAAAAAAGCAGGAAATCAAATATATTCTTTTTGTAAGTCATGTCTGCTGTAATCACAGTCAGCTTAACCATGCTCCAGGCCAGTCAGCTACTCAAAGTTCAGAGCAGGAATTGGAATTCAACTTTGATTTTCTCCAACGTATATATATATTTTTCATAGGCAATGCCAAACAAATGCTAATTATACGAAATATTCTAAATAATAATTTTATTTTGTGTGTATTCATACTTTTATATGTACATATTTGTGTGTATGTGTGTGTACACAGGCATGTAGAGGCCAGAGGTCATCTTTAGACCTTGTTCCTCAGGGGCTGTTCACCTTGAATTTCGAAATAGGCTCACTGAAGCCTGGGGCTCCTTAATTACTAGCCTGGGTGTCTAGCCAGCTTCAAGAACCACTTGTATCTGCCTCCTCAGTGCTGAGATTACAACCATGTGCCTATAACTGGCTTTTCATGTAAGTATGGAGATCAAACTCAGGTCCTCATGCGTTTATAGCAAATGCTTTATGAACTAAGCCTCAGCTCATAAAATATACTAAATAATGTCATAAAAATGGTAGCTTTTCTAAATTGCCAACCTGTTCTCCAGGCATACCTGTTCTAGGAAGTGACATAAAACAAAAAATAAGATAAATGAGATGGATGATTACAAATTTTGGAACCACAGTGTAACAACCACCTTATCTACTGACCACATTCTCCCAGGATATGGTGGTACCTGTCCCCACACATCCTTCCCTTCTCCTCCTCCAGTCCTTATGACCGGATGGGTATGTGTGTAGCTCCAAGCCCTTCTGACATAGTCATGCGTCTAAACGGCTGCATTCTGAAGGACAAACTTAGTTTTTCTCTCCTTTCTATAAGAACCAGCTCAGTGCCGGGTGATCGAGAAAGCACATACTTTAGACCTGAGTTAACTTGGGTTAGATTCTGTGTGATTTTGGAAAAATCATACCATCTTTTAAATCTAGGCGTCTTGCTGGTACAATGGGAAACTAAAGATGAGCCCCCTACACAGGTGATCTCAGTAGATTAAGAGAATAATTATTTTTAGAGAAGAAAGGGACTGAAATTCATGTTTATAAGAAGATGTGGACTCAGCCACAGGGACATGACTCTGATGTTCTTGGACTAATGGATGTCCCTCATACCAGCGTGCGCATGTGTGAGGAAGCCTGACCTCACAGGAGGCAGGCAGAGCAGGGGCAGCACTGTGGAGCTGGCGGAGTTCTCTTTGGGTTCTATTTTTGGAGGTGTGGAGGCTTTCATCTTAGTTTAATTATAATGGAATTAGTTAACTCTAGAGGATAAAACATTTCTATCCTTGGAAGAAACTTTGTGAATTCTGGGGCAGTTCTTTTGGCTCAAGCATGATCACACACTAATACCTCAATAATGTCCCCACTGAAGCTATCAGGATCAGACCTCTAGGAGAGGGCTGCTGGAGGAACACTCATCCTCTGCAGTCTTAGTCGTTAGAACTTGAGGCCACGTTTTAAAACAAGCTAAAGGCTGGCAAGACGATTGAGCCAAGTTTAATTTCTGGGACCCACTTCCAGATAGTGGAAGGAAAATACTGACCCACAAAAGTTATCCATAGACCTTTGCACATATGCACACACACAAAGAAATACAATAAAACTAGGGAACCAATGAACAGGCTAAGAGCCTTCATAAGGGTCTGGGACACTTTCTAAGGGGAAAAGAAGGGTGAAAGTGACTTTAAGCTTATGACATCTGGGCGCATGCTTCATGGTCTCATGGCCAGTTTGCCCTCTGAAGGGAGGCATTCATTCATTTAGAAAGACCAGGGGAATCATGACTCCAGAAAGCAAGCTTCCAGGTACTTAAATGTACGTCATCTCCCCCAGAACACTCCGTCCAGCGTGAGACCACAGTGCACTATTCTCACCCAGTCGGCAACGATTCAGTGATATATCAATAAGGAACACTGGAATCCAGCTAATGGAGCTTTCAGAAAACAGTCATTTTTTTTTTTTTTTAAAAATTGTTCTTGGAAAAGATTTTCATTCAGGGAGGCTGCAGAGGTCTCCAAAACAACACAAATGGTTGCTTTGGTTACACAGCATAACCACACAAAGACCGTATTGCTTAAGATGCTACATAGCCGAGCTGCAAGACATGGAGAAATTAACCTCAAGCGGACCAGAAATGTCTCTTCTGCTCAGGAGCTTCTCTAGTGCTGGAAGGTGCTATGCAGGCTACTGAGGGGTAAAGGTACCAATGGGCCTGCCTAGCCCAGGGCTACAATGCTCACCTGCCAGGCAAAATGTGCCCACAGGTACAGTAGTGTCAGGACTGTTGCCAGGTAACCAATCACTTTCTTATTGGACTTGAGGTCTGTTCCACAGGAGAGAATTCATGCTCGGTGCTGTAAACCTGATCAAAACCTTATTGCTGTTCAAGTTGTAGCCCCCAGAGGATGGGCTACTCTTCTAAGATCTGAAAGATGGGACCGGGTATTGTACAAATGTCTTCAGGACATGACACGACTGTGGCTTTCATTAACTTACAGAAGCTACAGTTACTTGCACATGATCAAGTCTTCAAAAATTCCAGCACAGCCAGGGAAGGAGCTGACAAGGACCCACCCTTACTCAAGAAGCTATTCGTAACCGATAGAGAGTAAGTGACAGTCTTCTTTAGGACTGTGGCCTCTAATTTTAGTTGACTGCCCATTCTACAGTGGATGGCCCCACACTAAGGCATACACACGCAGAGTAAATTGAACTGTGGGATATTTAAGAAAAGAGATAAGAGTACAAATCTTGGAAGAGGATGTGCCGGTGTGTTGGGGGGCATCCAGAGGGAGGTGGAAGGGGGAGATGAGAGATAGTATCACATCACATTAGTATCCATGCACAAAAATTCCAAAGAATACAATTTTAAGAATCTTCACATACATGACATACTTAAGGTCTGGAAAGATAGCTCAGCCAGCAAGGTGCTTGCTTTAAAGGCACGAGGACTGAATTCAATCCCCAGAAATGGAAATGGAAGCTTGTGGTTGCATCCCCAAAGCCTTGGAGGTGGAGACAGGCAGATTCCCGGGGCTTCCCAGCCAACCAGCCTAGACTGCTTGGTGAGTTTCAAACCAGTGATAAACCCTGTCTCAGGAAGAACAGGTATCTTCAGCCACAGAGGAACACCTGAGAGTGTTCTTTAGCTTTTGCAGGGACACACACACACACACACACACACACACAGCTGTACTCCTAGAAACACACACCACACACATACAAACACAGACAAAAAAAGTCTTAAAATTGCCTTTTCATCTTAAAATAACTGTAGATCCACAGGGATCTGTAAAATAGAAACGTGGCGGGAGGGGGGGGGGGGACTTGGTGTGTCCTCTCCTCGGTTCCCTTCAATGAACTCAGAGGATGGCTGAGTGTGTTTTGTGTAAGCATAGTTCCACATGGATGACAGGCGTTGCCACGTGCACACCTGGTGTCTGCAAAAGCCAGAAGAGCTGTCAGGTCTCTGGAAACTAAAGTTAAAGACAGTCATGAGCTGCCACGTGAGCCCCTGGGAAAAGAACGTAGGTCTTCTGCAAGAGCAGCCAGTGTGCCTTCCCATGGAGCCACGCCTCCAGATCCCCAACCTCACTGATTTTACAAGCGGTCATTTGCATATGTAGAGACATCCTGTCTGGAGCCTTAAGCAATCACCTGCTTCTTCATCGCCTTCCTGATGCACAGCCACCCCAGCAAAGACCTTGTTACACTTCCTATCGATTGAACCCTATCTACCATCTACTACTAAACCTGGTTTCTATTGATGCAATTTCCTTGTTTGAAGAGTAACCTATCCATGCAGTCATACAGTGTGTGACCTTTGGAAAGTGTCCTTTTTACCCAGCCCAACGTGTCCTGAGCATGTGTCACCTGTGCACATGTTACATGTCTTATATGTGTGCTCACTTGTGGATGTGTTCCATGTTTGTCTGCTCCCTGCCCCGGAGTCTTAGCCTATGCTGTGAATGCTGGGTGTTAACTATCCAAAGAAGAAAACATGCTTTCTTTGTCTTTCCTGATAATGAGATGACAGGCTTGCTCCTTGAACACACGTTTTCATACCTCTGGGATAAATGCCCCAAAGTGAATTTTCTGAGCCATATGTAACTATACATTTAGCTTTAAAAGAAGCCACTGGACTATTTTTAAAGTGTCTTACCATTTTATATAAGGAATGTTTTGGCTTCTCACCATCTTTATCAGTATTTAGTTTTTATGATCATTCCTGGGTCTTGAGAGGCACATAGTATTATATCATCATCATCATTATCCTCTTCATCATCTTCATCATTTTTGTGTTTATATGTGTGCACGCACATGCATATTTGTGTGTATGGAGGTGTACATACATGTATATCTGCGTTTGTGGAGGCCAGAGATGCTGGGCATCATCCCCAGGAGCGTTATTCATCCCCTTTTGAGATCAGGCCTCTTGTTTACCTGGAGCTCACCAACAGGCCTAGGCTGGGTGGTCAATGGGCTGTTGGGATCTACCTGCCTCTGTTTCCTCAGTGCTGGATTACAAGTGGGTTCCACCATTCCTAGAATTCTTCTGTGCCTTCTGGGAACCAAACTCTTGCCCTTGCATATTTGAGGAAAGCACTTCAGTCAATGAGCTATCTCCCAGCTACCTTATCCCTCTTTTTTTTTTTTTTTTTTTAACTGACTAAAGTATGCTTCTTCCTGCCTGCCCCACAGTATCCTAAGTTTGTGGCTGTGTACGAAGCCTAAACATCTCGAAGGGAGCTTCCTCTTACTTCCTGTTCTTTATTGATTCCTTCCCCTAATGCATTTCAACTATGATGATGTACTTTGACAAGAAAAAATATCTTACTAGAATCTTGACAATAGGGGCAGCATTAACATCTAGAAAAATCCACTAAATATTGACATCTTAATTAATTGATCTTTTAAATTAACCAATCTTTTTAACCCACAAATGTGCTACATTTTTCAAATATTTATGCCTAACTTCTTCCATACGCATTTTGTAACATTTACTGTCTAATCCCACCTATGTTTTGTTAAGTTTTTAATTAAGAATCATTTACTATTATTATTGTCATTGTTGTTGTTGTTAATTTTGAGACAGAGTTTTACTTTGTAGCCTTGGCTATCTTGATAATCACTATGTATACCAGAATAGCCCCAAACTCACAGAGATCCTCCTGTCTCTGTCTTCTAGTGCTGGAACTAAAGTTGTTATTTTATTCTTGATAACGTCTGAGAAACTGTTACTTTCCCCTACAAACATATGCAATATCATAATTACATACCTGCTTTTTTTCTCAATGTTATTTTTTTAAAGGAGGAAGACTGGAGTGAGAGCATTGGTATTAATTTCATAGCATGTTCTGTTTAGTGGGAATGGCTCTTTAAGTAACTTGAATGTATTCATCAGGTACAGTTGTGTGTGAGTGTGAATCTGTTTGTGTGCCCATCTCTGTATGTGAGCATGACTGCGTGCTCATGTGTGTCCATGTGCGTATCTCTATGTTGCTGTTCATATCTCTGTTTGTCTGTTTATATACATGGTTATATCTATATATGTGTTGGCATGTCTCTCTATGTGTGCATGTCCCTGGGACATATCTCTGTGTGCACCAAAACAGACTAATGTGGAGCAGAGCCTCTGCCCTGTCTTTTTCTTGCTATAATTCTTCCTTTACACAAGACAGTTCATTCTTGGGGGAGGGGCAGCATGTCTTCTCACACTGCAATAGCCACAGCCTGATTACCACCCTCTTCCATACGTGCTCCTTCTAAGGACTGCAATATACTCTTCAGTCATCAACCGTCTTTGAGGAGTTCCCATACTCCTGAGGTAGATCTTGTTCATCAGGGAGACACTCCACTTCCCACCAGATGCAGGAAGATAAGCCACCCCAGTCACTTCCATTAGGGACCCTCCAACTCTGAAATGGCTCTGCCATTGTGACACATCTGATCACTCACAGTAGAGGCCAGTCAATGGTTTCTGTAGCATGCCATTCCACAGAGCACGGGGAAACGATGGTATTCTGCTCTAAGTATAAAATGTTCATTATAGGCTTTCAACACCTGGTCCCCAGCTGGTGGCGCTGATTCGGAAGGCTGTGGTCCCTTTAAGGGGTAGAGGCTTACTGAAGGAAGTAGGTCACTGAGAGCAGGCTGTGTAGCCTAACCCCATGCTCACACTCTTCTTCCTGGCTGTGGATACAATGTAACCATTGACCATTGGTTTGCATACCTGCCACCATGCTTCCCTACTGTGACAGACTGCACCCTGGAACTGTGAGATCCTCCTTGCTTAAGTTACTTTGGTCAGAGCAGACCATCCACTAGCAATTTCTTCCATGTCAAATGTCTCAGCTTTAATTGTATGTCTTATCATCTGATGCATGGGCTATACAACTGCTTCTCCCTAAGTCATCTTTGATGGTGATCCTTGTTTGGGCTTGTGATGGTTTGTATATGCTCGGTCCAGGGAGTGACACTATTAAAAGGTATGGCCCTGTTGGAGTAAGTGTAGCCTTGTTCAGATAGGTGTGTCACTGTGGGTGTGGGCTTTAAGACCCTAATCCAGGCTGCCTGGAAGCCAGTATTCTACTAGCAGCCTTCAGATATAGATGTAGAAATCTCAGCTCCTCTTGCTTCATGCCTGCCTGGATGCTGCCATGTTTCTGCCTTGATGATAATGGACTAAAATCTGAACCTGTAAGCCAGCACCAATTAAATGCTGTTTTTTTATAAGAGTTGCCTTGGTCATGGTGTCTGTTCACAGCTGTAAAACCCTAAGACAGGGCTCCAGTGGTTTGTATTATTTTTTGGAGGGGGGGTTAGGAGAGGAGCATAAATAAGTGTTTATTTATTCCAGATAGGACACCACCGGCAGATCCACTCTAACGTAGCTTGGTGGGGGTCACTCACAGGCGCAGAGGTGACTCCCAGGCAGCTGCATTACCACAAAACTCATATCACAAGAGTATGAATTGCTCTGCTTGGCCTCAAACTAACTCTGGGAATTTGTTCCAGTCTTTTGACTCCTCATTCTCTGGCTCATTCTGTCTTCACCTTCAACCTGTCTCTGTAAAATTGTCCTGGTAAAACTGCTCTCTCTCTCTCTCTCTCTATCTTTCTCTGTCTCTGTCTCTGTCTCTTTCTCTCTCTCTTTTTGTCTCTCTCTCTATTTATCTTTCTCTGTCTCTCTCACTCTCTGCACTTCTCTCTTCCTATGCTGTTCTCATGAGAGCTGGGTATATGCCATTTCTGACTTATTCCGTCAAATCTTTCTCTGATTTATCACTTTGTCTGCCCTTCAATTATATGTCACTTTCAAATATGGCTGCTTCTACAAACCAAAATTACCTTTGCTGTTTTGGATTAAAGGTGTGCGCTAAGGGTATCTCTGTATTCTAGCCAGAGGGATTAAAGGTGTGTCATTCCAGGTCATACAGACCTAGAAGGCCTTTGCATGTGACCCCTTGCCAGAACAACCATGTTGCTGGATCAAAATTCCTCTTCAGTTATGTGTTGGTTTAGACCCATAAAATGCATAGTTGGTGGCAGTGCAGGAGCTGGACACACACCTGTCCATCTTCTGCAGGGACAGTGGTCCCTCTGAATGCAAATGTGTTTAAGAAGGGTATTTAGGGAGACTCAGGAGCCATGCTTAAGGGCAAATTTATATAAACAATTCAGTAACTCTAGTCTTTGGGCCACCAACATCTTGCTGCTGAGAGCCAAGAAGATCCAATTTCTTGTCTTATGCTGGCTGCTCAGTGCAGTACCATCAGGACTTGGGCTTCTAGTTACTTTGAGGGAAGATGAAGCCCCTCTGTTTTAGTTGCAAGCTCAGTGGCTCAAAACCAAAGTGAACCCCAATTAACTAACACAAAGCAAACACATAAACCTAAGCCACATGCCTTGGCATATTAACTGTGTCTGTCTGTCTGTCTGTGTGTATCTGTGTGTTTCTCTCTGTGTGTGTGTGTGTCTGTGTGTCTCTCTGTGTGTTTGTGTGTGTTCTTGGTCCTTCATCCTAGTTGGCAATGAGTTCTCAGAAAAGTAACTGCTAGATCACAATGAGTTTCAGTTGAGTTTGAGGAAAAGTTGTTCTGGGTCTATGTCCAGCAATGTCCAATGAGAGAGCTTCAAGATGCAGGGCAAGTACAAACCAGCGTAGCTTCAGTGACCGTGCACCGCTTCTGGGAGAGGGCTGTCTCTGAGGATTAGATAGGCTGGGAAAGTTCAGGTATTTGGAGTTTTAATGATTGGGCAGTCCACACGCCTCTCCACACAGTCCCTAACTATATCCAAACTTCACCATTTATCTGGGTGCCATCTGTGGCCTGGGTGTGCCCCTGGGATGTTGGTCATCAGTACCTGGGCAGAGGTCATAGTGTAAGGTCTGGGAGGGTGTGAGAAGCTCTTTGCCAAAAGCTCACAGTCTTCTGGCTCCTGAGTCCCAACACAGCCTCACTGTCTTTAAGTGCTAGGGATTAAAGCCACGACCTCCTGGCCCAGCTCATAGGTTCTTTTAGCACATGCATGCACACATGTACATGTGGTACATATGCACACGTGTGCATGTTCATATGGAAGCCAGAAGTTCATATTGGCTACCTTTATCAATCACTCTCTACCTTATTTATTTGAGAGAACATCTCACAGAGGGACACCCCAAAGTCTAGTTTAGGGTAGATTGAGGTCCAGGAACTGTTCTTTGAAGGGTGGCCATGGACCAGAGATATTCATTTGACTCACGAAATCTTCCATCCTCTTAGTAAATTCTTCTTAACAGGGCACCCCACACTGCCTGGCCCGACAGGGTAGGAGAGCGGACGAGCAGGGGGGCTGGTCTTGGAAAAAGCATGCCCCCGTCTAGAGAGTGTTTTGTGGACCTTGTGGAACCCAGGCAATCTGAGCAGCTGGTGATGCACGGGGCACCTCATCTTGTCCAGCAGCGATGTCAGCAGAAGCATCTCAGTGGGAATGTAGTGGGGAACTGGAGGTGTGAGGAGGCAGCAGGGCTGTCTCTCGGGCTCTTTGCCTTGGCATCTCCGTGGATGCAGTGTGAAGAGAGCTCTGCTTTATTTTAGGAGTGGAGGAACTCGGGGCATGCTCTACCCCAGTGGGGAGCTGGATCAATCAATGGTATTATATAACCACTGTGACCAGCTCTGGTTTTGTCTGGCTGTGTGGGGAGCACCCAGCCATGGAACATGTGCATCTAGACAAAGGTGGGACTTACTGATGTCCAGGTGTCCCATCTGTTAGCTGTGCTTTTGCTGAGTCTTAGTCTGCCTTGGAAGGTCACATGGGATAAGATATGACAGATTACTCTTAGCTCTCTGGGGGTAGCTGTTCTTTCTGCCCCTCTGCTCTGGAATGCTTACACCAGGAGGAGAGGATGGCTCTGTGCAGGCTAAGATGGCTCCTGCTGCAGCTGCAGCCTGGCCTTCTGCTGCCTCCGCTCTGGTTTTCCTCTGTCTCCACCTCAGCAGATAGATAGATAGATAGATAGATAGATAGATAGATAGATAGATAGATAGATAGACAGACAAATCAGTGCTTGGATAGAGAGGCTCTGGTACCCTAGCTGCTCCTGAGCAGGACTATGGAAGGCTGTTCTTTCTCTGGGAAGAGGTGGATAGACTGACATTAGGCTCTTGATATATACAAGCACCCTTTCTAGAGGCAGGACCCCGTACCTTTAATGTGTGTGCATGTTTATGTGTATAAGAATGTGTTTGCATACATGAGGCAGCCTTAGGTAGGCTCTTCTTTAAGGCCCTGCCCACTTAAGTTTTTGTAATCATTTTTTTTTTTTTTGGTTATTGTTGTTTTGTTTGTTTGTTTGTTTTTTTTTTTTGTTTCCTTATCAATTCAGCAAGGCTATCTGGCCAGTGAGCTCCAGAGATCCAGCTGTTTCTTCTTCCCCTTCTCTGGGGCTATAACACTTGTCATTGTGGTGTGTGTGTGTGTGTGTGTGTGTGTGTGTGTGTGGTGTGTCTATGTGTCTATGTGTGTCTCTGTGTGTGTGTCTGTCTGTGTGTCTATGTGTGTCTGTCTGTGTCTGTCTGTGTGTGTGTGTCTATGTGTGTGTGTGTCTATGTGTGTGTGTGTCTGTGTGTCTATGTGTGTATGTGTATGTGTGTGTGTGTCTGTCTGTCTGTGTCTGTGTTTGTGTGTCTATGTGTGTATGTGTATGTGTGTGTGTCTCTGTGTGTGTGTGTGTGTCTGTTTGTCTATGTGTATATGTGTGTGTGTATGTGTGTGTGTGTGTGTGTGTAGGTTATAGGAATCAAACTTAGGACCTTGTGCTTGTACAACAAACCCTTCTCCCCCTGCAACCTCCAGTTTTTTTTTTTTTTTTTTTTTTTTTTTTTTTTTTTTTTTTAAGTCCCAGGCTTAGTTTTCTGCTCTGTTAAGGTGGGAGCCAGAATCAACAGGGACACAAAAGCCGCCCTGGTCCAGCAGATTACCTGGCATACCTCCTTCGGCACCAGTCCAGACAACCTGGAGTAAAGGGAAGATTAAAGGATTTGTGGTTAAACACACCAGCCAAATCCCAGCCGGATTGCCAATTAAATGCCTAACTGTGCGTCAAATTATGTAATGATGTGGCTAATTGTACACCTCGTTATGTAATATGTGCCAACTTGACTTTCTGCCACAGAGCCTCAGTGTCTGCATCTATACAGTGGGTATGGTGCCAATGGAGATTGAAGAGGTGGCAGAAGGAATTGCCCACAATTCCCTGCATTTCATCAATCCATTTTCTACTCAGATCCCATGAATCTTCTGTTTTATTCCTCTGTGTGTGTGTGTGTGTGTGTGTACAATTTGTGGAGATGAGAGGTTAGTATCAGGTCGCTTCTTTGATTGCTTTCTTCTTTCTCTCCCTCCCTCCCTCCCTCCCTCCCTCTCTCTTCCTTCCTTCCTTTCTCCTCCCTCCCTCCCTCCCTCCCTCCCTCCCTCCCTCCCTCCCTCCCTTCTTTCTTTCTTTCTTTCTTTCTTTCTTTCTTTCTTTCTTTCTTTCTTTCTTTCCATATGGTCTCATATTGAATTCAGAGCTCACTGATTCAGTTAAACTGGCTGGTCAGACAGCCCCCAGAGATTTATCTGTCTCTGTCTGTCCAGCATAAGGACTACAGGAACACTGGCCACACTTAGTGTTTGCTTGTTTGTGTTTTTTTTTTCTGGGGGGATTTGAACCCAGGTCCTTGTGTTTGCTCAGCTAGCACTTTATTGATGAAACTCTCTCCCCAGATCCTGTAATGCCCTTCTGAGCCTGGATTCCCTTGCCCACACAATGATGAAAAAGTCCTTTATGGCTAGAATTGGCTTATTCCCTTCTTCCCCTCCTTCATCTGGCTCATGCTGGGCCTCCTGGTGCCAGCACCAGCATCTCCTCTAACAATGCTGTGAGGTTACTGAGCACAGCCTTTTCTGAATGCTGCCTGCTGCCTGTGGTGTCCAGCTAGGCTAGTAAACACACACGTATGCACCGAATCTGTGTTGTGCAATGGCACAGAAAGAAGAATTTCCTGTACCACATGTGAGCTGACACAGAAAGGACACCAGGAAGCCAGAGAACAGTTTGTTAGTCAGCAGACTCAAGCGTGTCCCTAAGGACCCAATGACAGCTTGATCCATCTTTTTTTTTTTTTTTTTTTGCCTCTTAGATAAAAATGACCAACCTGCATGCTTACTGAACAGCCTCCACTGCCAGGCAGCACCTGATACACAGTTGTGATACAGTAATTTCCTCTGAATTGGAACTTTCTTTCCTGGAGGCAGGCAAGCCACTCAAAACTTAAAAGACTTACCAGGCTCCTCCCTAAGTTCCTGTAGTCCCTGTGCTTTGTTATAGAAGCAAGAACGGCAACTTGGGCCAGAGACTCTGCCTGGAGGAGACTTTCTGACCTGCTGAGCTACCTGTGAGTTATGCAGAGAGTTCCATGGATGCAGCTTGCCTTGTGCATGCCGGGTGGGCTGCATGCCATGCATCTACTAACTCCCCAGAGTACATGCGTCCTCCTCTGTACTTCTGTAAGTCACTCTGATATTGCATTGCTGCCCCAAGTTGAGCTTTGGTGGGGATCATTTGTAACGATTCTGTGGTAAGTCCCTCATCTGTGGTGAGTACACACTTGCTCACGTCTCTCCAGGAAAAGTCACACAACACATCTGGCACCTGAACAGGGAGGGACATGATGGGACCAGAGAGAGGATGTAGAAGAATGGTTACACTGGCCCTGCAGTGGGCACTTAGACAGAGGTTGACTCTGGTAATGATGAAGTGTCTCCAGGGGAAACCTTAATATGGCTGTGCTTGCCCATGTGGTATGAGATGGTGACCTTTCTTGCTGGTGATATGTGTAGAGCTGTGTAACAAAGGATGAGCCATTGGAAGGTTGAGAGTCCATTGGTGGATCCCAATGTGGATGTCATTATCTATGTAGTATGGAGCTGCGTGCTTCCTCAATGAATGCTCTCTGTGTGTGTGTGTGTGTGTGTGTGTGTGTGTGTGTGTGTGTTTGGGGACACACTGATAATGACTGAAAGATGAGAGAGGGCATAGCTGTCCCTAAAGGTTGTATGCATGGGACAGGAGCAGCAACACGTTGTTGTAGCAGCTGAATGGCCACTGCTCTGTGTAGTAAGTCATGCATCTTAGGCAGAGATGGCTGCTCACAGGGACCTTCCCTTGGAAGGGAGAAACCACAAGGGGAAGGGGCTGCAGTGTCCCCCTCCTTAGCTTCCGGTTTTCATGGGCAAAACAAATTAAAGAGAGGATGAGATGGAGGTGTTGGCTTGCCTAGGCGACTGAAAGGAAGAGAGAACAGATCAGATTTATGCTGAAGAGCCCTTTCTGGAGCCCGGAAATTCATGGGCAAATTGGGGAGTGAAAAGGTCCCAGTAGAAGTGATAGAGAACAGCCCGCAGGTCCCACCTTTAACAGAAGAGGGAAGATTCATGATCTGATGTGCAGATGAGTCCTTAGCAAAAGTCCAACACAAAAAACCATGACAATCAGGGAATGTTCAGCATCCGAGGGGCTTGAATTTACAAAGACCTTAAAATATGCCATGAAACAGGAAGCTTGCAGGCGGCGAAGATGGTGGACTGGAGTAGCCCTGGAGGTAGAAAAACTAAGTAATGTAGCTACCTATTCCTCCTTAAGACCTTGTCTTAAGACTGTTGTCTTTGCCTTTGCTGCACAGACCAAGACAATTAGAGGGAAGCCCATCTGTGATGGACTGGCTTGTGTGAGCCATTAGGGGTATTTGGTAATTTCTGAGGCTCCCATGAACATCAGGGACTGGAAGACAACAGAGGAAAGACCGAAGTTTCTACAAGAAGTATGTATGAAAGGGGCAGTGCTTGACGCTCAGATTTCTGGGCCAAATAGAGCCGTGTTTGCAGAAAAGTTAAGACATTGAGCCCCAGGGTGGGAGATGCTCTTTTAGAGGTAGGAGAAGCTCTGGCAAACCTAAATGACTGACATGTAAATTTAATTTGTCAAGTACAGAGCAATTATCGGGGAAGGGACAGCAGAAAGAAGACCACGGTGCTTATTTGGGGAAATCAAGGGACATGTGGCAAGACCTGTGTTGAGCTGGAATTCTTAGGAAAAAAGAAGTAACACAGAGCCAAATGCCGTGCTAGTGAGATTTTGGAAAGTTTTGAAGCCTTCACAGTGGCTAGTAGAAAACTCAAGTGGTAAGTAATGCGGGTAATAAAGATTAAGCCAGTCCCAGGGGTGGGCAACTCCTCCCCAGAGTGTGCACTGTGTATTTCTTCCTTGTAAGACAGTCTAGAGGGGCTGCAGGTTTCTCACCCATCCAGGTTTGGCTGATAGAAGCCATAATGTTGGCCCAGAGACAGTAAGGACTGGGGGGTTGGCTCTCGGGGCAAGCATGGCTAGAGTGCTGTCCTGCACAGGCACTAAACTGGGACACATAAGCCAGCCTTGGGGGCTGCCACCTGTGATCATCTGGCTCTTACTTGGAGTGGATGACAGTGGACCTTTAAGGACCATATACCCTCCATGAGATGTTTTCGTTCTATACCAAGCAACCTTGGGGTTTTGACTGTTCTGTGACAGCATCCGAGAGGACAGTGAAAAACAGGTGGCTGAAAAGTGGGTTCCTGGCCAATCAAGAAATGGATGTTCCTGAAATCCACACATTGCCAGCATTAGGCTACCTCTGCAGGTGAGCCCCAGATTGTACCAAATGGGGTCTGCAGATCCTCTCCAGTGAACACCCAAGGCCACAGGGGTGCTAAATTGGAGTCCATTATAGTTGCGTGCTTCCTTAAACTAGTCTGGTAGCCTGACCAGGTACAGGGCATGGTTCATAAACTGGTAGATCCACAAGTGCAATTCTAAACTTGTTTGTGTTTTTTCGTGTGCACCTAAGTGTATGTGTGTGCAGATGTGGATGTATGTGTGCATGCAGGTGGAGGTTGGAGAAAATGAAAAGCTTGGGTATCTCCTCAAATGCCGTCTACCCTGAAGTCTTTCATTGTCACTGAGCAGGTTAGGCTGGTGGCCAGTGGGCCCCATGGACAGACCTGTCAAAATTACAGGCTCATCATCAGGAGCACTGCCATCCCCCACTCTCCAGCCCACCTCCCAACCCCTGCTCATTTTACATGGGTACCAGGGAGTTTTCATGTTCTGCTCAGCAGCAGGCAAAAGCTGATTTCTGAATTCATCTCACCTGATGGAGACGTCCTTAGCAGCCAGACACTGGGTCCTTAATTACCCCTTTAGACTTCATTTCACTCCAGAGTTATTTTGACTCCTATGCCTGGCCATACTAGGCAGAGGGAGTCATTAGCAAATAGACGGAGAAAACACCAAAACTTGTCAGCAGATGGATTACAAAGGAACACAATTTTACGCAAAACGCCTTTGCTTTTAAAAAAGCATGTGTGCATAAATTAGTCTGTCAGCAAATGCATACGGCTAATTGCATGAGAAAAAAAATGTGTCCTGCCATAATATCAGCTACAGAGTCACTTCTTGCAAAGCAGAAGTGATTGGGGACATTATTAATGGAGCAGAAGAGTCAACCGCTTTCATTAAATTGCTTTTAGGAGAGAAGAAGCCTATTAGAATTCATTTTATAACATACTTATTCCTTTTTACAATTTATTGAGTATTTAACTCTTGTTTGCAGACTGGCTCAAGTAGTGTTCTGCCCTTTTTGGAGTATAACTAAAAGTAAGAAATAAACCGTAATAACAAGTGTAATGATTAGACCCGGCAGGGTAGAAGGCAACAAACATCTCAGTGTCTCAGCATCAGCTGGAGTTCTGACCTGGGGCTGGGGAGCTGGGGCGGCTGCTAAGCCTGATGGAACCTGTGAGGGGCGCTGTGGGCATTTAGATGTTCCGACTGGACGTGCTTGTGTGAGCAACTTACTTCTGTCTGGACTTGGGGAAGCACACTAAGCCACATCATTGCTGCTTTTGCAAATCTGGCTGGGGTCTCAAGTGGACCCCGTGAAGCCCAATGAATCTTCTAACTTCTAGGCCAGGAAAAGAGCAGGAGAAGTGTGACCATGTGTTCCAGGTGTTAGAGCTGACACAGTGGCTGTCACTGCACTGGGTGGATCTTAGGAGATGTCTTTATTGTTGATGGCAGGTGGGCGCAGCATATAGGCCTAATGACTCTCCCATACCAGGCTAAGCTTCTGGTAGGATCTGGTGCGAGAACTGGGCAGGCACTAGGAGAAACTGAGAAATTAATGGTGTCCTGAGACTCAGGGTGCTCAGTATAATTTCATGGAAAACAATCTTGTGGCCAGTTGTACATGGTGTTTTATATATTCTAAACACTACGTGTCTTTGCACATTGATACATCCACAGACAATACCCTTCTTTGAGGATAGTTTTCTCGAAGTGAGGCTGACATACATGGCTCCTCAGCATCCCCTACTCAGTTCTTCAGCTGAAAGATGGTGGTCAAATGAGACTGAACTTTGCCCTGACTTGTGCCATATTATATAAAACTTCTTTTTTTTCAGACTGCACCTTCCTTGAACAATTCTGTTTTATGAGAAGCTTTTGACTCCATTCTGAGGATAACTGATGGCATCCACCCATCTGTCTGTCTGCCTGCCTGTCTGTCTATCTATCTATCTATCTATCTATCTATCTATCTATCTATCTATCTATCTATCTAAGCAATAACATGGCTTAGCATGCTCATGTGCTTCTCAGTGGACTGGTGTTTGTCACTTTCTGTCCAGTGGCACCCTTCAACACAAACTGGTAAATGATTTATTTCTGGAAGTACAAAGGCTGCACACTACAAACTTATCAGGGTGACTTGGGACTTAACAGGTGTATGAGTGTATTAAAATCATGCCAGGGAAACCAGGCTGGAGAATTTACTAGGTGCACCAGAACAAGGGAAGCACGTCCACCTGAACCCCATAAAGAGGTGGACATCCAGTACTAAGATGGTTTCAGGGCTCATCCTCCTGTTGATACGGCCTACTCCAGGACTGTCTGCCATCTACCATGTGCCCACCTGAACCTGCCTTCCATCTGTGGCCTAGACACAGTCCTGCTCTTTCTCCTTACAGCTCGGCTCGACTCCATAGCTAACATCAGATCCCGCAGCCCCTACACTGTAGCAATGCACAAGGGACTTCTATCTGCTTCCATCATTTCCCACCCGCTGCTCAGGCCTCTGAAACTTCTTGAACTCTGCTGTGGCCTCTTAGCGCTCTGTAGTGGCTCCGTAGCATTCCTCTGTACACAAATTCCTGTGTGAAGGAACCTTGGTCAGCTCAAGCACGGTCATCATAGCTCTGGTAGGCCTTGCCCTTCTCCTCCACTCCTTCTGCCTTGCTAAAACCATTAGACGACATCCCTAAATATGGTCCCCAAGACCTATTTCCTTCTTTGGCCATTCCTGATTCCTCGTATTGAGGTTGAACTGACTACCGAGGTTCAGCTATCAAACTATTGAAGTCCAGCAATCAAAAGCTCCCTTTGGCGGCCCTAATTAACATGCCCTCATTCTAACACGGAGTTTCCCCTTTCCCCTTTATAAACTGCCATTTTCCTATGTGGCACATCTGTTTCCTCTCTATCTAGAGACAGTCCTTTGTTTTACTCTGGGACAAATACCCCTTCCCCCTCCTTTGCTCCCTGTCCCTTGTTCCCTTCTCCTTTTCCATCAGCCTCTATCTCCTTCCTGTCCTTGTCCCTTATCCCTGACCTCTGTCCCTCTGGGGCAAATAAATCTTTGTGCTGGGAACTTGGTCTTGGGGTTCTTAAGCCGAGATTTTTCCTTTCAACGTGTGTGATCTGAGAGTTAATAGTAGTAATTATAAGTGGATTAAAAGCATCTGTGTTCACCTTGGCTAGGCCTATCAAGGGAAGTGAGAGTATCTGGCAAATTGCTACTATCACAACCACAGTACCATGTGGATCTATTATTCCAAAAATTATGATGCTGTGGAAAAACACTTTTTTTTTTTTTTTTTTTTTGGTGTGTGTTTTTGACATACTATGTATGCATGCTCATGAAACTGGGACATTTTTCTTTCTTTCGTTTTTCTCTGCAATCTCAGAACTCAGGTTGGGGCAGTAGTGGAGCGGCAATCTGGGTAAATACCACATGAATGATGCCGTAGAGGTAAGGACCCCTGGATCGTCATGACACAGCAAGCCTGGGGCCCAGAGCACAGGATTTTGGAGTTGAGGATGGAAAATCTATAAGAAAGAAGCCACATGCACTCAAGCCTAGAGGCTCTCACAGATTAGCTAAATACACCGAGTCTATCGAGGCACTGGCTGTCAGGAAGAAAGGCCACGGGGAACTGAGACCACAAGGAAGCTGGAAGCTGAGCCTCCTCTGTTCGGGTATAAATGTCTGCGAGGTTGGTGGGGGGCGGGGTGCTGTGTACTTGGCCAACCTGCGTCTGCAGGGCTGTGCCTTGGGCAACAGCTTCCCCTGTGAGCCGAGAATTGTGCTCATAAGCGGCTCTGCGGTGTCCAAAAGTTCATTAAAAATGAGTTTGTAAAGTAAATGAGATTACTCGCCAGTTCTCGGGCCAGGACGGCATCGCTCTCGGAATTTTATTATGTCTTCATAAAGCGCACCCTATGATGTCTTCATGGAGACTTGCTGAGCTGGCAGAGGACCCTCCCCGTGGAAGGGAGATCAGCTGGCATTACAACGAACCTATTAACTGAGATACTTTATGAGTGCCACATGATCCTTGCTTTATCCTCTAAGACGATGAACCGCTTTTGAGATGCTTTTGCGAAGTTTTGGGGAAAGATGAATAGCCCAAGGTTAAGTAAAATCACCCCTTCCTGTCCTGGTAATTTTCTTTTCTTAATTTGAGCCTGCAGTCAGGAGCGGCGAGCTCACAGCTGTACTTGCAGCTTTGTTCCCGTCTCACCAGATGGTGGGCTGTACTTCCTGTGGCTGCCTGATAGATTGATGGGTTGATTGTTTAATTCATTCATTTATTCATTGAAAAATATTTACCATGGCTATTAAAGGCCAAGAACAAAATTAAGGACCTGATATAAAGGATATCAGAAATGTAGGCCATGTTTCATAGTTTGCTGGTAGTGTTAAAATGCCCATATTTACTAGATGCAATCTATAGATTCAATCAATCATACCCAAATAATGATACTTTAACAAAATTTTCTAGATCTAGCATGTGCAGGGTGGTATAGTCAAAAACAATTGACTTTTCTTTTGGCCCTTAAAGAAATAGAAAAATAATATGAAAATTCATACAGAACTACAAAAGCCCCCTGAATAGCCAAAGCATTTCTGGACAGCCCCCCCCCCAAAAAAAAAACCAAAAAACCAACCAACCAACCAAACAACAACAACAACAACAACCCCCCCCCAAAAAAAACAAAAACCAAAACCAAAAAAAACACCCAAAAATAAACCAAAACCAAAACAAAACAAAACAAAAAAAACCTCTAGATGACTCACAACGTTTTAGTTCTGAGGTGTACACAAAAGTGTAGTAATTAAAACAACCTAGCAATTGAGGATGTGCCCCAGTAGGCAAAGATCTTGTCTAGCATGCATGAGGCCTTGGATTCCAAATTCAGCACCACATAAAACTGGGCGTGATGGTTCATGCTTATAACCTCAGCATTGGGGAGGTGGACACAGGGGTATTGGTTGTTCAAGGCCATCCTTAGCTTCATAGAAAGTTCAAGGCCAACCTGAGGCACATGGCACCATGTTCCAAACACACAACAATAAAAACAAACTTCAAAACTCAGTATGTTTCTGACATGAAAACAAATACATGGACCAATGGATAGAGTTTGGTAATAAACCATTTGAAGTGAATTGATTTCTAACAGAAATGCCAAAAAACCAAACCAAATCAAAATGATAAAACCAAACCCCAAAATTAAAAACCCAAACCCAAACAAAAAATCCAGGCAAGGAGAAAGCATACTCTCTAGTAAATGCTGCTGGGAATATTGAATATCCCCATGCAAAAGAATGACATTGTCCCCTGACCTCACACCTCACACCTCACACAGCCAACTAAAATGGTACGAAGACTGAGTTGTCAGGCCTACCTATAATTGTAAGAGTTCTTGGAAGCATAAATAAAAAAGGAAAATGTATAAATATTTGTATAGATTCAGAAAATAAGTTCAAACTTACAAAATATGATTTCTTTCAAGAAGATATATTACATGTTATCTATTGGATATGTGTATGTGTATACTCTATAACATTTCAAAAGGAATGTTATAATAACCAACCAATCACTGGCCCATCTTGAGACCCATGCTGAGAGAGAGAGAGAGAGAGAGAGAGAGAGAGAGAGAGAGAGAGAGAGAGAGAGAGAGATAGAGGACCCCGACACTATTAATGATACTCTGCTGTACTTGAATAGCTATCTATAGATGGGTGTCTAGAATAGCTATCATCTGAGATGCTTCATCTAGTAACTCATAGAAACAGATGCAGAGACCAGCATCCCGTGGAAGAGGGGGGGGGGGAAGGATTGAAGGAGCCACAGAGGTCAAGACACCACAAGGAAACCTACAGAATCAACTAGCCTGGCCCTAAAGGGGCCCACAGAGACCGAACCACCAACCAGGGAGCATGCATGGGGCCGACCTAGGTGCTTAGTGCATGTGTAACACTTGTGCAGCTGGGTCTTCTTGGGATGCTCGGAACAGCGGATTACGGGCTGTATCTGACCCTGTTGCTTGCATTTGGATCCTTTTTCCCTAACTGTGCTGCCTTGTCTCGCCATAATAGAAGATGCTCCCAGTCCTAATGCAACTTGATATGCCAAGGCAGGTTGATATCCAGGGGAGGTGTCTCCTTTTCTGAGGAGAAAGGGAGGACAGGAGGATAGAGGGAGGGGAGGAGAGAGGGAGAGACGGGAGGGGAAGCTGTGATTGGGATGTTGTTGTGTACTGGTTTTAATGCCATTTGGGTTAATTCGGTTCCCAAAACCACACGGGAATCTGTAAGCCCTGACGCTGAGGGTCCCTGCCCCCACCCCCAGTTGGCTTTAATTCATAAGTAAAATTGCCTGTGGACAAGGGCTGGGCAGAACGATAAGGCGGGACTTTAGATTTTCTGGGCAAGGGATCATGGGAAGAAGGAGGTTTCAGAATTGCCACGCCCAGAAAGGAATAGGATATAGTAAGCTTGAGAGCAGCAGCAGACAGAGAAACAGCCATGTAGGAATCGGGGTGGACAGTAGGGGTAGGGGTTGGAGAAGGGTGACCCCAGAGGCCATCCCCCCAGTGGGATCGGGGGTAGCAGAAATGAAGTATAGAATCTAGAAAGTAGTAAGTCAAAAGTATCGGAGGGGAGGGTGTGTTAGCTGTAAGGAAGTCTGGGAGTGACCTAGCCGTTGAGTTGCTTAGTGCATATTAAAACTAAGGCTGCCTGTGTGTGTCTTTCATTCGTGAAGCCAAAACAGTTGGGCGGGTGTAGAGGAGGCATATGCACGCACCAGGGAGTTTAGGCAGATGAACGCATTACTGCTTCAGGGTGTAAAGTAAATTAATCTTAAAAAGGAAAAACATTGAAATAAAAGTACAGTAGGTTTTAGAAACAATACAGAGGAGGAGCCCCCACGATGCTGTTTGGGTAATCATTTCATGGGCAGGATTCCCTAAAAGCACATCCAAGACGAGCAAAAATAGAAAAATTGGAATGTCATCAAACCAAAACAACGAGGAAAGCACAGAGTGAAGAGTCAAGCTTCAGACTGGGAAGAAATATTAATATCTGCAGAGCACACATCCGATAAGGTGTGAACTTACAAGACGGGTAACGTAGCTTTTTCTCATCCATGGTCTTACTCTCAGCAGCTGTGGCTATTTATGTGTGTCCAGGAAAGGTCTGAGAGAATTGGATGGGAAATGACAGAAAACAGTTCTAACAACTTCCTCATCCTCCTCTCTCTGCCCATCCTTCTTCCTCCTCCTCTGATCCCCTGCCCCTGCACATACAAGTGTGCACGTATGTTGATCCTTGCCTTCCAGCTTGCTTGAGGCAGGGCCTCTGGTTTGCCATTGCATCTGGCTGTCCTGTGAGACTCCAGGGTTTCTCATCTTCTGGCTCCTGTCTCTTAAGTCACTCTCTATGTTTCCACGTAGGCTCTGGCAAGTGCTTTACTCAAGGATCTCTCTTCAGCCCTTAAAAGCTTTCCTCACAGCACGTTGCTACAATTGTTCCATTTTTATTATTAGAAAAAATTTTAATGTTTGTATGGCCAATTGACAAATGAAGTGTGATCATTTACATATAGAAAAATGAATGGCAAGGTTGTGTGCTGTACACCACTTCAAGAGCCTTCTCGTGACGAGGCTTGTTTCAGAATTTGCTGAGAATAAGGAATGGCTGTAGGAAACTCATACAACTCTGTGGCAAGTAGACCACTGGAAAAGTAGGTAAGTGGGTAGAGGACTTGAGATATTTCTCAAAAAAGATGTGTGAGTGGATCTGTAAAAATGTTCATCCTCACCAGTGCGAAAGGGTGTTACATTAAGTTAATGTGAGTTAACAATACATTATGTAGGCTACCATGGCATATCATTTAATTATATATAGTATATGATGATTATGTGTTATTAGAATTGCTGCTCTTAAAAAGATGGAAGATAACAAGTATTGGAGAAGAGCTAGGAGAAGGGGAACTCTTGTAGACTCCTGGTGGTGATATAGAGCAAGACAGTCATTTTGAAAAGTAGTATGGAGACTCTTCAGAAACCTAAAATAACTACCATGTGATCTGGGGACCCCACTTCTGGTTCTGTACTTGAAGGAGCTGGGACACTATGTTGAAGAAGCACATACCTCCACGTTAATGGTAGTCTTCTGTATAAGAATTAAGACTCGGGAGCAGCTGAGCATGGGAGAATATGTCTGTGTTCCAGCGCTGGTGAACAACTCTCTCAGGTCTAGATCTCACTCTCAAGCAAATTTGTTACTAGCAGTAGTCAGTGCTGAGGCACTATTAAATGCTTGAGTTTGTCTCCCCCAAAAGCTTACATGTTCCAGCCTGGTACCTAAGCTGAACTATTGGGAACCTTTAAGATGTAGGGCTCGGAAGAAGGTAGCTGTACTGGCTGGTCAACTTGTTGTGTCAACTTAACACAAGCTGGAGTTATCACAGAGAAAGGAGCCTCCCTTGAGGAAATGCCTCCATGAGATCCAGCTGTAAGGCATTTTCTCAACTGGTAAGTAACATCCCTCCATGGCCTCTGCATCAGCTTCTGCTTCCTGACCTGTTTGAGTTCCAGTCCTGACTTCCTTTGGTGATGAACAGTGATATGGAAGTGTAAGCTGAATAAACTCTTTCCTCCCCAACTTGCTTCTTGGTTCTTGTTTTGTGCAGGAATAGAAACCCTGACTAAGAGAGTAGCTGAGGCTGTGCCTTTGCAGAAAGCAGTGGACTCCAGCTTCTTTCTCTTCCTTTTGGCTTTCTGGCTAGAGGTGAGTGCTTTGCTGTACTGTGGATCTTTGCCTTGCATCAGGCCCAAAGCAATGCAGCCAGTGGGCCATGGACTCCTACACTGTGAACCTGGCTTTTACCTGGGTTCTGGGCATCTGAACGCAGGTGTTTAGACTTGTATAGCTGGCCCTTTCTGCTCTGAGCACTGTCCCCAACCTGACTTTTTTGTTTTAATAGTACCAGACAGAGAGGTTAACCCTTAGTCTTTCACTCAACAGGTGACCAGCTGCCTCAAGCTTCATACCATGGCCTTTGTCAGACATTTTGTCATTAAAATGAGAAAAATAACTAATATATCTCTACCTGTCAATCAATTATCTATCTATCTATCTATCTATCTATCTATCTATCATCTCTATAATATCTATTTAATCTATCAATTATCTACCTTTTAATAATCTATCAGTCATCTATATCTATGTATCTATTTGCCTATGATATCTATTATATCTATCTGTATCTACCTATCATCTATATCTATCTATGTATTTATTTGCCTATTATATCTATTATCTATCTATCTATCTATCTATCTATCTATCTATCTATCTATCTATCTATCATCTATCTACCTATCAATAATCTCTCAATCATCTCTCAATTTCTCAATATATCTATCTACCTACCTATCTGTCTGTCTATCTATCTATCTATCTATCTATCTATCTATCTATCTATCTATCTATTATCTATCTACCTATCATTAATCTCTTAATCATCTCTCAATCTATCTATCTATCTATCTATCTATCTATCATCTATCTACCTATCAATAATCTCTCAATCATCTCTCAATTTCTCAATATATCTATCTACCTACCTATCTGTCTGTCTATCTATCTATCTATCTATCTATCTATCTATCTATCTATCTATCTATCTAGTCTGTAACCAGCAAGTTTCCAAAAGAGGTTTTGGGGGTAAGAATAAGGACAAACTTTGAAGCTATTTAACATCTTATGCAGTCAGTAGACATGAGATCGCATGTAAGATCATCTTGACCATGGAACCTACCATGGAGCTGCTCTGTGAAGCATTAGTGGATTTCATAGAGAGAGGGAATCCCTGCATTGTGAGGAAGGCTGCAGAGACAAGCACAGAGAGCCCAAGGTCACTGAATTTAAAGCACTCCAGTCTCACAGCCCAGGGCAGGCATTTCCTGACACATGCCCCTCATACTCCTGAGAACTGTGCATCTGGCAGCTGAGCAGACACTGTGCATTAGATTCTATAGAACCTCGTGCCCTACCTGCCAGCTCAAGGGGATCATGAAGTCACAGATGCTCAAAGATAGGGCAAGAGCCAGACTGGTCTAGTCAGGCTCTGTTGTTCCTGAAAGGGCAGGAACCCTCAGGCAGTGCCTTAGAACAGGACAGGCAAGCTGGGAATATCTGGTGCTAACTAGGTTATGCACGCATGGGATGCTCCCATGAAAACTGTGCCTGGGATGCTGGTGTCTGAAAGTGACCCTTGATGACTCATTAACCAGCTCTGAGTGGGGGAGGGAGGGATGAGTGAGCCCACTACCCAGAGAGGGGTCTTCAGCAGTAGCAGTGAGGTAGATCTATGCTTACTGTGGAGTTTATTGCCGAAATTGGTTTTCCTTTATAGAGACTGAGTTTTATCCAATGCTTTTTCTCTGAATTTGTTACAATGAGGATATGATTCTGTCTTTAATCTTCTAATGAATTGGGTTGCATCAGTTGAGTTTTAATTGTAAAACAATTTACCTTTTTGACTGTGTTACTGAATATTTTTTAATTCAATTTTATTTTATTTATTCACTTTACATCCCCCTCACTGTGTTCCCTCCTGGTCCACCCCCCAATTTTCTCTGAGTGGATGCTCCCCCAGGCATTTTCCTACTCCAGCACTTCAACTCCCACTGAGGCCAGACAAGGCAGCCCTGCTAGAAGGACATGTTCCACATACAGGCAACAGCTTTTGGGATAGCTCCTGCTCCAGTTGTTTGGATCCTCATGAACACCAAGGCGCACATCTGCTACATATGAGTGGGTAGGCCTAGGTCCAGCCCATGTATGTTCTTTGGTTGGTGGTTCAGACTCTGAGAGTCCCAAGGGTCCAGGTTTGTAGACTCTGTTGGTCTTTCTGTGGAGTTCCTATCCCCTTAGAGGCTACAGTCCTTCCTCCTATTCTCCAGCAAGAGTCCCCAAGTTCCACCCACGGTGTGGCTGTGGGTGTCTGCATCTGTCTGAGTCAGCTGCTGGGTGGAGCCTCTCCAAGGACAGCTTGCTCCCGTCTGCAAGCATAACAGAGCATCGTTAATAGTGTTAGGGCTGGTGCTTGCTCATAGGATGGGTCTCAAGTTGGGCAGGTTCTTGGTTGGCCATTCCCTCAGTCTTTGCTCCATCTCTAATCCCTGTATTTCTTGTAGATAGGATACATTTGGGGTTGAAAGTTGTGTGGGTTGGTGTCTCCATGGTTCTACTGGGGTTCTTGCCTGGCTACAGGAGGTGGTCTCTTCAGGGTCTATGTCCCCACTGTAGTGAATAATAGCTAAGAACATACATTAACATTGCTGTTAAATGACAGAAGTTCATATTCATTTAGATTTTCCTACATGTCCACGTTTCTCATTTCTTCTTTCATTTTTTTTCTCTGAGACAGGCTTTCAGAAGACTTCTCTCTCCCTCCCTCCCTCCTTCTCTCTCTCTCTCTCTCTCTCTCTCTCTCTCTCTCTCTCTCTCTCTCTCTCTCTCTCTTCTTCCTCTTCCTCCTCCTCCTCCTCTTCTTTGGCTTCCTTCACTTCCAAGGGAAACTTTCTGCAGTCCCCACTATAGCTTTTCTGAAAAGTGAACGCTTTTTCATTTTAGCTTCTCCACCACTTCTCTTTGGTTTTCAGCATCCTTACACCACTGACTTTCTCAGATGTTGCTGTAGGCTGTAAGTAGCTGTTTTCCATCTGTGATGCCTGCAGTAGTTTTTTTTGAAAACTCTTTTATTCTCTTTTTCACATTTCAACTTTCGGAACCCCTCACCCCACTGTTCGTTGGGACTCCAGGCATACAAAGGCTAAGCCTTTCCTTCTGTATCTGTGTCTTGGCCATCTCAGCATACTCAATTTCTGTTCTTCAGTCTAGATGTGCTCTTTTGGTCTGTTTTCAGTTGTCTGTCTGTTCATTTGTTTATATACTTATATGTGGTGTGTGTGTGTGTGTGTGTGTGTGTGTGTGTGTGTGTGTGTGTGAGAGAGAGAGAGAGAGAGAGTCTATATTCATATATGTAAAACAATGAATTATTTCTCATCTAACTTACTCAGATTATGATTTATTTATTTGGCTTTGGCAGTTACTGAGGGGGAGGGGTTATCTCTAATTTACTTTCCTGACAGCTGGATTGGCTACTTCCCCAGCTGTGGACCCCTAATGCTTGCTGTTTGAATCTTTCTGGGTTATTGCTGCTTCAGCAGTCTGGTGTCCTAGGGGTGTATTTCACTTGGGTATGTGCTGCTGGTCCATCAAATCTAATGGAGACTTTCTGTTCTCCCCCCCCCCCCCGCTCCTTTCTCTCTCCCCGTCAATGTCTCTACTTGTGAACCTCAGCCTGGTAAGTCTACCTCTCTCTCTCTTCTCTCTTGGCAATTCATTATATCCATTTTTATTTAACTAATGGTTTTAAATTGGGGAGCAAGATTTACATAACAAAGGCTGGTGTACATGAGAATTTGCTAGTCTTGGGGCAACCAGATCTTGGGGTACAGAATTTAGTATTTTAATACATAGTGACACCAGACCAACCCCCAACATATATGTGTTTGCATGTGCAGAGGTCAGAGGTCAACATCACTTGTCTTTCTCTGTCACTTTCCATGTTTGAAGAAGGGTCTCTCATTGAACCTGGAGCCCTCCATTTTTGAATTGTCTAGCTGTCTATCAAGCTATGGGGGTCCTGCTGTCTTTGTCCTTTTCCTAGCCTTGGGGTTACAGGTGTGCACTGCCATGCCTAGCTTTTATGTTGGTGCTTGGTATTCTAAATCAAGTTTTAGTGGATTCACAGGAAGCATGCTACCACTAAGCCACTGATTCAGCTCAATGTGTAAACAGCAACACATTGAATTCCTGTTGCTATTCTTGAGATGGGGTTTGTCCTCTGAGGGTGACTGGGAACTTGGTACCCATTGGTATGGTTTTGAGATGGTGAGACCTCTATGAGACCCTAGTGGAAGGGATTGGAGTAGTTCTTGTGGGATCCCAGTTAGTTTTCATGAGTAGCAAATGAGAAAAACTCATCCTGAGCTCACTCCTTTTCTGGCTTCCTTTCTAGCTATGCAGTCTTTCTTTACATAAACATCCCTGCCATGTTACCATCTTTTACAAGCCCCTCAATAAAAGTTAAACAAATAGCTGCTTGAATTTCACTCAGAAGGGGAAATAGAATAGTTATCAGGAATGGACATATGGAGAGAACTGGTGGGAGAGGGGGTGGGGAAGGGAGGAGAACGGGTTGGGGGTAATCAGATGTAGGGAGAGCCGGGGAGAGAGGGCCATGAGAGTAAATGGAAGTTGGCAGTATACAGAGGGGGCATCTCTAGGATGTACCAGAGACCTGGGATGGGAGATGCTCCCTAGAGTCTATGGGGATGATTTTAGCTGAGACTTCTAGTAGTATGTGGTTATGGAGACTGAAATGGTCACCTCCTATAGCCAGTCAGGACTCACAGTGGAGGGATAAGGACACCAACTCACCCACAAAACCTTCCACCCAAAATTTGTTCTGCCTACAAGAAGCACAGGGACAAAGATGGAATAGAGATTGAGGGAATGGCCAACCAATGACTAGTCCAACTTGAGACCCATCCCATGGGCAAGAACCAATCATGACACTATTAATGGTGCTCTGTTATGCTAGAAAACAGGAGCCTAGCATATTGTTCTTTGAGAGGCTCTACCCAGAGAGTGACAAAAACAGATGCAGAGACCCTTAGTCAAGCATTAGACAGAGCTGGGTGAGTCTAGTGTAAGAAGAGTTGGGGAAAAGATTGAGGGACCCAGAGGGAATAGAGACTCCTCCACAAGGATACCAACAGAGTACCAAAGAATACCAACTGAGACCTCTGGGGGCACCCGGAGACTGAACCACCAACCAAAGATCTCCCCCTCCCACTTATGTAGCTTGGAGCTTGGTCTTTGTGTGGGGCCTCTAACAACTGGAACAGGGGCTGTTTCTGACTCTGTTGCCTGTCTGTGGATGCTGTTCTCCTAACTGGACTGCTTCATCTGGTCTCAGTGGGAGAGGTTGTGCCTAGTCCTGCAGTGACTTGATGTGCCAAGGTGGGTATGGGGGTTCCCCCTTCTCAGAGGAAAAAGGGAGGGAGAGGGGCCATGTGAGGTGGGGGACTGGGAAGAGAGGGAGGCTGCAATGGGGTTGTAAAGAGAATAAAATAAACAAATGGGTCTGCCCAGTACTGGAAGGAAGGTCAGCTTCCAAAGCTGTGAGCTAATTAGGTGACATTTCTTTACTACCCAGCTTTAAGAACTTTGTTATGGCAACAGAAATCAAACTCTTATGCTAGTTTTAATGGGATATTTTTTGAATTAACTCCTATATCACTTAGTCTATTGAACCCACGAGCAGAACTCCTAGGCACATCACTTTCTGTTAACGTCTGATATTTAGAATTTTTCTGGCTCATTTCACTTTCCTTATTTTTTAAATGTTTACTTACTTCTTTATTTCACTCAAGTCTTCATTTTCATGGAAGGACAGCCATGTGGGTAATAAAATCTAGAGAGGATATCTGGGTGCTACACTCCTTCAGAGAGGATGGTCAGAGGTTTGTGGCCAATTTCAGAGCTGGAGGAGACCGCTTTGTGGCTTGGTGCTGCATGGAGATATTTGGAAGGTGAGCCGTTCTTTGGACATTGCACCTGAGGCATTGATTGAGCCCTACACAGCATTTTTTTCCCTTTTTCTGGAGAGGTTGCAAAAGGCCAGTTCTTCCTGCCATTCACTTGAACATGGGAAGGAGATGCTGAGCTAAAACCAGAGATCGATGTGAGTGTGGTTCTGTGAAGTCAGGTGGTTTATTACTGCCCATTGGTATTTCTTAAGGCAGGCCTTCCTTTAGAAAGCCACAAGCATGGCTTGGCTCTTCTCTGTTCTCTTAACAGCTATCTGGGTTAGTTTAATTGTCAACTAGATATAACCTAGAAACATCTGGGAAGAGGGAACCTGAACTGGGAGAGTTCCTTGATCAGACTGGCATGTGGGCAGGCCTATGAAGCAGTTTCTTCATTCACAATTGATGTGTAAGAGTCCAGCCCACTGTGGGCAGTACCATCCCTAGGTAGGTAGGCCTGGGTTGTGTAAGAAAGCTATACGAGCAAGCCAGGGAGAGGAAGCCAGGTAGGCAGCGGTCTACCAGGGTTCCAGCCATGGCTTCCTTCAGTGAAGGACTGTATGCAACCTGTAAAATGAAACAAATCCTTTCCTTGCTGCTTTATCAGAATGACCAAAAGCAAAGTAGGGCAGAAGCTCTGCCATAGAGATCAAGCTCATTCGTAGAGTGCTGTGGTTGGCAGGGGCTGGACTGCTCACAACCACAGGGAAGGTAGCAGGTTTCTGAGATTCTGTCTGCAGGAACTGGCTCTAGACCAGAATAATAAGGAAGGTTGTTCCATATGTCAGCCCTTCCCTGCCCAACCCCCCTGAGTCAGGAGAGGAGCCTTTATTTATTTATTTATGTATTTATGTATTTATTTATTTATTTATTTGCTTGGGTTAAAACTAAACTGAGATTTAAATCACGCTGCGAATTCAAGGCTGTGGTCTAGCTTTTCTTTTGTAAAGAGCATAGATCATTGTGTTTGGAGAGCGGAGTCTGAAAATTTTTCTGCCGAGGCTAATTTTATGGCCCCAGCAAAGCAATCCATTTTGGGCACACGGACTTCCTGCTGTGTGCTGAGTCTGGATGTTGAGAAGGTAGGCACAGTGCCAGGCTGAAGCTGAGCCCAGGTTCACCTGCAGGGGTTGTAAAGGCTGTGGATGGCCTGCTCTCTTGGTCTTAAGAAGACAGAGCAACTAAAAGCCACCACTACCCTTACCAGGGGCTTCTGGAGGCAAGGGCTCATTACTGTGGCCCAGTTGTTCACTGAGAGATGAACAGAATAGACGTCACAAATCTGGAAATGTGGGTAATTCTACAGAATAGTATAAAATCTAATATGAAAGTCAGGGTTGGGGAGAAGGCTCAGTGGGTAAGGGTGCTTGCTGCAAAAGCAAGGGGGCCTGAGTTCAAATCCCCAGCACCTATGTAAAAGCGATGGGTACACTTACCTGTAACCCCAGTGTTGGGGTAAAGAAATAAGAGGGTTGGTCCACTGTTGCCTAACATACGGTTATTGGCTGGGGTAGGCTGGGTTCCCTAGAAGCATGCACAGGCCAGCTCTTCTTCAGAGTGGAATGCGATTTGGTTGTGGCTGATATAAGAGGCAGGTGCCTGTCGGTGACTTGAGTTGGGGCTGAGGAGCAGAGGATGGGAGCTAGCTATGGAAGGCTCAGTCATTAGAGCAGAGTGAAACTCCTGGGGAATAGGAGGTCCGGGAAATTGCGCTTGGGCTTGCTCTGTTAGGAAAAACCACCCATCTCTCCTCTGCATCTTATTCCCTGAGTCAGTGGAAGGGAGGTAGTGGCAGACTAGATAAGGCAGTGAGATTCTCTGATACCCACATAAATTCAGACAGATGTGAGAGATAGACGTCCTATCCACATGCAGCAGTGCTTGCCCAGAGCCCTAGCTTTTCTTCACCCCAATGGGCTTACCTAGAGATGGGGCTTCTTTCCAGGTACTTGTAGCATTTGGTATACTAAGAACACATGCACAGGACCATAGGATGGACTGCTCAATACACATTCACTGCTTATGTAGTCACAGAGAGTGATTCTGTGGAGAAGTACACGGGACAGAACCTGCAGAGGTATTTATGGATGTGATGGCATCATTGGTGACAGTTTCCTACATAGCTGGGCTCTCACTGGGCAGCATCTGCTCTTCAGTATGAATACTTCCCTACTTTCCTCCTGTGATATGTGGGGAAGCTGTCTGTACCATTTTCCCAAGTGCAGAATGGGAAGATCTCCACAGATCTGAACTCATGATTGACTGGATGGGGTGGGCTAGAGACCTGCTTTAGAGCCACAGTGTCTGTCTCTCTCAGCATCTTTGTGTATAAGAATGGATACTCCAGTCATTTTGGCTAAGATGCTGACCAGAAGAGCAGACAGAAGGCAGACTAATTCCCAGAAGCTTAGGACGTGGCACAATTTCTAAGTCTAAGTCTTGAGGAAATTATGACCAGCCACTGGTCTCCACAGGTCTACCCTCTTGAGCCCTTATAGAATTTAGCTCACATTTGAACTTGAACTGGGGTACTGTGGTGGGTTTGGAAGCTGCACAGCTGTCTGTGTGCTCCAGGATGCAGAGAGCTGAGTCAGGGGTCAGGAGACTCTTCTAAGTCAGGAAAGAAAGGCAGAAAGAAGCCTCTGCCCACCTCTGGAATATGCCTGATGATTCTCACCAGCACAGAAGCAAGAGCTCCAGCACTGTTAGTAACTGCTAGACATCCTTTACCCTTCCAGCTGCAAAACACAAACCCCACTTATAGGGAAAGGGCATGTTGTATTAGTCAGGGTTCTCTAGAGTCACAGAACTTATGGTAGTCTCTATACAGTAAAAGAATTTGTTGATGACTTACAGTCTGAAGTCCAACTCCCCAATGATCAGCAGCAGCTGGGAATGGAAGTCCAAGGATCTAGCAGTTACTCATCCTCACAAGGCAAGCAGGCAAAGAGAGAGATAGCCTTCCTTCTTCCAATGTCCTTATGTAGGTCTCCAGCAGAATTTGTGTCCCATTATAAAGGTGTGTACCATTATGCCTGGATCTGGGACTTGCTTTGTCCCAGGTGACCTTGAACTCAGAGATCTCCTTGCCTTAGTGTCCTGTGGATTCATAGCCACCAAGTCTCAAGATCTCCATGCCAAGATCCAAGTCAGAAACTTGTCTCTCCCAGCCTCAAGATCAGGATCACAGGTGAGTCTTCCAATTCTGGATTGTGGTTCATTCCAGATGTAGTTAAGTTGACAAACAGGAATAGCCACTACACATGTCCTAAAACATCTGTGCAACCCCAGCAGCTTCTGGCTTTAATTGATCAGAGTATAACTCTATGAAAGACACCTCTACATATCCTAGAGAGGGAGAGCGGGAGGGAGAGGAGAAAAGGGAGAGGGAGGGGGAGGGGAAGAGACATGGGGAAAAGGTGTTTTCCACCCTTGTAGATGAAATGGTATCCATGATAATTATATGATGGTGAATGCTAAGACATTTACTTGTAACTCTTGAGGAATGTGTCCTGACAGGTGGGTATGTCTTGCTTTTCTTCATTCTTCAGTGGGAAACATATACTCCACGTAGGTCTGTTTCACTTTCTGCTTAAGCCTATATTAGAGAATCATTTATACAATTTCCACATTCACCTCACTCTACTGCCTAGTTCTGAAATTCTTTTCAGTGTCTAAGCCAGGAACTCTGGTTTAGCCCGAGTCAGAGTTCTGAGACCAAGGAAAATGCCTCATGTTGCTGAGGGTGGCAGTCAGGAGCCATGCTTCTGTCCCATTTACTGCTGACTGTAGAAGTTATAGTGGTCAGTACTGTTCAGGAAGGGAAGGAGGGGGGTATGGGAGCATCAGGGAAAGACTCCTGGGATGCTGGGGTGGGTAAGAGCCTGTGTGTGGTGTCTCTTATTCCATGTTGCTGTGTGAGCTGACTGTGTGCCTTGACTGCTTGCACCTCCTCCAATGTCTTCATTCATTCATTCCACCACTTTAAGGAGCCCGTATCTTACTTCCTGTGGGACCAAGTGCCTCACAGCCTTTCACCTGACAACAAACACCAATTAGCTCCACCCCAAGCAATGCTCAGTGCAGAGCCCACCTCTGAGAAGAGTCATGGAAGCAGCTTTCAGGGTTGCCATGGTAAACGGCACATACTGAGAGTGCTACAAGGACAGACATATGTCCTTTAGGTTTGCATCTCTGAAGTCTGGAGTTGTTTATCCCTGGGCTGAAATCAGATGTTGGCATGTTTACTAGGCTCTGGAATAGCCCCTTCCTTGTCAATCCCAGTTCTGTGAACTTCAGTCTGTTCTCTACTGGTGATGGCCTTGGTCTAGCTTTCCCTACTGTTTTGTAGAGGCCCATCAGGGAAATAGTGGACCTCTAGCTCTAGAACCAGGCATCATCATGAGCCGTACATAAACTCCTTCTTCCTGTAAGGGTTATATTGTTCAGGGGTCTCAGAGGGGGAAATAAGAACACACACATCTGTCATACAACAATTTATCTCTTTATTCTCCCCTCCTATTTTCTATCTATCTATCTATCTATCTGTCTGTCTGTCTGTCTGTCTGTCTGTCTGTCTGTCTATCTACTATTTTATCTATTATCTTTCATCTATCTATCCATCTATCTATATTCTATCTGTCTGTCCAATTATTTATTATTTTTCATCTATCTATCTATCTATCTATCTATTGACCTGTCATCTGCCAATATATATCATTTATCTGTATATTCAATCTTTCTATATTCTATGCATCTATTTTACCTATCTTTTACTATCTGTGTATTCTCTCATGAAGATTCTTGTCTTTAACATTACAGACATACTGGTGGTGGCCTTAGTCTATCATCTCTTTTCTTTTCGTAAGGGCCCACCAGGGAACTCAGGAAAGTGTTGCCCTTCTGGTTGGAAGGCCATCTGTTAGATGAATTCTCTGTTTGTATAACTTTTGGTCTTTAAGGGTCTCTGGGTGATTAGATTTGACCCATCCATTCTGTAGGAAGTGATCTGCTTTACAGACACCTCACATTTAGCAATGACCTCATATGACAACTTTGGGGAGAACAAAGACCTGAGAAGAGAAAGGTTCTGTTCTTACTGAAAACTGGAAAAGTAAAGGGGGGGGAAAAAAAAAAAACCTCTGTCTCCCCACAAGGTTTTGCTAGGCTGTGAACTATTTCAGTACATTTCATCAAATGGATGCCTTCATAGACAGTCAAGTTAAGAATGAACACTCTCTGGGACTCCTACCCCAGGGATAATGCTAGCCAACAATATGGGCCAAACACACACACACACACACACACACACACACACACAGAC